>NW_027616413.1:0-349681 GCF_964187855.1 Myxine glutinosa
CTTGTGTTAGTGTTGAAAAACCACTTTTCGCACTTGTGTTGGTGCAGGAAACCACTTTTTGCACTTGTATTAGTGTGGAAAAACCACTTTTCGCACTTGTGTTAGTGTTGAAAAACCACTTCTCGCACTTGTGTTGGTGCAGGAAACCACTTTTGCACTTGTATTAGTGTGGAAAAAACACTTTTCGCACTTGTGTTAGTGTTGAAAAACCACTTTTCGCACTTGTGTTAGTGTTGAAAAACCACTTTTCGCACTTGTGTTGTGCAGGAAACCACTTTTGCACTTGTATTAGTGTGGAAAAAACACTTTTCGCACTTGTGATAGTGTTGAAAAACCACTTTTCGCACTTGTGTTAGTGTTGCAAAACCACTTTTCGCACTTGTGTTGGTGCAGGAAACCACTTTTGCACTTGTATTAGTGTGGAAAAACACTTTTTGCACTTGTGATAGTGTTGAAAAACCACTTTTCGCACTTGTGTTAGTGTTGAAAAACCACTTTTCGCACTTGTGTTGGTGCAGGAAACCACTTTTGCACTTATATTAGTGTGGAAAACCACTTTTCGCACTTGTGTTAGTGTTGAAAAACCACTTTTCGCACTTGTGTTAGTGTTGAAAAACCACTTTTCGCACTTGTGTTAGTGTTGAAAAACCACTTTTCGCACTTGTGTTGGTGCAGGAAACTACTTTTGCACTTGTATTAGGTTGGAAAAAACACTTTTTGCACTTGTGATAGTGTTGAAAAACCACTTTTCGCACTTGTGTTAGTGTTGAAAAACCACTTTTCGCACTTGTGTTCGTGCAGGAAACCACTTTTGCACTTGTATTAGTGTGGAAAAACCACTTTTCGCACTTGTGTTAGTGTTGAAAAACCACTTTTCGCACTTGTGTTAGTGTTGAAAAACCACTTTTCGCACTTGTGTTGGTGCAGGAAACCACTTTTGCACTTGTATTAGTGTGGAAAAAACACTTTTTGCACTTGTGATAGTGTTGAAAAACCACTTTTCGCACTTGTGTTAGTGTTGAAAAACCACTTTTCGCACTTGTGTTGGTGCAGGAAACCACTTTTGCACTTATATTAGTGTGGAAAACCACTTTTCGCACTTGTGTTAGTGTTGAAAAACCACTTTTCGCACTTGTGTTAGTGTTGAAAAACCACTTTTCGCACTTGTGTTAGTGTTGAAAAACCACTTTTCGCACTTGTGTTGGTGCAGGAAACTACTTTTGCACTTGTATTAGGTTGGAAAAAACACTTTTTGCACTTGTGATAGTGTTGAAAAACCACTTTTCGCACTTGTGTTAGTGTTGAAAAACCACTTTTCGCACTTGTGTTCGTGCAGGAAACCACTTTTGCACTTGTATTAGTGTGGAAAAACCACTTTTCGCACTTGTGTTAGTGTTGAAAAACCACTTTTCGCACTTGTGTTAGTGTTGAAAAAACCACTTTTCGCACTTGTGTTGGTGCAGGAAACCACTTTTGCACTTGTATTAGTGTGGAAAAAACACTTTTTGCACTTGTGATAGTGTTGAAAAACGACTTTTCGCACTTGTGTTAGTGTTGAAAAACCACTTTTCGCACTTGTGTTAGTGTTGAAAAACCACTTTTCGCACTTGTGTTGGTGCAGTAAACCACTTTTGCACTTGTATTAGTGTGGAAAAACCACTTATCGCACTTGCGTTAGTGTTGAAAAACCACTTTTTGCACTTGTGTTAGTGTTGAAAAACCACTTTTCGCACTTGTGTTAGTGTTGAAAAACCACTTTTCGCACTTGTGTTGGTGTAGGAAACCACTTTTGCACTTGTATTAGTGTGGAAAAAACCACTTTTCGCACTTGTGTTAGTGTTGAAAAACCACTTTTCGCACTTATGTTAGTGTTGAAAAACCACTTTTCGCACTTGTGTTGGTGCAGGAAACCACTTTTGCACTTGTGTTGGTGCAGGAAACCACATTTGCACTTGTATTAGTGTGGAAAAAACACTTTTTGCACTTGTGATAGTGTTGAAAAAACACTTTTCGCACTTGTGCTAGTGTTGAAAAACCACTTTTCGCACTTGTGTTGGTGTTGAAAAACCACTTTTCGCACATGTGTTGGTACAGGAAACCACTTTTGCACTTGTATTAGTGTGGAAAAACTACTTTTTGCACTTGTGTTAGTGTTGAAAAACAACTTTTCGCCGTTGTGTTAGTGTTAAAAAACCACTTTTCGCACTTGTGTTGGTGCGGGAAACCACTTTTGCACTTGTATTCGTGTGGAAAAAACACTTTTTGCACTTGTGATAGTGTTGAAAAACCACTTTTCACACTTGTGTTAGTGTTGAAAAACCAGTTTTCGCACTTGTGTTGGTGCAGGAAACCACTTTTGCACTTGTATTAGTGTGGAAAAACCACTTTTCGCACTTGTGTTAGTGTTTTAAAACCACTTTTCGCACTTGTGTTAGTGTTGAAAAACCACTTTTCGTACTTGTGTTGGTGCAGGAAACCACTTTTGCACTTGTATTAGTGTGGAAAAAACACTTTTTGCACTTGTGATAGTGTTGAAAAACCACTTTTCGCACTTGTGTTAGTGTTGAAAAACCACTTTTCGCACTTGTGTTGGTGCAGGAAACCACTTTTGCACTTGTATTAGTGTGGAAAAACCACTTTTCGCACTTGTGTTAGTGTTAAAAAACCACTTTTCGCACTTGTGTTAGTGTTGAAAAACCACTTTTCGCACTTGTGTTAGTGTTGAAAAACCACTTCTCGCACTTGTGTTGGTGCAGGAAACCACTTTTGCACTTGTATTAGTGTGGAAAAACCACTTTTCGCACTTGTCTTAGTGTTGAAAAACCACTTTTCGCACTTGTGTTGGTGCAGGAAACCACTTTTGCACTTGTATTAGTGTGGAAAAAACACTTTTCGCACTTGTGTTAGTGTTTTAAAACCACTTTTCGCACTTGTGTTAGTGTTGAAAAACCACTTTTCGCACTTGTGTTGGTGCAGGAAACCACTTTTGCACTTATATTAGTGTGGAAAACCACTTTTCGCACTTGTGTTAGTGTTGAAAAACCACTTTTCGCACTTGTGTTAGTGTTGAAAAACCACTTTTCGCACTTGTGTTAGTGTTGAAAAACCACTTTTCGCACTTGTGTTGGTGCAGGAAACTACTTTTGCACTTGTATTAGGTTGGAAAAAACACTTTTTGCACTTGTGATAGTGTTGAAAAACCACTTTTCGCACTTGTGTTAGTGTTGAAAAACCACTTTTCGCACTTGTGTTCGTGCAGGAAACCACTTTTGCACTTGTATTAGTGTGGAAAAACCACTTTTCGCACTTGTGTTAGTGTTGAAAAACCACTTTTCGCACTTGTGTTAGTGTTGAAAAACCACTTTTCGCACTTGTGTTGGTGCAGGAAACCACTTTTGCACTTGTATTAGTGTGGAAAAAACACTTTTTGCACTTGTGATAGTGTTGAAAAACGACTTTTCGCACTTGTGTTAGTGTTGAAAAACCACTTTTCGCACTTGTGTTAGTGTTGAAAAACCACTTTTCGCACTTGTGTTGGTGCAGTAAACCACTTTTGCACTTGTATTAGTGTGGAAAAACCACTTATCGCACTTGCGTTAGTGTTGAAAAACCACTTTTTGCACTTGTGTTAGTGTTGAAAAACCACTTTTCGCACTTGTGTTAGTGTTGAAAAACCACTTTTCGCACTTGTGTTGGTGTAGGAAACCACTTTTGCACTTGTATTAGTGTGGAAAAAACCACTTTTCGCACTTGTGTTAGTGTTGAAAAACCACTTTTCGCACTTATGTTAGTGTTGAAAAACCACTTTTCGCACTTGTGTTGGTGCAGGAAACCACTTTTGCACTTGTGTTGGTGCAGGAAACCACATTTGCACTTGTATTAGTGTGGAAAAAACACTTTTTGCACTTGTGATAGTGTTGAAAAAACACTTTTCGCACTTGTGCTAGTGTTGAAAAACCACTTTTCGCACTTGTGTTGGTGTTGAAAAACCACTTTTCGCACATGTGTTGGTACAGGAAACCACTTTTGCACTTGTATTAGTGTGGAAAAACTACTTTTTGCACTTGTGTTAGTGTTGAAAAACAACTTTTCACACTTGTGTTAGTGTTGAAAAACCAGTTTTCGCACTTGTGTTGGTGCAGGAAACCACTTTTGCACTTGTATTAGTGTGGAAAAACCACTTTTCGCACTTGTGTTAGTGTTTTAAAACCACTTTTCGCACTTGTGTTAGTGTTGAAAAACCACTTTTCGCACATGTGTTGGTACAGGAAACCACTTTTGCACTTGTATTAGTGTGGAAAAACTACTTTTTGCACTTGTGATAGTGTTGAAAAACCACTTTTCACACTTGTGTTAGTGTTGAAAAACCAGTTTTCGCACTTGTGTTGGTGCAGGAAACCACTTTTGCACTTGTATTAGTGTGGAAAAACCACTTTTCGCACTTGTGTTAGTGTTTTAAAACCACTTTTCGCACTTGTGTTAGTGTTGAAAAACCACTTTTCGTACTTGTGTTGGTGCAGGAAACCACTTTTGCACTTGTATTAGTGTGGAAAAAACACTTTTTGCACTTGTGATAGTGTTGAAAAACCACTTTTCGCACTTGTGTTAGTGTTGAAAAACCACTTTTCGCACTTGTGTTGGTGCAGGAAACCACTTTTGCACTTGTATTAGTGTGGAAAAACCACTTTTCGCACTTGTGTTAGTGTTAAAAAACCACTTTTCGCACTTGTATTAGTGTGGAAAAACCACTTTTCGCACTTGTGTTAGTGTTGAAAAACCACTTTTCGCACTTGTGTTAGTGTTGAAAAACCACTTTTCGTACTTGTGTTGGTGCAGGAAACCACTTTTGCACTTGTATTAGTGTGGAAAAAACACTTTTTGCACTTGTGATAGTGTTGAAAAACCACTTTTCGCACTTGTGTTAGTGTTGAAAAACCACTTTTCGCACTTGTGTTGGTGCAGGAAACCACTTTTGCACTTGTATTAGTGTGGAAAAACCACTTTTCGCACTTGTGTTAGTGTTGAAAAACCACTTCTCGCACTTGTGTTGGTGCAGGAAACCACTTTTGCACTTGTATTAGTGTGGAAAAAACACTTTTCGCACTTGTGTTAGTGTTGAAAAACCACTTTTCGCACTTGTGTTAGTGTTGAAAAACCACTTTTCGCACTTGTGTTGGTGCAGGAAACCACTTTTGCACTTGTATTAGTGTGGAAAAAACACTTTTCGCACTTGTGATAGTGTTGAAAAACCACTTTTCGCACTTGTGTTAGTGTTGCAAAACCACTTTTTGCACTTGTGTTGGTGCAGGAAACCACTTTTGCACTTGTATTAGTGTGGAAAAACACTTTTTGCACTTGTGATAGTGTTGAAAAACCACTTTTCGCACTTGTGTTAGTGTTGAAAAACCACTTTTCGCACTTGTGTTGGTGCAGGAAACCACTTTTGCACTTATATTAGTGTGGAAAACCACTTTTCGCACTTGTGTTAGTGTTGAAAAACCACTTTTCGCACTTGTGTTAGTGTTGAAAAACCACTTTTCGCACTTGTGTTAGTGTTGAAAAACCACTTTTCGCACTTGTGTTGGTGCAGGAAACTACTTTTGCACTTGTATTAGGTTGGAAAAAACACTTTTTGCACTTGTGATAGTGTTGAAAAACCACTTTTCGCACTTGTGTTAGTGTTGAAAAACCACTTTTCGCACTTGTGTTCGTGCAGGAAACCACTTTTGCACTTGTATTAGTGTGGAAAAACCACTTTTCGCACTTGTGTTAGTGTTGAAAAACCACTTTTCGCACTTGTGTTAGTGTTGAAAAACCACTTTTCGCACTTGTGTTGGTGCAGGAAACCACTTTTGCACTTGTATTAGTGTGGAAAAAACACTTTTTGCACTTGTGATAGTGTTGAAAAACCACTTTTCGCACTTGTGTTAGTGTTGAAAAACCACTTTTCGCACTTGTGTTGGTGCAGGAAACCACTTTTGCACTTATATTAGTGTGGAAAACCACTTTTCGCACTTGTGTTAGTGTTGAAAAACCACTTTTCGCACTTGTGTTAGTGTTGAAAAACCACTTTTCGCACTTGTGTTAGTGTTGAAAAACCACTTTTCGCACTTGTGTTGGTGCAGGAAACTACTTTTGCACTTGTATTAGGTTGGAAAAAACACTTTTTGCACTTGTGATAGTGTTGAAAAACCACTTTTCGCACTTGTGTTAGTGTTGAAAAACCACTTTTCGCACTTGTGTTCGTGCAGGAAACCACTTTTGCACTTGTATTAGTGTGGAAAAACCACTTTTCGCACTTGTGTTAGTGTTGAAAAACCACTTTTCGCACTTGTGTTAGTGTTGAAAAACCACTTTTCGCACTTGTGTTGGTGCAGGAAACCACTTTTGCACTTGTATTAGTGTGGAAAAAACACTTTTTGCACTTGTGATAGTGTTGAAAAACGACTTTTCGCACTTGTGTTAGTGTTGAAAAACCACTTTTCGCACTTGTGTTAGTGTTGAAAAACCACTTTTCGCACTTGTGTTGGTGCAGTAAACCACTTTTGCACTTGTATTAGTGTGGAAAAACCACTTATCGCACTTGCGTTAGTGTTGAAAAACCACTTTTTGCACTTGTGTTAGTGTTGAAAAACCACTTTTCGCACTTGTGTTAGTGTTGAAAAACCACTTTTCGCACTTGTGTTGGTGTAGGAAACCACTTTTGCACTTGTATTAGTGTGGAAAAAACCACTTTTCGCACTTGTGTTAGTGTTGAAAAACCACTTTTCGCACTTATGTTAGTGTTGAAAAACCACTTTTCGCACTTGTGTTGGTGCAGGAAACCACTTTTGCACTTGTGTTGGTGCAGGAAACCACATTTGCACTTGTATTAGTGTGGAAAAAACACTTTTTGCACTTGTGATAGTGTTGAAAAAACACTTTTCGCACTTGTGCTAGTGTTGAAAAACCACTTTTCGCACTTGTGTTGGTGTTGAAAAACCACTTTTCGCACATGTGTTGGTACAGGAAACCACTTTTGCACTTGTATTAGTGTGGAAAAACTACTTTTTGCACTTGTGTTAGTGTTGAAAAACAACTTTTCGCCGTTGTGTTAGTGTTAAAAAACCACTTTTCGCACTTGTGTTGGTGCGGGAAACCACTTTTGCACTTGTATTCGTGTGGAAAAAACACTTTTTGCACTTGTGATAGTGTTGAAAAACCACTTTTCACACTTGTGTTAGTGTTGAAAAACCAGTTTTCGCACTTGTGTTGGTGCAGGAAACCACTTTTGCACTTGTATTAGTGTGGAAAAACCACTTTTCGCACTTGTGTTAGTGTTTTAAAACCACTTTTCGCACTTGTGTTAGTGTTGAAAAACCACTTTTCGTACTTGTGTTGGTGCAGGAAACCACTTTTGCACTTGTATTAGTGTGGAAAAAACACTTTTTGCACTTGTGATAGTGTTGAAAAACCACTTTTCGCACTTGTGTTAGTGTTGAAAAACCACTTTTCGCACTTGTGTTGGTGCAGGAAACCACTTTTGCACTTGTATTAGTGTGGAAAAACCACTTTTCGCACTTGTGTTAGTGTTAAAAAACCACTTTTCGCACTTGTGTTAGTGTTGAAAAACCACTTTTCGCACTTGTGTTAGTGTTGAAAAACCACTTCTCGCACTTGTGTTGGTGCAGGAAACCACTTTTGCACTTGTATTAGTGTGGAAAAACCACTTTTCGCACTTGTGTTAGTGTTGAAAAACCACTTTTCGCACTTGTGTTGGTGCAGGAAACCACTTTTGCACTTGTATTAGTGTGGAAAAAACACTTTTCGCACTTGTGATAGTGTTGAAAAACCACTTTTCGCACTTGTGTTAGTGTTGCAAAACCACTTTTCGCACTTGTGTTGGTGCAGGAAACCACTTTTGCACTTGTATTAGTGTGGTAAAAACACTTTTTGCACTTGTGATAGTGTTGAAAAACCACTTTTCGCACTTGTGTTAGTGTTGAAAAACCACTTTTCGCACTTGTGTTGGTGCAGGAAACCACTTTTGCACTTATATTAGTGTAGAAAACCACTTTTCGCACTTGTGTTAGTGTTGAAAAACCACTTTTCGCACTTGTGTTAGTGTTGAAAAACCACTTTTCGCACTTGTGTTAGTGTTGAAAAACCACTTTTCGCACTTGCGTTGGTGCAGGAAACTACTTTTGCACTTGTATTAGGTTGGAAAAAACACTTTTCGCACTTGTGTTAGTGTTGAAAAACCACTTTTCGCACTTGTGTTAGTGTTGAAAAAACACTTTCGCACTTGTGTTGGTGCAGGAAACCACTTTTGCACTTGTATTAGTGTGGAAAAAACACTTTTCGCACTTGTGATAGTGTTGAAAAACCACTTTTCGCACTTGTGTTAGTGTTGAAAAACCACTTTTCGCACTTGTGTTGGTGCAGGAAACCACTTTTGCACTTGTATTAGTGTGGAAAAAACACTTTTTGCACTTGTGATAGTGTTGAAAAACCACTTTTCGCACTTGTGTTGGTGCAGGAAACCACTTTTGCACTTATATTAGTGTGGAAAAACCACTTTTTGCACTTGTGTTAGTGTTGAAAAACAACTTTTCGCAGTTGTGTTAGTGTTGAAAAACCACTTTTCGCACTTGTGTTGGTGCGGGAAACCACTTTTGCACTTGTATTCGTGTGGAAAAAACACTTTTTGCACTTGTGATAGTGTTGAAAAACCACTTTTCACACTTGTGTTAGTGTTGAAAAACCACTTTTCGCACTTGTGTTGGTGCAGGAAACCACTTTTGCACTTGTATTAGTGTGGAAAAACCACTTTTCGCACTTGTGTTAGTGTTGAAAAACCACTTTTCGCACTTGTGTTAGTGTTGAAAAACCACTTTTCGTACTTGTGTTGGTGCAGGAAACCACTTTTGCACTTGTATTAGTGTGGAAAAAACACTTTTTGCACTTGTGATAGTGTTGAAAAACCACTTTTCGCACTTGTGTTAGTGTTGAAAAACCACTTTTCGCACTTGTGTTGGTGCAGGAAACCACTTTTGCACTTGTATTAGTGTGGAAAAACCACTTTTCGCACTTGTGTTAGTGTTGAAAAACCACTTTTCGCACTTGTGTTAGTGTTGAAAAACCACTTTTCGCACTTGTGTTAGTGTTGAAAAACCACTTCTCGCACTTGTGTTAGTGCAGGAAACCACTTTTGCACTTGTATTAGTGTGGAAAAAACACTTTTCGCACTTGTGTTAGTGTTGAAAAACCACTTTTCGCACTTGTGTTAGTGTTGAAAAACCACTTTTCGCACTTGTGTTGGTGCAGGAAACCACTTTTGCACTTGTATTAGTGTGGAAAAAACACTTTTCGCACTTGTGATAGTGTTGAAAAACCACTTTTCGCACTTGTGTTAGTGTTGCAAAACCACTTTTCGCACTTGTGTTGGTGCAGGAAACCACTTTTGCACTTGTGTTAGTGTGGAAAAACACTTTTTGCACTTGTGATAGTGTTGAAAAACCACTTTTCGCACTTGTGTTAGTGTTGAAAAACCACTTTTCGCACTTGTGTTGGTGCAGGAAACCACTTTTGCACTTGTATTAGTGTGGAAAAAACACTTTTTGCACTTGTGATAGTGTTGAAAAACCACTTTTCGCACTTGTGTTAGTGTTGAAAAACCACTTTTCGCACTTGTGTTGGTGCAGGAAACCACTTTTGCACTTATATTAGTGTGGAAAACCACTTTTCGCACTTGTGTTAGTGTTGAAAAACCACTTTTCGCACTTGTGTTAGTGTTGAAAAACCACTTTTCGCACTTGTGTTAGTGTTGAAAAACCACTTTTCGCACTTGTGTTGGTGCAGGAAACTACTTTTGCACTTGTATTAGGTTGGAAAAAACACTTTTTGCACTTGTGATAGTGTTGAAAAACCACTTTTCGCACTTGTGTTAGTGTTGAAAAACCACTTTTCGCACTTGTGTTCGTGCAGGAAACCACTTTTGCACTTGTATTAGTGTGGAAAAACCACTTTTCGCACTTGTGTTAGTGTTGAAAAACCACTTTTCGCACTTGTGTTAGTGTTGAAAAACCACTTTTCGCACTTGTGTTGGTGCAGGAAACCACTTTTGCACTTGTATTAGTGTGGAAAAAACACTTTTTGCACTTGTGATAGTGTTGAAAAACGACTTTTCGCACTTGTGTTAGTGTTGAAAAACCACTTTTCGCACTTGTGTTAGTGTTGAAAAACCACTTTTCGCACTTGTGTTGGTGCAGTAAACCACTTTTGCACTTGTATTAGTGTGGAAAAACCACTTATCGCACTTGCGTTAGTGTTGAAAAACCACTTTTTGCACTTGTGTTAGTGTTGAAAAACCACTTTTCGCACTTGTGTTAGTGTTGAAAAACCACTTTTCGCACTTGTGTTGGTGTAGGAAACCACTTTTGCACTTGTATTAGTGTGGAAAAAACCACTTTTCGCACTTGTGTTAGTGTTGAAAAACCACTTTTCGCACTTATGTTAGTGTTGAAAAACCACTTTTCGCACTTGTGTTGGTGCAGGAAACCACTTTTGCACTTGTGTTGGTGCAGGAAACCACATTTGCACTTGTATTAGTGTGGAAAAAACACTTTTTGCACTTGTGATAGTGTTGAAAAAACACTTTTCGCACTTGTGCTAGTGTTGAAAAACCACTTTTCGCACTTGTGTTGGTGTTGAAAAACCACTTTTCGCACATGTGTTGGTACAGGAAACCACTTTTGCACTTGTATTAGTGTGGAAAAACTACTTTTTGCACTTGTGTTAGTGTTGAAAAACAACTTTTCGCCGTTGTGTTAGTGTTAAAAAACCACTTTTCGCACTTGTGTTGGTGCGGGAAACCACTTTTGCACTTGTATTCGTGTGGAAAAAACACTTTTTGCACTTGTGATAGTGTTGAAAAACCACTTTTCACACTTGTGTTAGTGTTGAAAAACCAGTTTTCGCACTTGTGTTGGTGCAGGAAACCACTTTTGCACTTGTATTAGTGTGGAAAAACCACTTTTCGCACTTGTGTTAGTGTTTTAAAACCACTTTTCGCACTTGTGTTAGTGTTGAAAAACCACTTTTCGTACTTGTGTTGGTGCAGGAAACCACTTTTGCACTTGTATTAGTGTGGAAAAAACACTTTTTGCACTTGTGATAGTGTTGAAAAACCACTTTTCGCACTTGTGTTAGTGTTGAAAAACCACTTTTCGCACTTGTGTTGGTGCAGGAAACCACTTTTGCACTTGTATTAGTGTGGAAAAACCACTTTTCGCACTTGTGTTAGTGTTAAAAAACCACTTTTCGCACTTGTGTTAGTGTTGAAAAACCACTTTTCGCACTTGTGTTAGTGTTGAAAAACCACCTCTCGCACTTGTGTTGGTGCAGGAAACCACTTTTGCACTTGTATTAGTGTGGAAAAACCACTTTTCGCACTTGTGATAGTGTTGAAAAACCACTTTTCGCACTTGTGTTAGTGTTGCAAAACCACTTTTCGCACTTGTGTTGGTGCAGGAAACCACTTTTGCACTTGTATTAGTGTGGTAAAAACACTTTTTGCACTTGTGATAGTGTTGAAAAACCACTTTTCGCACTTGTGTTAGTGTTGAAAAACCACTTTTCGCACTTGTGTTGGTGCAGGAAACCACTTTTGCACTTATATTAGTGTAGAAAACCAATTTTCGCACTTGTGTTAGTGTTGAAAAACCACTTTTCGCACTTGTGTTAGTGTTGAAAAACCACTTTTCGCACTTGTGTTAGTGTTGAAAAACCACTTTTCGCACTTGCGTTGGTGCAGGAAACTACTTTTGCACTTGTATTAGGTTGGAAAAAACACTTTTCGCACTTGTGTTAGTGTTGAAAAACCACTTTTCGCACTTGTGTTAGTGTTGAAAAAACACTTTCGCACTTGTGTTGGTGCAGGAAACCACTTTTGCACTTGTATTAGTGTGGAAAAAACACTTTTCGCACTTGTGATAGTGTTGAAAAACCACTTTTCGCACTTGTGTTAGTGTTGAAAAACCACTTTTCGCACTTGTGTTGGTGCAGGAAACCACTTTTGCACTTGTATTAGTGTGGAAAAAACACTTTTTGCACTTGTGATAGTGTTGAAAAACCACTTTTCGCACTTGTGTTGGTGCAGGAAACCACTTTTGCACTTATATTAGTGTGGAAAAACCACTTTTTGCACTTGTGTTAGTGTTGAAAAACAACTTTTCGCAGTTGTGTTAGTGTTGAAAAACCACTTTTCGCACTTGTGTTGGTGCGGGAAACCACTTTTGCACTTGTATTCGTGTGGAAAAAACACTTTTTGCACTTGTGATAGTGTTGAAAAACCACTTTTCACACTTGTGTTAGTGTTGAAAAACCACTTTTCGCACTTGTGTTGGTGCAGGAAACCACTTTTGCACTTGTATTAGTGTGGAAAAACCACTTTTCGCACTTGTGTTAGTGTTGAAAAACCACTTTTCGCACTTGTGTTAGTGGTGAAAAACCACTTTTCGTACTTGTGTTGGTGCAGGAAACCACTTTTGCACTTGTATTAGTGTGGAAAAAACACTTTTTGCACTTGTGATAGTGTTGAAAAACCACTTTTCGCACTTGTGTTAGTGTTGAAAAACCACTTTTCGCACTTGTGTTGGTGCAGGAAACCACTTTTGCACTTGTATTAGTGTGGAAAAACCACTTTTCGCACTTGTGTTAGTGTTGAAAAACCACTTTTCGCACTTGTGTTAGTGTTGAAAAACCACTTTTCGCACTTGTGTTAGTGTTGAAAAACCACTTCTCGCACTTGTGTTAGTGCAGGAAACCACTTTTGCACTTGTATTAGTGTGGAAAAAACACTTTTCGCACTTGTGTTAGTGTTGAAAAACCACTTTTCGCACTTGTGTTAGTGTTGAAAAACCACTTTTCGCACTTGTGTTGGTGCAGGAAACCACTTTTGCACTTGTATTAGTGTGGAAAAAACACTTTTCGCACTTGTGATAGTGTTGAAAAACCACTTTTCGCACTTGTGTTAGTGTTGCAAAACCACTTTTCGCACTTGTGTTGGTGCAGGAAACCACTTTTGCACTTGTGTTAGTGTGGAAAAACACTTTTTGCACTTGTGATAGTGTTGAAAAACCACTTTTCGCACTTGTGTTAGTGTTGAAAAACCACTTTTCGCACTTGTGTTGGTGCAGGAAACCACTTTTGCACTTGTGTTAGTGTGGAAAAACACTTTTTGCACTTGTGATAGTGTTGATAAACCACTTTTCGCACTTGTGTTAGTGTTGAAAAACCACTTTTTGCACTTGTGTTGGTGCAGGAAACCACTTTTGCACTTGTATTAGTGTGGAAAAAACACTTTTTGCACTTGTGATAGTGTTGAAAAACCACTTTTCGCACTTGTGTTAGTGTTGAAAAACCACTTTTCGCACTTGTGTTGGTGCAGGAAACCACTTTTGCACTTATATTAGTGTGGAAAAACCACTTTTTGCACTTGTGTTAGTGTTGAAAAACAACTTTTCGCAGTTGTGTTAGTGTTGAAAAACCACTTTTCGCACTTGTGTTGGTGCGGGAAACCACTTTTGCACTTGTATTCGTGTGGAAAAAACACTTTTTGCACTTGTGATAGTGTTGAAAAACCACTTTTCACACTTGTGTTAGTGTTGAAAAACCACTTTTCGCACTTGTGTTGGTGCAGGAAACCACTTTTGCACTTGTATTAGTGTGGAAAAACCACTTTTCGCACTTGTGTTAGTGTTGAAAAACCACTTTTCGCACTTGTGTTAGTGTTGAAAAACCACTTTTCGTACTTGTGTTGGTGCAGGAAACCACTTTTGCACTTGTATTAGTGTGGAAAAAACACTTTTTGCACTTGTGATAGTGTTGAAAAACCACTTTTCGCACTTGTGTTAGTGTTGAAAAACCACTTTTCGCACTTGTGTTGGTGCAGGAAACCACTTTTGCACTTGTATTAGTGTGGAAAAACCACTTTTCGCACTTGTGTTAGTGTTGAAAAACCACTTCTCGCACTTGTGTTGGTGCAGGAAACCACTTTTGCACTTGTATTAGTGTGGAAAAAACACTTTTCGCACTTGTGTTAGTGTTGAAAAACCACTTTTCGCACTTGTGTTAGTGTTGAAAAACCACTTTTCGCACTTGTGTTGGTGCAGGAAACCACTTTTGCACTTGTATTAGTGTGGAAAAAACACTTTTCGCACTTGTGATAGTGTTGAAAAACCACTTTTCGCACTTGTGTTAGTGTTGCAAAACCACTTTTCGCACTTGTGTTGGTGCAGGAAACCACTTTTGCACTTGTATTAGTGTGGAAAAACACTTTTTGCACTTGTGATAGTGTTGAAAAACCACTTTTCGCACTTGTGTTAGTGTTGAAAAACCACTTTTCGCACTTGTGTTGGTGCAGGAAACCACTTTTGCACTTATATTAGTGTGGAAAACCACTTTTCGCACTTGTGTTAGTGTTGAAAAACCACTTTTCGCACTTGTGTTAGTGTTGAAAAACCACTTTTCGCACTTGTGTTAGTGTTGAAAAACCACTTTTCGCACTTGTGTTGGTGCAGGAAACTACTTTTGCACTTGTATTAGGTTGGAAAAAACACTTTTTGCACTTGTGATAGTGTTGAAAAACCACTTTTCGCACTTGTGTTAGTGTTGAAAAACCACTTTTCGCACTTGTGTTCGTGCAGGAAACCACTTTTGCACTTGTATTAGTGTGGAAAAACCACTTTTCGCACTTGTGTTAGTGTTGAAAAACCACTTTTCGCACTTGTGTTAGTGTTGAAAAACCACTTTTCGCACTTGTGTTGGTGCAGGAAACCACTTTTGCACTTGTATTAGTGTGGAAAAAACACTTTTTGCACTTGTGATATTGTTGAAAAACCACTTTTCGCACTTGTGTTAGTGTTGAAAAACCACTTTTCGCACTTGTGTTGGTGCAGGAAACCACTTTTGCACTTATATTAGTGTGGAAAACCACTTTTCGCACTTGTGTTAGTGTTGAAAAACCACTTTTCGCACTTGTGTTAGTGTTGAAAAACCACTTTTCGCACTTGTGTTAGTGTTGAAAAACCACTTTTCGCACTTGTGTTGGTGCAGGAAACTACTTTTGCACTTGTATTAGGTTGGAAAAAACACTTTTTGCACTTGTGATAGTGTTGAAAAACCACTTTTCGCACTTGTGTTAGTGTTGAAAAACCACTTTTCGCACTTGTGTTCGTGCAGGAAACCACTTTTGCACTTGTATTAGTGTGGAAAAACCACTTTTCGCACTTGTGTTAGTGTTGAAAAACCACTTTTCGCACTTGTGTTAGTGTTGAAAAACCACTTTTCGCACTTGTGTTGGTGCAGGAAACCACTTTTGCACTTGTATTAGTGTGGAAAAAACACTTTTTGCACTTGTGATAGTGTTGAAAAACGACTTTTCGCACTTGTGTTAGTGTTGAAAAACCACTTTTCGCACTTGTGTTAGTGTTGAAAAACCACTTTTCGCACTTGTGTTGGTGCAGTAAACCACTTTTGCACTTGTATTAGTGTGGAAAAACCACTTATCGCACTTGCGTTAGTGTTGAAAAACCACTTTTTGCACTTGTGTTAGTGTTGAAAAACCACTTTTCGCACTTGTGTTAGTGTTGAAAAACCACTTTTCGCACTTGTGTTGGTGTAGGAAACCACTTTTGCACTTGTATTAGTGTGGAAAAAACCACTTTTCGCACTTGTGTTAGTGTTGAAAAACCACTTTTCGCACTTATGTTAGTGTTGAAAAACCACTTTTCGCACTTGTGTTGGTGCAGGAAACCACTTTTGCACTTGTGTTGGAGCAGGAAACCACATTTGCACTTGTATTAGTGTGGAAAAAACACTTTTTGCACTTGTGATAGTGTTGAAAAAACACTTTTCGCACTTGTGCTAGTGTTGAAAAACCACTTTTCGCACTTGTGTTGGTGTTGAAAAACCACTTTTCGCACATGTGTTGGTACAGGAAACCACTTTTGCACTTGTATTAGTGTGGAAAAACCACTTTTTGCACTTGTGTTAGTGTTGAAAAACAACTTTTCGCAGTTGTGTTAGTGTTGAAAAACCACTTTTCGCACTTGTGTTGGTGCAGGAAACCACTTTTGCACTTGTACTAGTGTGGAAAAAACACTTTTTGCACTTGTGATAGTGTTGAAAAACCACTTTTCGCACTTGTGTTAGTGTTGAAAAACCACTTTTCGTACTTGTGTTGGTGCAGGAAACCACTTTTGCACTTGTATTAGTGTGGAAAAAACACTTTTTGCACTTGTGATAGTGTTGAAAAACCACTTTTCGCACTTGTGTTAGTGTTGAAAAACCACTTTTCGCACTTGTGTTGGTGCAGGAAACCACTTTTGCACTTGTATTAGTGTGGAAAAACCACTTTTCGCACTTGTGTTAGTGTTAAAAAACCACTTTTCGCACTTGTATTAGTGTGGAAAAACCACTTTTCGCACTTGTGTTAGTGTTGAAAAACCACTTTTCGCACTTGTGTTAGTGTTGAAAAACCACTTTTCGTACTTGTGTTGGTGCAGGAAACCACTTTTGCACTTGTATTAGTGTGGAAAAAACACTTTTTGCACTTGTGATAGTGTTGAAAAACCACTTTTCGCACTTGTGTTAGTGTTGAAAAACCACTTTTCGCACTTGCGTTGGTGCAGGAAACCACTTTTGCACTTGTATTAGTGTGGAAAAAGCACTTTTCGCACTTGTGTTAGTGTTGAAAAACCACTTCTCGCACTTGTGTTGGTGCAGGAAACCACTTTTGCACTTGTATTAGTGTGGAAAAAACACTTTTCGCACTTGTGTTAGTGTTGAAAAACCACTTTTCGCACTTGTGTTAGTGTTGAAAAACCACTTTTCGCACTTGTGTTGGTGCAGGAAACCACTTTTGCACTTGTATTAGTGTGGAAAAAACACTTTTCGCACTTGTGATAGTGTTGAAAAACCACTTTTCGCACTTGTGTTAGTGTTGCAAAACCACTTTTCGCACTTGTGTTGGTGCAGGAAACCACTTTTGCACTTGTATTAGTGTGGAAAAACACTTTTTGCACTTGTGATAGTGTTGAAAAACCACTTTTCGCACTTGTGTTAGTGTTGAAAAACCACTTTTCGCACTTGTGTTGGTGCAGGAAACCACTTTTGCACTTATATTAGTGTGGAAAACCACTTTTCGCACTTGTGTTAGTGTTGAAAAACCACTTTTCGCACTTGTGTTAGTGTTGAAAAACCACTTTTCGCACTTGTGTTAGTGTTGAAAAACCACTTTTCGCACTTGTGTTGGTGCAGGAAACTACTTTTGCACTTGTATTAGGTTGGAAAAAACACTTTTTGCACTTGTGATAGTGTTGAAAAACCACTTTTCGCACTTGTGTTAGTGTTGAAAAACCACTTTTCGCACTTGTGTTCGTGCAGGAAACCACTTTTGCACTTGTATTAGTGTGGAAAAACCACTTTTCGCACTTGTGTTAGTGTTGAAAAACCACTTTTCGCACTTGTGTTAGTGTTGAAAAACCACTTTTCGCACTTGTGTTGGTGCAGGAAACCACTTTTGCACTTGTATTAGTGTGGAAAAAACACTTTTTGCACTTGTGATAGTGTTGAAAAACCACTTTTCGCACTTGTGTTAGTGTTGAAAAACCACTTTTCGCACTTGTGTTGGTGCAGGAAACCACTTTTGCACTTATATTAGTGTGGAAAACCACTTTTCGCACTTGTGTTAGTGTTGAAAAACCACTTTTCGCACTTGTGTTAGTGTTGAAAAACCACTTTTCGCACTTATGTTAGTGTTGAAAAACCACTTTTCGCACTTGTGTTGGTGCAGGAAACTACTTTTGCACTTGTATTAGGTTGGAAAAAACACTTTTTGCACTTGTGATAGTGTTGAAAAACCACTTTTCGCACTTGTGTTAGTGTTGAAAAACCACTTTTCGCACTTGTGTTCGTGCAGGAAACCACTTTTGCACTTGTATTAGTGTGGAAAAACCACTTTTCGCACTTGTGTTAGTGTTGAAAAACCACTTTTCGCACTTGTGTTAGTGTTGAAAAACCACTTTTCGCACTTGTGTTGGTGCAGGAAACCACTTTTGCACTTGTATTAGTGTGGAAAAAACACTTTTTGCACTTGTGATAGTGTTGAAAAACGACTTTTCGCACTTGTGTTAGTGTTGAAAAACCACTTTTCGCACTTGTGTTAGTGTTGAAAAACCACTTTTCGCACTTGTGTTGGTGCAGTAAACCACTTTTGCACTTGTATTAGTGTGGAAAAACCACTTATCGCACTTGCGTTAGTGTTGAAAAACCACTTTTTGCACTTGTGTTAGTGTTGAAAAACCACTTTTCGCACTTGTGTTAGTGTTGAAAAACCACTTTTCGCACTTGTGTTGGTGTAGGAAACCACTTTTGCACTTGTATTAGTGTGGAAAAAACCACTTTTCGCACTTGTGTTAGTGTTGAAAAACCACTTTTCGCACTTATGTTAGTGTTGAAAAACCACTTTTCGCACTTGTGTTGGTGCAGGAAACCACTTTTGCACTTGTGTTGGTGCAGGAAACCACATTTGCACTTGTATTAGTGTGGAAAAAACACTTTTTGCACTTGTGATAGTGTTGAAAAAACACTTTTCGCACTTGTGCTAGTGTTGAAAAACCACTTTTCGCACTTGTGTTGGTGTTGAAAAACCACTTTTCGCACATGTGTTGGTACAGGAAACCACTTTTGCACTTGTATTAGTGTGGAAAAACCACTTTTTGCACTTGTGTTAGTGTTGAAAAACAACTTTTCGCAGTTGTGTTAGTGTTGAAAAACCACTTTTCGCACTTGTGTTGGTGCGGGAAACCACTTTTGCACTTGTATTCGTGTGGAAAAAACACTTTTTGCACTTGTGATAGTGTTGAAAAACCACTTTTCACACTTGTGTTAGTGTTGAAAAACCAGTTTTCGCACTTGTGTTGGTGCAGGAAACCACTTTTGCACTTGTATTAGTGTGGAAAAACCACTTTTCGCACTTGTGTTAGTGTTTTAAAACCACTTTTCGCACTTGTGTTAGTGTTGAAAAACCACTTTTCGTACTTGTGTTGGTGCAGGAAACCACTTTTGCACTTGTATTAGTGTGGAAAAAACACTTTTTGCACTTGTGATAGTGTTGAAAAACCACTTTTCGCACTTGTGTTAGTGTTGAAAAACCACTTTTCGCACTTGTGTTGGTGCAGGAAACCACTTTTACACTTGTATTAGTGTGGAAAAACCACTTTTCGCACTTGTGTTAGTGTTAAAAAACCACTTTTCGCACTTGTGTTAGTGTTGAAAAACCACTTTTCGCACTTGTGTTAGTGTTGAAAAACCACTTCTCGCACTTGTGTTGGTGCAGGAAACCACTTTTGCACTTGTATTAGTGTGGAAAAACCACTTTTCGCACTTGTGTTAGTGTTGAAAAACCACTTTTGGCACTTGTGTTGGTGCAGGAAACCACTTTTGCACTTGTATTAGTGTGGAAAAAACACTTTTCGCACTTGTGATAGTGTTGAAAAACCACTTTTCGCACTTGTGTTAGTGTTGCAAAACCACTTTTCGCACTTGTGTTGGTGCAGGAAACCACTTTTGCACTTGTATTAGTGTGGTAAAAACACTTTTTGCACTTGTGATAGTGTTGAAAAACCACTTTTCGCACTTGTGTTAGTGTTGAAAAACCACTTTTCGCACTTGTGTTGGTGCAGGAAACCACTTTTGCACTTATATTAGTGTAGAAAACCACTTTTCGCACTTGTGTTAGTGTTGAAAAACCACTTTTCGCACTTGTGTTAGTGTTGAAAAACCACTTTTCGCACTTGTGTTAGTGTTGAAAAACCACTTTTCGCACTTGCGTTGGTGCAGGAAACTACTTTTGCACTTGTATTAGGTTGGAAAAAACACTTTTCGCACTTGTGTTAGTGTTGAAAAACCACTTTTCGCACTTGTGCTGGTGTTGAAAAAACACTTTCGCACTTGTGTTGGTGCAGGAAACCACTTTTGCACTTGTATTAGTGTGGAAAAAACACTTTTCGCACTTGTGATAGTGTTGAAAAACCACTTTTCGCACTTGTGTTAGTGTTGAAAAACCACTTTTCGCACTTGTGTTGGTGCAGGAAACCACTTTTGCACTTGTATTAGTGTGGAAAAAACACTTTTTGCACTTGTGATAGTGTTGAAAAACCACTTTTCGCACTTGTGTTGGTGCAGGAAACCACTTTTGCACTTATATTAGTGTGGAAAAACCACTTTTTGCACTTGTGTTAGTGTTGAAAAACAACTTTTCGCAGTTGTGTTAGTGTTGAAAAACCACTTTTCGCACTTGTGTTGGTGCGGGAAACCACTTTTGCACTTGTATTCGTGTGGAAAAAACACTTTTTGCACTTGTGATAGTGTTGAAAAACCACTTTTCACACTTGTGTTAGTGTTGAAAAACCACTTTTCGCACTTGTGTTGGTGCAGGAAACCACTTTTGCACTTGTATTAGTGTGGAAAAACCACTTTTCGCACTTGTGTTAGTGTTGAAAAACCACTTTTCGCACTTGTGTTAGTGTTGAAAAACCACTTTTCGTACTTGTGTTGGTGCAGGAAACCACTTTTGCACTTGTATTAGTGTGGCAAAAACACTTTTCGCACTTGTGATAGTGTTGAAAAACCACTTTTCGCACTTGTGTTAGTGTTGAAAAACCACTTTTCGCACTTGTGTTGGTGCAGGAAACCACTTTTGCACTTGTATTAGTGTGGAAAAACCACTTTTCGCACTTGTGTTAGTGTTGAAAAACCACTTTTCGCACTTGTGTTAGTGTTGAAAAACCACTTTTCGCACTTGTGTTAGTGTTGAAAAACCACTTCTCGCACTTGTGTTAGTGCAGGAAACCACTTTTGCACTTGTATTAGTGTGGAAAAAACACTTTTCGCACTTGTGTTAGTGTTGAAAAACCACTTTTCGCACTTGTGTTAGTGTTGAAAAACCACTTTTCGCACTTGTGTTGGTGCAGGAGACCACTTTTGCACTTGTATTAGTGTGGAAAAAACACTTTTCGCACTTGTGATAGTGTTGAAAAACCACTTTTCGCACTTGTGTTAGTGTTGCAAAACCACTTTTCGCACTTGTGTTGGTGCAGGAAACCACTTTTGCACTTGTGTTAGTGTGGAAAAACACTTTTTGCACTTGTGATAGTGTTGAAAAACCACTTTTCGCACTTGTGTTAGTGTTGAAAAACCACTTTTCGCACTTGTGTTGGTGCAGGAAACCACTTTTGCACTTGTGTTAGTGTGGAAAAACACTTTTTGCACTTGTGATAGTGTTGAAAAACCACTTTTCGCACTTGTGTTAGTGTTGAAAAACCACTTTTCGCACTTGTGTTGGTGCAGGAAACCACTTTTGCACTTATATTAGTGTGGAAAACCACTTTTCGCACTTGTGTTAGTGTTGAAAAACCACTTTTCGCACTTGTGTTAGTGTTGAAAAAACACTTTTCGCACTTGTGATAGTGTTGAAAAAACACTTTTCGCACTTGTGTTAGTGTTGAAAAACCACTTTTCGCACTTGTGTTGGTGCAGGAAACCACTTTTGCACTTGTATTATTGTGGAAAAAACACTTTTTGCACTTGTGATAGTGTTGAAAAACCACTTTTCGCACTTGTGTTGGTGCAGGAAACCACTTTTGCACTTATATTAGTGTGGAAAAACCACTTTTTGCACTTGTGTTAGTGTTGAAAAACAACTTTTCGCAGTTGTGTTAGTGTTGAAAAACCACTTTTCGCACTTGTGTTGGTGCGGGAAACCACTTTTGCACTTGTATTCGTGTGGAAAAAACACTTTTTGCACTTGTGATAGTGTTGAAAAACCACTTTTCACACTTGTGTTAGTGTTGAAAAACCACTTTTCGCACTTGTGTTGGTGCAGGAAACCACTTTTGCACTTGTATTAGTGTGGAAAAACCACTTTTCGCACTTGTGTTAGTGTTGAAAAACCACTTTTCGCACTTGTGTTAGTGTTGAAAAACCACTTTTCGTACTTGTGTTGGTGCAGGAAACCACTTTTGCACTTGTATTAGTGTGGAAAAAACACTTTTTGCACTTGTGATAGTGTTGAAAAACCACTTTTCGCACTTGTGTTAGTGTTGAAAAACCACTTTTCGCACTTGTGTTGGTGCAGGAAACCACTTTTGCACTTGTATTAGTGTGGAAAAACCACTTTTCGCACTTGTGTTAGTGTTGAAAAACCACTTTTCGCACTTGTGTTAGTGTTGAAAAACCACTTTTCGCACTTGTGTTAGTGTTGAAAAACCACTTCTCGCACTTGTGTTAGTGCAGGAAACCACTTTTGCACTTGTATTAGTGTGGAAAAAACACTTTTCGCACTTGTGTTAGTGTTGAAAAACCACTTTTCGCACTTGTGTTAGTGTTGAAAAACCACTTTTCGCACTTGTGTTGGTGCAGGAAACCACTTTTGCACTTGTATTAGTGTGGAAAAAACACTTTTCGCACTTCTGATAGTGTTGAAAAACCACTTTTCGCACTTGTGTTAGTGTTGCAAAACCACTTTTCGCACTTGTGTTGGTGCAGGAAACCACTTTTGCACTTGTGTTAGTGTGGAAAAACACTTTTTGCACTTGTGATAGTGTTGAAAAACCACTTTTCGCACTTGTGTTAGTGTTGAAAAACCACTTTTCGCACTTGTATTAGTGTGGAAAAAACACTTTTCGCACTTGTGTTAGTGTTGAAAAACCACTTTTCGCACTTGTGTTAGTGTTGAAAAACCACTTTTCGCACTTGTGCTAGTGTTGAAAAACCACTTTTCGCACTTGTGTTGGTGTTGAAAAACCACTTTTCGCACATGTGTTGGTACAGGAAACCACTTTTGCACTTGTATTAGTGTGGAAAAACCACTTTTTGCACTTGTGTTAGTGTTGAAAAACAACTTTTCGCAGTTGTGTTAGTGTTGAAAAACCACTTTTCGCACTTGTGTTGGTGCGGGAAACCACTTTTGCACTTGTATTCGTGTGGAAAAAACACTTTTTGCACTTGTGATAGTGTTGAAAAACCACTTTTCACACTTGTGTTAGTGTTGAAAAACCAGTTTTCGCACTTGTGTTGGTGCAGGAAACCACTTTTGCACTTGTATTAGTGTGGAAAAACCACTTTTCGCACTTGTGTTAGTGTTTTAAAACCACTTTTCGCACTTGTGTTTGTGTTGAAAAACCACTTTTCGTACTTGTGTTGGTGCAGGAAACCACTTTTGCACTTGTATTAGTGTGGAAAAAACACTTTTTGCACTTGTGATAGTGTTGAAAAACCACTTTTCGCACTTGTGTTAGTGTTGAAAAACCACTTTTCGCACTTGTGTTGGTGCAGGAAACCACTTTTGCACTTGTATTAGTGTGGAAAAACCACTTTTCGCACTTGTGTTAGTGTTAAAAAACCACTTTTCGCACTTGTGTTAGTGTTGAAAAACCACTTTTCGCACTTGTGTTAGTGTTGAAAAACCACTTCTCGCACTTGTGTTGGTGCAGGAAACCACTTTTGCACTTGTATTAGTGTGGAAAAACCACTTTTCGCACTTGTGTTAGTGTTGAAAAACCACTTTTCGCACTTGTGTTGGTGCAGGAAACCACTTTTGCACTTGTATTAGTGTGGAAAAAACACTTTTCGCACTTGTGATAGTGTTGAAAAACCACTTTTCGCACTTGTGTTAGTGTTGCAAAACCACTTTTCGCACTTGTGTTGGTGCAGGAAACCACTTTTGCACTTGTATTAGTGTGGTAAAAACACTTTTTGCACTTGTGATAGTGTTGAAAAACCACTTTTCGCACTTGTGTTAGTGTTGAAAAACCACTTTTCGCACTTGTGTTGGTGCAGGAAACCACTTTTGCACTTATATTAGTGTAGAAAACCACTTTTCGCACTTGTGTTAGTGTTGAAAAACCACTTTTCGCACTTGTGTTAGTGTTGAAAAACCACTTTTCGCACTTGTGTTAGTGTTGAAAAACCACTTTTCGCACTTGCTTTGGTGCAGGAAACTACTTTTGCACTTGTATTAGGTTGGAAAAAACACTTTTCGCACTTGTGTTAGTGTTGAAAAACCACTTTTCGCACTTGTGTTAGTGTTGAAAAAACACTTTCGCACTTGTGTTGGTGCAGGAAACCACTTTTGCACTTGTATTAGTGTGGAAAAAACACTTTTCGCACTTGTGATAGTGTTGAAAAACCACTTTTCGCACTTGTGTTAGTGTTGAAAAACCACTTTTCGCACTTGTGTTGGTGCAGGAAACCACTTTTGCACTTGTATTAGTGTGGAAAAAACACTTTTTGCACTTGTGATAGTGTTGAAAAACCACTTTTCGCACTTGTGTTGGTGCAGGAAACCACTTTTGCACTTATATTAGTGTGGAAAAACCACTTTTTGCACTTGTGTTAGTGTTGAAAAACAACTTTTCGCAGTTGTGTTAGTGTTGAAAAACCACTTTTCGCACTTGTGTTGGTGCAGGAAACCACTTTTGCACTTGTATTCGTGTGGAAAAAACACTTTTTGCACTTGTGATAGTGTTGAAAAACCACTTTTCACACTTGTGTTATTGTTGAAAAACCACTTTTCGCACTTGTGTTGGTGCAGGAAACCACTTTTGCACTTGTATTAGTGTGGAAAAACCACTTTTCGCACTTGTGTTAGTGCTGAAAAACCACTTTTCGCACTTGTGTTAGTGTTGAAAAACCACTTTTCGTACTTGTGTTGGTGCAGGAAACCACTTTTGCACTTGTATTAGTGTGGAAAAAACACTTTTTGCACTTGTGATAGTGTTGAAAAACCACTTTTCGCACTTGTGTTAGTGTTGAAAAACCACTTTTCGCACTTGTGTTGGTGCAGGAAACCACTTTTGCACTTGTATTAGTGTGGAAAAACCACTTTTCGCACTTGTGTTAGTGTTGAAAAACCACTTTTCGCACTTGTGTTAGTGTTGAAAAACCACTTTTCGCACTTGTATTGGTGCAGGAAACCACTTTTGCACTTGTATTAGTGTGGAAAAACCACTTTTCGCACTTGTGTTAGTGTTGAAAAACCACTTTTCGCACTTGTGTTAGTGTTGAAAAACCACTTTTCGCACTTGTGTTTGTGTTGAAAAACCACTTCTTGCACTTGTGTTGGTGCAGGAAAGCACTTTTGCACTTGTATTAGTGTGGAAAAAACACTTTTCGCACTTGTGTTAGTGTTGAAAAACCACTTTTCGCACTTGTGTTAGTGTTGAAAAACCACTTTTCGCACTTGTGTTGGTGCAGGAAACCACTTTTGCACTTGTATTAGTGTGGAAAAAACACTTTTCGCACTTGTGATAGTGTTGAAAAACCACTTTTCGCACTTGTGTTAGTGTTGAAAAACCACTTTTCGCACTTGTGTTGGTGCAGGAAACCACTTTTGCACTTGTATTAGTGTGGAAAAACCACTTTTCGCACTTGTGTTAGTGTTGAAAAACCACTTTTCGCACTTGTGTTAGTGTTGAAAAACCACTTTTCGCACTTGTGTTAGTGTTGAAAACCACTGCTCGCACTTGTGTTAGTGCAGGAAACCACTTTTGCACTTGTATTAGTGTGGAAAAAACACTTTTCGCACTTGTGTTAGTGTTGAAAAACCACTTTTCGCACTTGTGTTAGTGTTGAAAAACCACTTTTCGCACTTGTGTTGGTGCAGGAAACCACTTTTGCACTTGTATTAGTGTGGAAAAAACACTTTTCGCACTTGTGATAGTGTTGAAAAACCACTTTTCGCACTTGTGTTAGTGTTGCAAAACCACTTTTCGCACTTGTGTTGGTGCAGGAAACCACTTTTGCACTTGTGTTAGTGTGGAAAAACACTTTTTGCACTTGTGATAGTGTTGAAAAACCACTTTTCGCACTTGTGTTAGTGTTGAAAAACCACTTTTCGCACTTGTGTTGGTGCAGGAAACCACTTTTGCACTTGTGTTAGTGTGGAAAAACACTTTTTGCACTTGTGATAGTGTTGAAAAACCACTTTTCGCACTTGTGTTAGTGTTGAAAAACCACTTTTCGCACTTGTGTTGGTGCAGGAAACCACTTTTGCACTTATATTAGTGTGGAAAACCACTTTTCGCACTTGTGTTAGTGTTGAAAAACCACTTTTTGCACTTGTGTTAGTGTTGAAAAAACACTTTTCGCACTTGTGATAGTGTTGAAAAACCACTTTTCGCACTTGTGTTAGTGTTGAAAAACCACTTTTCGCACTTGTGTTGGTGCAGGAAACCACTTTTGCACTTGTATTAGTGTGGAAAAAACACTTTTTGCACTTGTGATAGTGTTGAAAAACCACTTTTCGCACTTGTGTTGGTGCAGGAAACCACTTTTGCACTTATATTAGTGTGGAAAAACCACTTTTTGCACTTGTGTTAGTGTTGAAAAACAACTTTTCGCAGTTGTGTTAGTGTTGAAAAACCACTTTTCGCACTTGTGTTGGTGCGGGAAACCACTTTTGCACTTGTATTCGTGTGGAAAAAACACTTTTTGCACTTGTGATAGTGTTGAAAAACCACTTTTCACACTTGTGTTAGTGTTGAAAAACCACTTTTCGCACTTGTGTTGGTGCAGGAAACCACTTTTGCACTTGTATTAGTGTGGAAAAACCACTTTTCGCACTTGTGTTAGTGTTGAAAAACCACTTTTCGCACTTGTGTTAGTGTTGAAAAACCACTTTTCGTACTTGTGTTGGTGCAGGAAACCACTTTTGCACTTGTATTAGTGTGGAAAAAACACTTTTTGCACTTGTGATAGTGTTGAAAAACCACTTTTCGCACTTGTGTTAGTGTTGAAAAACCACTTTTCGCACTTGTGTTGGTGCAGGAAACCACTTTTGCACTTGTATTAGTGTGGAAAAACCACTTTTCGCACTTGTGTTAGTGTTGAAAAACCACTTTTCGCACTTGTGTTAGTGTTGAAAAACCACTTTTCGCACTTGTGTTAGTGTTGAAAAACCACCTCTCGCACTTGTGTTAGTGCAGGAAACCACTTTTGCACTTGTATTAGTGTGGAAAAAACACTTTTCGCACTTGTGTTAGTGTTGAAAAACCACTTTTCGCACTTGTGTTAGTGTTGAAAAACCACTTTTCGCACTTGTGTTGGTGCAGGAAACCACTTTTGCACTTGTATTAGTGTGGAAAAAACACTTTTCGCACTTGTGATAGTGTTGAAAAACCACTTTTCGCACTTGTGTTAGTGTTGCAAAACCACTTTTCGCACTTGTGTTGGTGCAGGAAACCACTTTTGCACTTGTGTTAGTGTGGAAAAACACTTTTTGCACTTGTGATAGTGTTGAAAAACCACTTTTCGCACTTGTGTTAGTGTTGAAAAACCACTTTTCGCACTTGTATTAGTGTGGAAAAAACACTTTTCGCACTTGTGTTAGTGTTGAAAAACCACTTTTCGCACTTGTGTTAGTGTTGAAAAACCACTTTTCGCACTTGTGCTAGTGTTGAAAAACGACTTTTCGCACTTGTGTTGGTGTTGAAAAACCACTTTTCGCACATGTGTTGGTACAGGAAACCACTTTTGCACTTGTATTAGTGTGTAAAAACCACTTTTTGCACTTGTGTTAGTGTTGAAAAACAACTTTTCGCAGTTGTGTTAGTGTTGAAAAACCACTTTTCGCACTTGTGTTGGTGCGGGAAACCACTTTTGCACTTGTATTCGTGTGGAAAAAACACTTTTTGCACTTGTGATAGTGTTGAAAAACCACTTTTCACACTTGTGTTAGTGTTGAAAAACCAGTTTTCGCACTTGTGTTGGTGCAGGAAACCACTTTTGCACTTGTATTAGTGTGGAAAAACCACTTTTCGCACTTGTGTTAGTGTTTTAAAACCACTTTTCGCACTTGTGTTAGTGTTGAAAAACCACTTTTCGTACTTGTGTTGGTGCAGGAAACCACTTTTGCACTTGTATTAGTGTGGAAAAAACACTTTTTGCACTTGTGATAGTGTTGAAAAACCACTTTTCGCACTTGTGTTAGTGTTGAAAAACCACTTTTCGCACTTGTGTTGGTGCAGGAAACCACTTTTGCACTTGTATTAGTGTGGAAAAACCACTTTTCGCACTTGTGTTAGTGTTAAAAAACCACTTTTCGCACTTGTGTTAGTGTTGAAAAACCACTTTTCGCACTTGTGTTAGTGTTGAAAAACCACTTCTCGCACTTGTGTTGGTGCAGGAAACCACTTTTGCACTTGTATTAGTGTGGAAAAACCACTTTTCGCACTTGTGTTAGTGTTGAAAAACCACTTTTCGCACTTGTGTTGGTGCAGGAAACCACTTTTGCACTTGTATTAGTGTGGAAAAAACACTTTTCGCACTTGTGATAGTGTTGAAAAACCACTTTTCGCACTTGTGTTAGTGTTGCAAAACCACTTTTCGCACTTGTGTTGGTGCAGGAAACCACTTTTCGCACTTGTGTTGGTGCAGGAAACCACTTTTGCACTTGTATTAGTGTGGTAAAAACACTTTTTGCACTTGTGATAGTGTTGAAAAACCACTTTTCGCACTTGTGTTAGTGTTGAAAAACCACTTTTCGCACTTGTGTTGGTGCAGGAAACCACTTTTGCACTTATATTAGTGTAGAAAACCACTTTTCGCACTTGTGTTAGTGTTGAAAAACCACTTTTCGCACTTGTGTTAGTGTTGAAAAACCACTTTTCGCACTTGTGTTAGTGTTGAAAAACCACTTTTCGCACTTGCGTTGGTGCAGGAAACTACTTTTGCACTTGTATTAGGTTGGAAAAAACACTTTTCGCACTTGTGTTAGTGTTGAAAAACCACTTTTCGCACTTGTGTTAGTGTTGAAAAAACACTTTCGCACTTGTGTTGGTGCAGGAAACCACTTTTGCACTTGTATTAGTGTGGAAAAAACACTTTTCGCACTTGTGATAGTGTTGAAAAACCACTTTTCGCACTTGTGTTAGTGTTGAAAAACCACTTTTCGCACTTGTGTTGGTGCAGGAAACCACTTTTGCACTTGTATTAGTGTGGAAAAAACACTTTTTGCACTTGTGATAGTGTTGAAAAACCACTTTTCGCACTTGTGTTGGTGCAGGAAACCACTTTTGCACTTATATTAGTGTGGAAAAACCACTTTTTGCACTTGTGTTAGTGTTGAAAAACAACTTTTCGCAGTTGTGTTAGTGTTGAAAAACCACTTTTCGCACTTGTGTTGGTGCGGGAAACCACTTTTGCACTTGTATTCGTGTGGAAAAAACACTTTTTGCACTTGTGATAGTGTTGAAAAACCACTTTTCACACTTGTGTTAGTGTTGAAAAACCACTTTTCGCACTTGTGTTGGTGCAGGAAACCACTTTTGCACTTGTATTAGTGTGGAAAAACCACTTTTCGCACTTGTGTTAGTGTTGAAAAACCACTTTTCGCACTTGTGTTAGTGTTGAAAAACCACTTTTCGTACTTGTGTTGGTGCAGGAAACCACTTTTGCACTTGTATTAGTGTGGAAAAAACACTTTTTGCACTTGTGATAGTGTTGAAAAACCACTTTTCGCACTTGTGTTAGTGTTGAAAAACCACTTTTCGCACTTGTGTTGGTGCAGGAAACCACTTTTGCACTTGTATTAGTGTGGAAAAACCACTTTTCGCACTTGTGTTAGTGTTGAAAAACCACTTTTCGCACTTGTGTTAGTGTTGAAAAACCACTTTTCGCACTTGTGTTAGTGTTGAAAAACCACCTCTCGCACTTGTGTTAGTGCAGGAAACCACTTTTGCACTTGTATTAGTGTGGAAAAAACACTTTTCGCACTTGTGTTAGTGTTGAAAAACCACTTTTCGCACTTGTGTTAGTGTTGAAAAACCACTTTTCGCACTTGTGTTGGTGCAGGAAACCACTTTTGCACTTGTATTAGTGTGGAAAAAACACTTTTCGCACTTGTGATAGTGTTGAAAAACCACTTTTCGCACTTGTGTTAGTGTTGCAAAACCACTTTTCGCACTTGTGTTGGTGCAGGAAACCACTTTTGCACTTGTGTTAGTGTGGAAAAACACTTTTTGCACTTGTGATAGTGTTGAAAAACCACTTTTCGCACTTGTGTTAGTGTTGAAAAACCACTTTTCGCACTTGTGTTGGTGCAGGAAACCACTTTTGCACTTATATTAGTGTGGAAAACCACTTTTCGCACTTGTGTTAGTGTTGAAAAACCACTTTTCGCACTTGTGTTAGTGTTGAAAAACCACTTTTCACACTTGTGTTAGTGTTGAAAAACCACTTTTCGCACTTGTGTTGGTGCAGGAAACTACTTTTGCACTTGTATTAGGTTGGAAAAAACACTTTTCGCACTTGTGTTAGTGTTGAAAAACCACTTTCCGCACTTGTGTTAGTGTTGAAAAACCACTTTCGCACTTGTGTTGGTGCAGGAAACCACTTTTGCACTTGTATTAGTGTGGAAAAAAACACTTTTCGCACTTGTGATAGTGTTGAAAAACCACTTTTCGCACTTGTGTTAGTGTTGAAAAACCACTTTTTGCACTTGTGTTGGTGCAGGAAACCACTTTTGCACTTGTATTAGTGTGGAAAAAACACTTTTTGCACTTGTGATAGTGTTGAAAAACCACTTTTCGCACTTGTGTTAGTGTTGAAAAACCACTTTTCGCACTTGTGTTGGTGCAGGAAACCACTTTTGCACTTATATTAGTGTGGAAAAACCACTTTTTGCACTTGTGTTAGTGTTGAAAAACAACTTTTCGCAGTTGTGTTAGTGTTGAAAAACCACTTTTCGCACTTGTGTTGGTGCGGGAAACCACTTTTGCACTTGTATTCGTGTGGAAAAAACACTTTTTGCACTTGTGATAGTGTTGAAAAACCACTTTTCACACTTGTGTTAGTGTTGAAAAACCACTTTTCGCACTTGTGTTGGTGCAGGAAACCACTTTTGCACTTGTATTAGTGTGGAAAAACCACTTTTCGCACTTGTGTTAGTGTTGAAAAACCACTTTTCGCACTTGTGTTAGTGTTGAAAAACCACTTTTCGTACTTGTGTTGGTGCAGGAAACCACTTTTGCACTTGTATTAGTGTGGAAAAAACACTTTTTGCACTTGTGATAGTGTTGAAAAACCACTTTTCGCACTTGTGTTAGTGTTGAAAAACCACTTTTCGCACTTGTGTTGGTGCAGGAAACCACTTTTGCACTTGTATTAGTGTGGAAAAACCACTTTTCGCACTTGTGTTAGTGTTGAAAAACCACTTCTCGCACTTGTGTTGGTGCAGGAAACCACTTTTGCACTTGTATTAGTGTGGAAAAAACACTTTTCGCACTTGTGTTAGTGTTGAAAAACCACTTTTCGCACTTGTGTTAGTGTTGAAAAACCACTTTTCGCACTTGTGTTGGTGCAGGAAACCACTTTTGCACTTGTATTAGTGTGGAAAAAACACTTTTCGCACTTGTGATAGTGTTGAAAAACCACTTTTCGCACTTGTGTTAGTGTTGCAAAACCACTTTTCGCACTTGTGTTGGTGCAGGAAACCACTTTTGCACTTGTATTAGTGTGGAAAAACACTTTTTGCACTTGTGATAGTGTTGAAAAACCACTTTTCGCACTTGTGTTAGTGTTGAAAAACCACTTTTCGCACTTGTGTTGGTGCAGGAAACCACTTTTGCACTTATATTAGTGTGGAAAACCACTTTTCGCACTTGTGTTAGTGTTGAAAAACCACTTTTCGCACTTGTGTTAGTGTTGAAAAACCACTTTTCGCACTTGTGTTAGTGTTGAAAAACCACTTTTCGCACTTGTGTTGGTGCAGGAAACTACTTTTGCACTTGTATTAGGTTGGAAAAAACACTTTTTGCACTTGTGATAGTGTTGAAAAACCACTTTTCGCACTTGTGTTAGTGTTGAAAAACCACTTTTCGCACTTGTGTTCGTGCAGGAAACCACTTTTGCACTTGTATTAGTGTGGAAAAACCACTTTTCGCACTTGTGTTAGTGTTGAAAAACCACTTTTCGCACTTGTGTTAGTGTTGAAAAACCACTTTTCGCACTTGTGTTGGTGCAGGAAACCACTTTTGCACTTGTATTAGTGTGGAAAAAACACTTTTTGCACTTGTGATAGTGTTGAAAAACCACTTTTCGCACTTGTGTTAGTGTTGAAAAACCACTTTTCGCACTTGTGTTGGTGCAGGAAACCACTTTTGCACTTATATTAGTGTGGAAAACCACTTTTCGCACTTGTGTTAGTGTTGAAAAACCACTTTTCGCACTTGTGTTAGTGTTGAAAAACCACTTTTCGCACTTGTGTTAGTGTTGAAAAACCACTTTTCGCACTTGTGTTGGTGCAGGAAACTACTTTTGCACTTGTATTAGGTTGGAAAAAACACTTTTTGCACTTGTGATAGTGTTGAAAAACCACTTTTCGCACTTGTGTTAGTGTTGAAAAACCACTTTTCGCACTTGTGTTCGTGCAGGAAACCACTTTTGCACTTGTATTAGTGTGGAAAAACCACTTTTCGCACTTGTGTTAGTGTTGAAAAACCACTTTTCGCACTTGTGTTAGTGTTGAAAAACCACTTTTCGCACTTGTGTTGGTGCAGGAAACCACTTTTGCACTTGTATTAGTGTGGAAAAAACACTTTTTGCACTTGTGATAGTGTTGAAAAACGACTTTTCGCACTTGTGTTAGTGTTGAAAAACCACTTTTCGCACTTGTGTTAGTGTTGAAAAACCACTTTTCGCACTTGTGTTGGTGCAGTAAACCACTTTTGCACTTGTATTAGTGTGGAAAAACCACTTATCGCACTTGCGTTAGTGTTGAAAAACCACTTTTTGCACTTGTGTTAGTGTTGAAAAACCACTTTTCGCACTTGTGTTAGTGTTGAAAAACCACTTTTCGCACTTGTGTTGGTGTAGGAAACCACTTTTGCACTTGTATTAGTGTGGAAAAAACCACTTTTCGCACTTGTGTTAGTGTTGAAAAACCACTTTTCGCACTTATGTTAGTGTTGAAAAACCACTTTTCGCACTTGTGTTGGTGCAGAAAACCACTTTTGCACTTGTGTTGGTGCAGGAAACCACATTTGCACTTGTATTAGTGTGGAAAAACACTTTTTGCACTTGTGATAGTGTTGAAAAAACACTTTTCGCACTTGTGCTAGTGTTGAAAAACCACTTTTCGCACTTGTGTTGGTGTTGAAAAACCACTTTTCGCACATGTGTTGGTACAGGAAACCACTTTTGCACTTGTATTAGTGTGGAAAAACCACTTTTTGCACTTGTGTTAGTGTTGAAAAACAACTTTTCGCAGTTGTGTTAGTGTTGAAAAACCACTTTTCGCACTTGTGTTGGTGCGGGAAACCACTTTTGCACTTGTATTCGTGTGGAAAAAACACTTTTTGCACTTGTGATAGTGTTGAAAAACCACTTTTCACACTTGTGTTAGTGTTGAAAAACCAGTTTTCGCACTTGTGTTGGTGCAGGAAACCACTTTTGCACTTGTATTAGTGTGGAAAAACCACTTTTCGCACTTGTGTTAGTGTTTTAAAACCACTTTTCGCACTTGTGTTAGTGTTGAAAAACCACTTTTCGTACTTGTGTTGGTGCAGGAAACCACTTTTGCACTTGTATTAGTGTGGAAAAAACACTTTTTGCACTTGTGATAGTGTTGAAAAACCACTTTTCGCACTTGTGTTAGTGTTGAAAAACCACTTTTCGCACTTGTGTTGGTGCAGGAAACCACTTTTGCACTTGTATTAGTGTGGAAAAACCACTTTTCGCACTTGTGTTAGTGTTAAAAAACCACTTTTCGCACTTGTGTTAGTGTTGAAAAACCACTTTTCGCACTTGTGTTAGTGTTGAAAAACCACTTCTCGCACTTGTGTAGGTGCAGGAAACCACTTTTGCACTTGTATTAGTGTGGAAAAACCACTTTTCGCACTTGTGTTAGTGTTGAAAAACCACTTTTCGCACTTGTGTTGGTGCAGGAAACCACTTTTGCACTTGTATTAGTGTGGAAAAAACACTTTTCGCACTTGTGATAGTGTTGAAAAACCACTTTTCGCACTTGTGTTAGTGTTGCAAAACCACTTTTCGCACTTGTGTTGGTGCAGGAAACCACTTTTGCACTTGTATTAGTGTGGTAAAAACACTTTTTGCACTTGTGATAGTGTTGAAAAACCACTTTTCGCACTTGTGTTAGTGTTGAAAAACCACTTTTCGCACTTGTGTTGGTGCAGGAAACCACTTTTGCACTTATATTAGTGTAGAAAACCACTTTTCGCACTTGTGTTAGTGTTGAAAAACCACTTTTCGCACTTGTGTTAGTGTTGAAAAACCACTTTTCGCACTTGTGTTAGTGTTGAAAAACCACTTTTCGCACTTGCGTTGGTGCAGGAAACTACTTTTGCACTTGTATTAGGTTGGAAAAAACACTTTTCGCACTTGTGTTAGTGTTGAAAAACCACTTTTCGCACTTGTGTTAGTGTTGAAAAAACACTTTCGCACTTGTGTTGGTGCAGGAAACCACTTTTGCACTTGTATTAGTGTGGAAAAAACACTTTTCGCACTTGTGATAGTGTTGAAAAACCACTTTTCGCACTTGTGTTAGTGTTGAAAAACCACTTTTCGCACTTGTGTTGGTGCAGGAAACCACTTTTGCACTTGTATTAGTGTGGAAAAAACACTTTTTGCACTTGTGATAGTGTTGAAAAACCACTTTTCGCACTTGTGTTGGTGCAGGAAACCACTTTTGCACTTATATTAGTGTGGAAAAACCACTTTTTGCACTTGTGTTAGTGTTGAAAAACAACTTTTCGCAGTTGTGTTAGTGTTGAAAAACCACTTTTCGCACTTGTGTTGGTGCGGGAAACCACTTTTGCACTTGTATTCGTGTGGAAAAAACACTTTTTGCACTTGTGATAGTGTTGAAAAACCACTTTTCACACTTGTGTTAGTGTTGAAAAACCACTTTTCGCACTTGTGTTGGTGCAGGAAACCACTTTTGCACTTGTATTAGTGTGGAAAAACCACTTTTCGCACTTGTGTTAGTGTTGAAAAACCACTTTTCGCACTTGTGTTAGTGTTGAAAAACCACTTTTCGTACTTGTGTTGGTGCAGGAAACCACTTTTGCACTTGTATTAGTGTGGAAAAAACACTTTTTGCACTTGTGATAGTGTTGAAAAACCACTTTTCGCACTTGTGTTAGTGTTGAAAAACCACTTTTCGCACTTGTGTTGGTGCAGGAAACCACTTTTGCACTTGTATTAGTGTGGAAAAACCACTTTTCGCACTTGTGTTAGTGTTGAAAAACCACTTTTCGCACTTGTGTTAGTGTTGAAAAACCACTTTTCGCACTTGTGTTAGTGTTGAAAAACCACTTCTCGCACTTGTGTTAGTGCAGGAAACCACTTTTGCACTTGTATTAGTGTGGAAAAAACACTTTTCGCACTTGTGTTAGTGTTGAAAAACCACTTTTCGCACTTGTGTTAGTGTTGAAAAACCACTTTTCGCACTTGTGTTGGTGCAGGAAACCACTTTTGCACTTGTATTAGTGTGGAAAAAACACTTTTCGCACTTGTGATAGTGTTGAAAAACCACTTTTCGCACTTGTGTTAGTGTTGCAAAACCACTTTTCGCACTTGTGTTGGGGCAGGAAACCACTTTTGCACTTGTGTTAGTGTGGAAAAACACTTTTTGCACTTGTGATAGTGTTGAAAAACCACTTTTCGCACTTGTGTTAGTGTTGAAAAACCACTTTTCGCACTTGTGTTGGTGCAGGAAACCACTTTTGCACTTATATTAGTGTGGAAAACCACTTTTCGCACTTGTGTTAGTGTTGAAAAACCACTTTTCGCACTTGTGTTAGTGTTGAAAAACCACTTTTCGCACTTGTGTTAGTGTTGAAAAACCACTTTTCGCACTTGTGTTAGTGTTGAAAAACCACTTTTCGCACTTGTGTTGGTGCAGGAAACCACTTTTGCACTTGTATTAGTGTGGAAAAAACACTTTTCGCACTTGTGATAGTGTTGAAAAACCACTTTTCGCACTTGTGTTAGTGTTGCAAAACCACTTTTCGCACTTGTGTTGGTGCAGGAAACCACTTTTGCACTTGTGTTAGTGTGGAAAAACACTTTTTGCACTTGTGATAGTGTTGAAAAACCACTTTTCGCACTTGTGTTAGTGTTGAAAAACCACTTTTCGTACTTGTGTTGGTGCAGGAAACCACTTTTGCACTTATATTAGTGTGGAAAACCACTTTTCGCACTTGTGTTAGTGTTGAAAAACCACTTTTCGCACTTGTGTTAGTGTTGAAAAAACACTTTTCGCACTTGTGATAGTGTTGAAAAACCACTTTTCGCACTTGTGTTAGTGTTGAAAAACCACTTTTCGCACTTGTGTTGGTGCAGGAAACCACTTTTGCACTTGTATTAGTGTGGAAAAAACACTTTTTGCACTTGTGATAGTGTTGAAAAACCACTTTTCGCACTTGTGTTGGTGCAGGAAACCACTTTTGCACTTATATTAGTGTGGAAAAACCACTTTTTGCACTTGTGTTAGTGTTGAAAAACAACTTTTCGCAGTTGTGTTAGTGTTGAAAAACCACTTTTCGCACTTGTGTTGGTGCGGGAAACCACTTTTGCACTTGTATTCGTGTGGAAAAAACACTTTTTGCACTTGTGATAGTGTTGAAAAACCACTTTTCACACTTGTGTTAGTGTTGAAAAACCACTTTTCGCACTTGTGTTGGTGCAGGAAACCACTTTTGCACTTGTATTAGTGTGGAAAAACCACTTTTCGCACTTGTGTTAGTGTTGAAAAACCACTTTTCGCACTTGTGTTAGTGTTGAAAAACCACTTTTCGTACTTGTGTTGGTGCAGGAAACCACTTTTGCACTTGTATTAGTGTGGAAAAAACACTTTTTGCACTTGTGATAGTGTTGAAAAACCACTTTTCGCACTTGTGTTAGTGTTGAAAAACCACTTTTCGCACTTGTGTTGGTGCAGGAAACCACTTTTGCACTTGTATTAGTGTGGAAAAACCACTTTTCGCACTTGTGTTAGTGTTGAAAAACCACTTTTCGCACTTGTGTTAGTGTTGAAAAACCACTTTTCGCACTTGTGTTAGTGTTGAAAAACCACTACTCGCACTTGTGTTAGTGCAGGAAACCACTTTTGCACTTGTATTAGTGTGGAAAAAACACTTTTCGCACTTGTGTTAGTGTTGAAAAACCACTTTTCGCACTTGTGTTAGTGTTGAAAAACCACTTTTCGCACTTGTGTTGGTGCAGGAAACCACTTTTGCACTTGTATTAGTGTGGAAAAAACACTTTTCGCACTTGTGATAGTGTTGAAAAACCACTTTTCGCACTTGTGTTAGTGTTGCAAAACCACTTTTCGCACTTGTGTTGGTGCAGGAAACCACTTTTGCACTTGTGTTAGTGTGGAAAAACACTTTTTGCACTTGTGATAGTGTTGACAAACCACTTTTCGCACTTGTGTTAGTGTTGAAAAACCACTTTTCGCACTTGTGTTGGTGCAGGAAACCACTTTTGCACTTATATTAGTGTGGAAAACCACTTTTCGCACTTGTGTTAGTGTTGAAAAACCACTTTTCGCACTTGTGTTAGTGTTGAAAAACCACTTTTCACACTTGTGTTAGTGTTGAAAAACCACTTTTCGCACTTGTGTTGGTGCAGGAAACTACTTTTGCACTTGTATTAGGTTGGAAAAAACACTTTTCGCACTTGTGTTAGTGTTGAAAAACCACTTTCCGCACTTGTGTTAGTGTTGAAAAACCACTTTCGCACTTGTGTTGGTGCAGGAAACCACTTTTGCACTTGTATTAGTGTGGAAAAAACACTTTTCGCACTTGTGATAGTGTTGAAAAACCACTTTTCGCACTTGTGTTAGTGTTGAAAAACCACTTTTCGCACTTGTGTTGGTGCAGGAAACCACTTTTGCACTTGTATTAGTGTGGAAAAAACACTTTTTGCACTTGTGATAGTGTTGAAATACCACTTTTCGCACTTGTGTTAGTGTTGAAAAACCACTTTTCGCACTTGTGTTGGTGCAGGAAACCACTTTTGCACTTATATTAGTGTGGAAAAACCACTTTTCGCACTTGTGTTAGTGTTGAAAAACCACTTTTCGCACTTTTGTTAGTGTTGAAAAACCACTTTTCGCACTTGTGTTAGTGTTGAAAAACCACTTTTCACACTTGTGTTGGTGCAGGAAACCACTTTTGCACTTGTATTAGTGTGGAAAAACCACTTTTCGCACTTGTGTTAGTGTTGAAAAACCACTTTTCGCACTTGTGTTAGTGTTGAAAAACCACTTTTCGCACTTGTGTTAGTGTTGAAAAACCCCTTCTCGCACTTGTGTTGGTGCAGGAAACCACTTTTGCACTTGTATTAGTGTGGAAAAAACACTTTTCGCACTTGTGTTAGTGTTGAAAAACCACTTTTCGCACTTGTGTTAGTGTTTAAAAACCACTTTTCGCACTTGTGTTGGTGCAGGAAACCACTTTTGCACTTGTATTAGTGTGGAAAAAACACTTTTCGCACTTGTGTTAGTGTTGCAAAACCACTTTTCGCACTTGTGTTGGTGCAGGAAGCCACTTTTGCACTTGTGTTAGTGTGGAAAAACACTTTTTGCACTTGTGATAGTGTTGAAAAACCACTTTTCGCACTTGTGTTAGTGTTGAAAAACCACTTTTTGCACTTGTGTTGGTGCAGGAAACCACTTTTGCACTTATATTAGTGTGGAAAACCACTTTTCGCACTTGTGTTAGTGTTGAAAAACCACTTTTCGCACTTGTGTTAGTGTTGAAAAACCACTTTTCACACTTGTGTTAGTGTTGAAAAACCACTTTTCGCACTTGTGTTGGTGCAGGAAACTACTTTTGCACTTGTATTAGGTTGGAAAAAACACTTTTCGCACTTGTGTTAGTGTTGAAAAACCACTTTTCGCACTTGTGTTAGTGTTGAAAAACCACTTTCGCACTTGTGTTGGTGCAGGAAACCACTTTTGCACTTGTATTAGTGTGGAAAAAACACTTTTCGCACTTGCGATAGTGTTGAAAAACCACTTTTCGCACTTGTGTTAGTGTTGCAAAACCACTTTTCGCACTTGTGTTGGTGCAGGAAACCACTTTTGCACTTGTATTAGTGTGGAAAAAACACTTTTTGCACTTGTGATAGTGTTGAAAAACCACTTTTCGCACTTGTGTTAGTGTTGAAAAACCACTTTTCGCACTTGTGTTGGTGCAGGAAACCACTTTTGCACTTATATTAGTGTGGAAAACCACTTTTCGCACTTGTGTTAGTGTTGAAAAACCACTTTTCGCACTTGTGTTAGTGTTGAAAAACCACTTTTCGCACTTGTGTTAGTGTTGAAAAACCACTTTTCGCACTTGTGTTGGTGCAGGAAACTACTTTTGCACTTGTATTAGGTTGGAAAAAACACTTTTCGCACTTGTGTTAGTGTTGAAAAACCACTTTTCGCACTTGTGTTAGTGTTGAAAAACCACTTTTCGCACTTGTGTTGGTGCAGGAAACCACTTTTGCACTTGTGTTGGTGTGGAAAAACCACTTTTGGCACTTGTGTTAGTGTTGAAAAACCACTTTTCGCACTTGTGTTAGTGTTGAAAAACCACTTTTCGCACTTGCGTTAGTGTTGAAAAACCACTTTTCGCACTTGTGTTAGTGTTGAAAAACCACTTTTCGCACTTGTGATGGTGTGGAAAAACCACTTTTGGCACTTGTGTTAGTGTTGAAAAACCACTTTTCGCACTTGTGTTGGTGTAGGAAACCACTTTTGCACTTGTATTAGTGTGGAAAAACCACTTTTCGCACTTGTGTTAGTGTTGAAAAACCACTTTTCGCACTTATGTTAGTGTTGAAAAACCACTTTTCGCACTTGTGTTGGTGCAGGAAACCACTTTTGCACTTGTGTTGGTGCAGGAAACCACATTTGCACTTGTATTAGTGTGGAAAAAACACTTTTTGCACTTGTGATAGTGTTGAAAAACCACTTTTCGCACTTGTGTTAGTGTTGAAAAACCACTTTTCGCACTTGTGTTGGTGTTGAAAAACCACTTTTCGCACATGTGTTGGTGCAGGAAACCACTTTTGCACTTGTATTAGTGTGGAAAAACCACTTTTTGCACGTGTGTTAGTGTTGAAAAACAACTTTTCGCAGTTGTGTTAGTGTTGAAAAACCACTTTTCGCACTTGTGTTGGTGCGGGAAACCACTTTTGCACTTGTATTCGTGTGGAAAAAACACTTTTTGCACTTGTGATATTGTTGAAAAACCACTTTTCACACTTGTGTTAGTGTTGAAAAACCACTTTTCGCACTTGTGTTGGTGCAGGAAACCACTTTTGCACTTGTATTAGTGTGGAAAAACCACTTTTCGCACTTGTGTTAGTGTTGAAAAACCACTTTTCGCACTTGTGTTAGTGTTGAAAAACCACTTTTCGTACTTGTGTTGGTGCAGGAAACCACTTTTGCACTTGTATTAGTGTGGAAAAAACACTTTTTGCACTTGTGATAGTGTTGAAAAACCACTTTTCGCACTTGTGTTAGTGTTGAAAAACCACTTTTCGCACTTGTGTTAGTGTTGAAAAACCACTTTTCGCACTTGTGTTAGTGTTGAAAAACCACTTTTCGCACTTGTGTTAGTGTTGAAAAACCACTTCTCACACTTGTGTTGGTGCAGTAAACCACTTTTGCACTTGTATTAGTGTGGAAAAACCACTTTTCGCACTTGTGTTAGTGTTGAAAAACCACTTTTCGCACTTGTGTTGGTGCAGGAAACCACTTTTGCACTTGTATTAGTGTGGAAAAAACACTTTTCGCACTTGTGATAGTGTTGAAAAACCACTTTTCGCACTTGTGTTAGTGTTGCAAAACCACTTTTCGCACTTGTGTTGGTGCAGGAAACCACTTTTGCACTTGTATTAGTGTGGAAAAAACACTTTTTGCACTTGTGATAGTGTTGAAAAACCACTTTTCGCACTTGTGTTAGTGTTGAAAAACCACTTTTCGCACTTGTGTTGGTGCAGGAAACCACTTTTGCACTTATATTAGTGTGGAAAACCACTTTTCGCACTTGTGTTAGTGTTGAAAAACCACTTTTCGCACTTGTGTTAGTGTTGAAAAACCACTTTTCGCACTTGTGTTAGTGTTGAAAAACCACTTTTCGCACTTGTGTTGGTGCAGGAAACTACTTTTGCACTTGTATTAGGTTGGAAAAACCACTTTTCGCACTTGTGTTAGTGTTGAAAAACCACTTTTCGCACTTGTGTTAGTGTTGAAAAACCACTTTCGCACTTGTGTTGGTGCAGGAAACCACTTTTGCACTTGTATTAGTGTGGAAAAAACACTTTTCGCACTTGTGATAGTGTTGAAAAACCACTTTTCGCACTTGTGTTAGTGTTGAAAAACCACTTTTTGCACTTGTGTTGGTGCAGGAAACCACTTTTGCACTTGTATTAGTGTGGAAAAAACACTTTTTGCACTTGTGATAGTGTTGAAAAACCACTTTTCGCACTTGTGTTAGTGTTGAAAAACCACTTTTCGCACTTGTGTTGGTGCAGGAAACCACTTTTGCACTTATATTAGTGTGGAAAAACCACTTTTTGCACTTGTGTTAGTGTTGAAAAACAACTTTTCGCAGTTGTGTTAGTGTTGAAAAACCACTTTTCGCACTTGTGTTGGTGCGGGAAACCACTTTTGCACTTGTATTCGTGTGGAAAAAACACTTTTTGCACTTGTGATAGTGTTGAAAAACCACTTTTCACACTTGTGTTAGTGTTGAAAAACCACTTTTCGCACTTGTGTTGGTGCAGGAAACCACTTTTGCACTTGTATTAGTGTGGAAATAACCACTTTTCGCACTTGTGTTAGTGTTGAAAAACCACTTTTCGCACTTGTGTTAGTGTTGAAAAACCACTTTTCATACTTGTGTTGGTGCAGGAAACCACTTTTGCACTTGTATTAGTGTGGAAAAAACACTTTTTGCACTTGTGATAGTGTTGAAAAACCACTTTTCGCACTTGTGTTAGTGTTGAAAAACCACTTTTCGCACTTGTGTTGGTGCAGGAAACCACTTTTGCACTTGTATTAGTGTGGAAAAACCACTTTTCGCACTTGTGTTAGTGTTGAAAAACCACTTTTCGCACTTGTGTTAGTGTTGAAAAACCACTTTTCGCACTTGTGTCAGTGTTGAAAAACCACTCCTCGCACTTGTGTTGGTGCAGGAAACCACTTTTGCACTTGTATTAGTGTGGAAAAAACACTTTTCGCACTTGTGTTAGTGTTGAAAAACCACTTTTCGCACTTGTGTTAGTGTTGAAAAACCACTTTTCGCACTTGTGTTGGTGCAGGAAACCACTTTTGCACTTGTATTAGTGTGGAAAAAACACTTTTCGCACTTGTGATAGTGTTGAAAAACCACTTTTCGCACTTGTGTTAGTCTTGCAAAACCACTTTTCGCACTTGTGTTGGTGCAGGAAACCACTTTTGCACTTGTATTAGTGTGGAAAAACACTTTTTGCACTTGTGATAGTGTTGAAAAACCACTTTTCGCCCTTGTGTTAGTGTTGAAAAACCACTTTTCGCACTTGTGTTGGTGCAGGAAACCACTTTTGCACTTATATTAGTGTGGAAAACCACTTTTCGCACTTGTGTTAGTGTTGAAAAACCACTTTTTGCACTTGTGTTAGTGTTGAAAAACCACTTTTCGCACTTGTGTTAGTGTTGAAAAACCACTTTTCGCACTTGTGTTGGTGCAGGAAACTACTTTTGCACTTGTATTAGGTTGGAAAAAACACTTTTTGCACTTGTGATAGTGTTGAAAAACCACTTTTCGCACTTGTGTTAGTGTTGAAAAACCACTTTTCGCACTTGTGTTCGTGCAGGAAACCACTTTTGCACTTGTATTAGTGTGGAAAAACCACTTTTCGCACTTGTGTTAGTGTTGAAAAACCACTTTTCGCACTTGTGTTAGTGTTGAAAAACCACTTTTCGCACTTGTGTTGGTGCAGGAAACCACTTTTGCACTTGTATTAGTGTGGAAAAAACACTTTTTGCACTTGTGATAGTGTTGAAAAACGACTTTTCGCACTTGTGTTAGTGTTGAAAAACCACTTTTCGCACTTGTGTTAGTGTTGAAAAACCACTTTTCACACTTGTGTTGGTGCAGTAAACCACTTTTGCACTTGTATTAGTGTGGAAAAACCACTTATCGCACTTGCGTTAGTGTTGAAAAACCACTTTTTGCACTTGTGTTAGTGTTGAAAAACCACTTTTCGCACTTGTGTTAGTGTTGAAAAACCACTTTTCGCACTTGTGTTGGTGTAGGAAACCACTTTTGCACTTGTATTAGTGTGGAAAAAACCACTTTTCGCACTTGTGTTAGTGTTGAAAAACCACTTTTCGCACTTATGTTAGTGTTGAAAAACCACTTTTCGCACTTGTGTTGGTGCAGGAAACCACTTTTGCACTTGTGTTGGTGCAGGAAACCACATTTGCACTTGTATTAGTGTGGAAAAAACACTTTTTGCACTTGTGATAGTGTTGAAAAAACACTTTTCGCACTTGTGTTAGTGTTGAAAAACCACTTTTCGCACTTGTGTTGGTGTTGAAAAACCACTTTTCGCACATGTGTTGGTGCAGGAAACCACTTTTGCACTTGTATTAGTGTGGAAAAACCACTTTTTGCACTTGTGTTAGTGTTGAAAAACAACTTTTCGCAGTTGTGTTAGTGTTGAAAAACCACTTTTCGCACTTGTGTTGGTGCGGGAAACCACTTTTGCACTTGTATTCGTGTGGAAAAAACACTTTTTGCACTTGTGATAGTGTTGAAAAACCACTTTTCACACTTGTGTTAGTGTTGAAAAACCAGTTTTCGCACTTGTGTTGGTGCAGGAAACCACTTTTGCACTTGTATTAGTGTGGAAAAACCACTTTTCGCACTTGTGTTAGTGTTTTAAAACCACTTTTCGCACTTGTGTTAGTGTTGAAAAACCACTTTTCGTACTTGTGTTGGTGCAGGAAACCACTTTTGCACTTGTATTAGTGTGGAAAAAACACTTTTTGCACTTGTGATAGTGTTGAAAAACCACTTTTCGCACTTGTGTTAGTGTTGAAAAACCACTTTTCGCACTTGTGTTGGTGCAGGAAACCACTTTTGCACTTGTATTAGTGTGGAAAAACCACTTTTCGCACTTGTGTTAGTGTTGAAAAACCACTTTTCGCACTTGTGTTAGTGTTGAAAAACCACTTTTCGCACTTGTGTTAGTGTTGAAAAACCACTTCTCGCACTTGTGTTGGTGCAGGAAACCACTTTTGCACTTGTATTAGTGTGGAAAAACCACTTTTCGCACTTGTGTTAGTGTTGAAAAACCACTTTTCGCACTTGTGTTGGTGCAGGAAACCACTTTTGCACTTGTATTAGTGTGGAAAAAACACTTTTCGCACTTGTGATAGTGTTGAAAAACCACTTTTCGCACTTGTGTTAGTGTTGCAAAACCACTTTTCGCACTTGTGTTGGTGCAGGAAACCACTTTTGCACTTGTATTAGTGTGGTAAAAACACTTTTTGCACTTGTGATAGTGTTGAAAAACCACTTTTCGCACTTGTGTTAGTGTTGAAAAACCACTTTTCGCACTTGTGTTGGTGCAGGAAACCACTTTTGCACTTATATTAGTGTAGAAAACCACTTTTCGCACTTGTGTTAGTGTTGAAAAACCACTTTTCGCACTTGTGTTAGTGTTGAAAAACCACTTTTCGCACTTGTGTTAGTGTTGAAAAACCACTTTTCGCACTTGTGTTGGTGCAGGAAACTACTTTTGCACTTGTATTAGGTTGGAAAAAACACTTTTCGCACTTGTGTTAGTGTTGAAAAACCACTTTTCGCACTTGTGTTAGTGTTGAAAAACCACTTTCGCACTTGTGTTGGTGCAGGAAACCACTTTTGCACTTGTATTAGTGTGGAAAAAACACTTTTCGCACTTGTGATAGTGTTGAAAAACCACTTTTCGCACTTGTGTTAGTGTTGAAAAACCACTTTTCGCACTTGTGTTGGTGCAGGAAACCACTTTTGCACTTGTATTAGTGTGGAAAAAACACTTTTTGCACTTGTGATAGTGTTGAAAAACCACTTTTCGCACTTGTGTTGGTGCAGGAAACCACTTTTGCACTTATATTAGTGTGGAAAAACCACTTTTTGCACTTGTGTTAGTGTTGAAAAACAACTTTTCGCAGTTGTGTTAGTGTTGAAAAACCACTTTTCGCACTTGTGTTGGTGCGGGAAACCACTTTTGCACTTGTATTCGTGTGGAAAAACACTTTTTGCACTTGTGATAGTGTTGAAAAACCACTTTTCACACTTGTGTTAGTGTTGAAAAACCACTTTTCGCACTTGTGTTGGTGCAGGAAACCACTTTTGCACTTGTATTAGTGTGGAAAAATCACTTTTCGCACTTGTGTTAGTGTTGAAAAACCACTTTTCGCACTTGTGTTAGTGTTGAAAAACCACTTTTCGTACTTGTGTTGGTGCAGGAAACCACTTTTGCACTTGTATTAGTGTGGAAAAAATACTTTTTGCACTTGTGATAGTGTTGAAAAACCAATTTTCGCACTTGTGTTAGTGTTGAAAAACCACTTTTCGCACTTGTGTTGGTGCAGGAAACCACTTTTGCACTTGTATTAGTGTGGAAAAACCACTTTTCGCACTTGTGTTAGTGTTGAAAAACCACTTTTCGCACTTGTGTTAGTGTTGAAAAACCACTTTTCGCACTTGTGTTAGTGTTGAAAAACCACTTCTCGCACTTGTGTTAGTGTTGAAAAACCACTTTTCGCACTTGTGTTAGTGTTGAAAAACCACTCTCGCACTTGTGTTGGTGCAGGAAACCACTTTTGCACTTGTATTAGTGTGGAAAAAACACTTTTCGCACTTGTGTTAGTGTTGAAAAACCACTTTTCGCACTTGTGTTAGTGTTGAAAAACCACTTTTCGCACTTGTGTTGGTGCAGGAAACCACTTTTGCACTTGTATTAGTGTGGAAAAAATACTTTTCGCACTTGTGATAGTGTTGAAAAACCACTTTTCGCACTTGTGTTAGTGTTGCAAAACCACTTTTCGCACTTGTGTTGGTGCAGGAAACCACTTTTGCACTTGTATTAGTGTGGAAAAACACTTTTTGCACTTGTGATAGTGTTGAAAAACCACTTTTCGCACTTGTGTTAGTGTTGAAAAACCACTTTTCGCACTTGTGTTGGTGCAGGAAACCACTTTTGCACTTATATTAGTGTGGAAAACCACTTTTCACACTTCTGTTAGTGTTGAAAAACCACTTTTCGCACTTGTGTTAGTGTTGAAAAACCACTTTTCGCACTTGTGTTAGTGTTGAAAAACCACTTTTCGCACTTGTGTTGGTGCAGGAAACTACTTTTGCACTTGTATTAGGTTGGAAAAAACACTTTTTGCACTTGTGATAGTGTTGAAAAACCACTTTTCGCACTTGTGTTAGTGTTGAAAAACCACTTTTCGCACTTGTGTTCGTGCAGGAAACCACTTTTGCACTTGTATTAGTGTGGAAAAACCACTTTTCGCACTTGTGTTAGTGTTGAAAAACCACTTTTCGCACTTGTGTTAGTGTTGAAAAACCACTTTTCGCACTTGTGTTGGTGCAGGAAACCACTTTTGCACTTGTATTAGTGTGGGAAAAACACTTTTTGCACTTGTGATAGTGTTGAAAAACGACTTTTCGCACTTGTGTTAGTGTTGAAAAACCACTTTTCACACTTGTGTTAGTGTTGAAAAACCACTTTTCACACTTGTGTTGGTGCAGTAAACCACTTTTGCACTTGTATTAGTGTGGAAAAACCACTTATCGCACTTGTGTTAGTGTTAAAAAACCACTTTTCGCACTTGTGTTAGTGTTGAAAAACCACTTTTCGCACTTGTGTTAGTGTTGAAAAACCACTTCTCGCACTTGTGTTGGTGCAGGAAACCACTTTTGCACTTGTATTAGTGTGGAAAAACCACTTTTCGCACTTGTGTTAGTGTTGAAAAACCACTTTTCGCACTTGTGTTGGTGCAGGAAACCACTTTTGCACTTGTATTAGTGTGGAAAAAACACTTTTCGCACTTGTGATAGTGTTGAAAAACCACTTTTCGCACTTGTGTTAGTGTTGCAAAACCACTTTTCGCACTTGTGTTGGTGCAGGAAACCACTTTTCGCACTTGTGTTGGTGCAGGAAACCACTTTTGCACTTGTATTAGTGTGGTAAAAACACTTTTTGCACTTGTGATAGTGTTGAAAAACCACTTTTCGCACTTGTGTTAGTGTTGAAAAACCACTTTTCGCACTTGTGTTGGTGCAGGAAACCACTTTTGCACTTATATTAGTGTAGAAAACCACTTTTCGCACTTGTGTTAGTGTTGAAAAACCACTTTTCGCACTTGTGTTAGTGTTGAAAAACCACTTTTCGCACTTGTGTTAGTGTTGAAAAACCACTTTTCGCACTTGCGTTGGTGCAGGAAACTACTTTTGCACTTGTATTAGGTTGGAAAAAACACTTTTCGCACTTGTGTTAGTGTTGAAAAACCACTTTTCGCACTTGTGTTAGTGTTGAAAAAACACTTTCGCACTTGTGTTGGTGCAGGAAACCACTTTTGCACTTGTATTAGTGTGGAAAAAACACTTTTCGCACTTGTGATAGTGTTGAAAAACCACTTTTCGCACTTGTGTTAGTGTTGAAAAACCACTTTTCGCACTTGTGTTGGTGCAGGAAACCACTTTTGCACTTGTATTAGTGTGGAAAAAACACTTTTTGCACTTGTGATAGTGTTGAAAAACCACTTTTCGCACTTGTGTTGGTGCAGGAAACCACTTTTGCACTTATATTAGTGTGGAAAAACCACTTTTTGCACTTGTGTTAGTGTTGAAAAACAACTTTTCGCAGTTGTGTTAGTGTTGAAAAACCACTTTTCGCACTTGTGTTGGTGCGGGAACCCACTTTTGCACTTGTATTCGTGTGGAAAAAACACTTTTTGCACTTGTGATAGTGTTGAAAAACCACTTTTCACACTTGTGTTAGTGTTGAAAAACCACTTTTCGCACTTGTGTTGGTGCAGGAAACCACTTTTGCACTTGTATTAGTGTGGGAAAACCACTTTTCGCACTTGTGTTAGTGTTGAAAAACCACTTTTCGCACTTGTGTTAGTGTTGAAAAACCACTTTTCGTACTTGTGTTGGTGCAGGAAACCACTTTTGCACTTGTATTAGTGTGGAAAAAACACTTTTTGCACTTGTGATAGTGTTGAAAAACCACTTTTCGCACTTGTGTTAGTGTTGAAAAACCACTTTTCGCACTTGTGTTGGTGCAGGAAACCACTTTTGCACTTGTATTAGTGTGGAAAAACCACTTTTCGCACTTGTGTTAGTGTTGAAAAACCACTTTTCGCACTTGTGTTAGTGTTGAAAAACCACTTTTCGCACTTGTGTTAGTGTTGAAAAACCACTTCTCGCACTTGTGTTAGTGCAGGAAACCACTTTTGCACTTGTATTAGTGTGGAAAAACACTTTTCGCACTTGTGTTAGTGTTGAAAAACCACTTTTCGCACTTGTGTTAGTGTTGAAAAACCACTTTTCGCACTTGTGTTGGTGCAGGAAACCACTTTTGCACTTGTATTAGTGTGGAAAAAACACTTTTTGCACTTGTGATAGTGTTGAAAAACCACTTTTCGCACTTGTGTTAGTGTTGCAAAACCACTTTTCGCACTTGTGTTGGTGCAGGAAACCACTTTTGCACTTGTGTTAGTGTGGAAAAACACTTTGTGCACTTGTGATAGTGTTGAAAAACCACTTTTCGCACTTGTGTTAGTGTTGAAAAACCACTTTTCGCACTTGTGTTGGTGCAGGAAACCACTTTTGCACTTATATTAGTGTGGAAAACCACTTTTCGCACTTGTGTTAGTGTTGAAAAACCACTTTTCGCACTTGTGTTAGTGTTGAAAAACCACTTTTCACACTTGTGTTAGTGTTGAAAAACCACTTTTCGCACTTGTGTTGGTGCAGGAAACTACTTTTGCACTTGTATTAGGTTGGAAAAAACACTTTTCGCACTTGTGTTAGTGTTGAAAAACCACTTTCCGCACTTGTGTTAGTGTTGAAAAACCACTTTCGCACTTGTGTTGGTGCAGGAAACCACTTTTGCACTTGTATTAGTGTGGAAAAAAACACTTTTCGCACTTGTGATAGTGTTGAAAAACCACTTTTCGCACTTGTGTTAGTGTTGAAAAACCACTTTTTGCACTTGTGTTGGTGCAGGAAACCACTTTTGCACTTGTATTAGTGTGGAAAAAACACTTTTTGCACTTGTGATAGTGTTGAAAAACCACTTTTCGCACTTGTGTTAGTGTTGAAAAACCACTTTTCGCACTTGTGTTGGTGCAGGAAACCACTTTTGCACTTATATTAGTGTGGAAAAACCACTTTTTGCACTTGTGTTAGTGTTGAAAAACAACTTTTCGCAGTTGTGTTAGTGTTGAAAAACCACTTTTCGCACTTGTGTTGGTGCGGGAAACCACTTTTGCACTTGTATTCGTGTGGAAAAAACACTTTTTGCACTTGTGATAGTGTTGAAAAACCACTTTTCACACTTGTGTTAGTGTTGAAAAACCACTTTTCGCACTTGTGTTGGTGCAGGAAACCACTTTTGCACTTGTATTAGTGTGGAAAAACCACTTTTCGCACTTGTGTTAGTGTTGAAAAACCACTTTTCGCACTTGTGTTAGTGTTGAAAAACCACTTTTCGTACTTGTGTTGGTGCAGGAAACCACTTTTGCACTTGTATTAGTGTGGAAAAAACACTTTTTGCACTTGTGATAGTGTTGAAAAACCACTTTTCGCACTTGTGTTAGTGTTGAAAAACCACTTTTCGCACTTGTGTTGGTGCAGGAAACCACTTTTGCACTTGTATTAGTGTGGAAAAACCACTTTTCGCACTTGTGTTAGTGTTGAAAAACCACTTCTCGCACTTGTGTTGGTGCAGGAAACCACTTTTGCACTTGTATTAGTGTGGAAAAAACACTTTTCGCACTTGTGTTAGTGTTGAAAAACCACTTTTCGCACTTGTGTTAGTGTTGAAAAACCACTTTTCGCACTTGTGTTGGTGCAGGAAACCACTTTTGCACTTGTATTAGTGTGGAAAAACACTTTTTGCACTTGTGATAGTGTTGAAAAACCACTTTTCGCACTTGTGTTAGTGTTGAAAAACCACTTTTCGCACTTGTGTTGGTGCAGGAAACCACTTTTGCACTTATATTAGTGTGGAAAACCACTTTTCGCACTTGTGTTAGTGTTGAAAAACCACTTTTCGCACTTGTGTTAGTGTTGAAAAACCACTTTTCGCACTTGTGTTAGTGTTGAAAAACCACTTTTCGCACTTGTGTTGGTGCAGGAAACTACTTTTGCACTTGTATTAGGTTGGAAAAAACACTTTTTGCACTTGTGATAGTGTTGAAAAACCACTTTTCGCACTTGTGTTAGTGTTGAAAAACCACTTTTCGCACTTGTGTTCGTGCAGGAAACCACTTTTGCACTTGTATTAGTGTGGAAAAACCACTTTTCGCACTTGTGTTAGTGTTGAAAAACCACTTTTCGCACTTGTGTTAGTGTTGAAAAACCACTTTTCGCACTTGTGTTGGTGCAGGAAACCACTTTTGCACTTGTATTAGTGTGGAAAAAACACTTTTTGCACTTGTGATAGTGTTGAAAAACCACTTTTCGCACTTGTGTTAGTGTTGAAAAACCACTTTTCGCACTTGTGTTGGTGCAGGAAACCACTTTTGCACTTATATTAGTGTGGAAAACCACTTTTCGCACTTGTGTTAGTGTTGAAAAACCACTTTTCGCACTTGTGTTAGTGTTGAAAAACCACTTTTCGCACTTGTGTTAGTGTTGAAAAACCACTTTTCGCACTTGTGTTGGTGCAGGAAACTACTTTTGCACTTGTATTAGGTTGGAAAAAACACTTTTTGCACTTGTGATAGTGTTGAAAAACCACTTTTCGCACTTGTGTTAGTGTTGAAAAACCACTTTTCGCACTTGTGTTCGTGCAGGAAACCACTTTTGCACTTGTATTAGTGTGGAAAAACCACTTTTCGCACTTGTGTTAGTGTTGAAAAACCACTTTTCGCACTTGTGTTAGTGTTGAAAAACCACTTTTCGCACTTGTGTTGGTGCAGGAAACCACTTTTGCACTTGTATTAGTGTGGAAAAAACACTTTTTGCACTTGTGATAGTGTTGAAAAACGACTTTTCGCACTTGTGTTAGTGTTGAAAAACCACTTTTCGCACTTGTGTTAGTGTTGAAAAACCACTTTTCGCACTTGTGTTGGTGCAGTAAACCACTTTTGCACTTGTATTAGTGTGGAAAAACCACTTATCGCACTTGCGTTAGTGTTGAAAAACCACTTTTTGCACTTGTGTTAGTGTTGAAAAACCACTTTTCGCACTTGTGTTAGTGTTGAAAAACCACTTTTCGCACTTGTGTTGGTGTAGGAAACCACTTTTGCACTTGTATTAGTGTGGAAAAAACCACTTTTCGCACTTGTGTTAGTGTTGAAAAACCACTTTTCGCACTTATGTTAGTGTTGAAAAACCACTTTTCGCACTTGTGTTGGTGCAGGAAACCACTTTTGCACTTGTGTTGGTGCAGGAAACCACATTTGCACTTGTATTAGTGTGGAAAAACACTTTTTGCACTTGTGATAGTGTTGAAAAAACACTTTTCGCACTTGTGCTAGTGTTGAAAAACCACTTTTCGCATTTGTGTTGGTGTTGAAAAACCACTTTTCGCACATGTGTTGGTACAGGAAACCACTTTTGCACTTGTATTAGTGTGGAAAAACCACTTTTTGCACTTGTGTTAGTGTTGAAAAACAACTTTTCGCAGTTGTGTTAGTGTTGAAAAACCACTTTTCGCACTTGTGTTGGTGCGGGAAACCACTTTTGCACTTGTATTCGTGTGGAAAAAACACTTTTTGCACTTGTGATAGTGTTGAAAAACCACTTTTCACACTTGTGTTAGTGTTGAAAAACCAGTTTTCGCACTTGTGTTGGTGCAGGAAACCACTTTTGCACTTGTATTAGTGTGGAAAAACCACTTTTCGCACTTGTGTTAGTGTTTTAAAACCACTTTTCGCACTTGTGTTAGTGTTGAAAAACCACTTTTCGTACTTGTGTTGGTGCAGGAAACCACTTTTGCACTTGTATTAGTGTGGAAAAAACACTTTTTGCACTTGTGATAGTGTTGAAAAACCACTTTTCGCACTTGTGTTAGTGTTGAAAAACCACTTTTCGCACTTGTGTTGGTGCAGGAAACCACTTTTGCACTTGTATTAGTGTGGAAAAACCACTTTTCGCACTTGTGTTAGTGTTAAAAAACCACTTTTCGCACTTGTGTTAGTGTTGAAAAACCACTTTTCGCACTTGTGTTAGTGTTGAAAAACCACTTCTCGCACTTGTGTAGGTGCAGGAAACCACTTTTGCACTTGTATTAGTGTGGAAAAACCACTTTTCGCACTTGTGTTAGTGTTGAAAAACCACTTTTCGCACTTGTGTTGGTGCAGGAAACCACTTTTGCACTTGTATTAGTGTGGAAAAAACACTTTTCGCACTTGTGATAGTGTTGAAAAACCACTTTTCGCACTTGTGTTAGTGTTGCAAAACCACTTTTCGCACTTGTGTTGGTGCAGGAAACCACTTTTGCACTTGTATTAGTGTGGTAAAAACACTTTTTGCACTTGTGATAGTGTTGAAAAACCACTTTTCGCACTTGTGTTAGTGTTGAAAAACCACTTTTCGCACTTGTGTTGGTGCAGGAAACCACTTTTGCACTTATATTAGTGTAGAAAACCACTTTTCGCACTTGTGTTAGTGTTGAAAAACCACTTTTCGCACTTGTGTTAGTGTTGAAAAACCACTTTTCGCACTTGTGTTAGTGTTGAAAAACCACTTTTCGCACTTGCGTTGGTGCAGGAAACTACTTTTGCACTTGTATTAGGTTGGAAAAAACACTTTTCGCACTTGTGTTAGTGTTGAAAAACCACTTTTCGCACTTGTGTTAGTGTTGAAAAAACACTTTCGCACTTGTGTTGGTGCAGGAAACCACTTTTGCACTTGTATTAGTGTGGAAAAAACACTTTTCGCACTTGTGATAGTGTTGAAAAACCACTTTTCGCACTTGTGTTAGTGTTGAAAAACCACTTTTCGCACTTGTGTTGGTGCAGGAAACCACTTTTGCACTTGTATTAGTGTGGAAAAAACACTTTTTGCACTTGTGATAGTGTTGAAAAACCACTTTTCGCACTTGTGTTGGTGCAGGAAACCACTTTTGCACTTATATTAGTGTGGAAAAACCACTTTTTGCACTTGTGTTAGTGTTGAAAAACAACTTTTCGCAGTTGTGTTAGTGTTGAAAAACCACTTTTCGCACTTGTGTTGGTGCGGGAAACCACTTTTGCACTTGTATTCGTGTGGAAAAAACACTTTTTGCACTTGTGATAGTGTTGAAAAACCACTTTTCACACTTGTGTTAGTGTTGAAAAACCACTTTTCGCACTTGTGTTGGTGCAGGAAACCACTTTTGCACTTGTATTAGTGTGGAAAAACCACTTTTCGCACTTGTGTTAGTGTTGAAAAACCACTTTTCGCACTTGTGTTAGTGTTGAAAAACCACTTTTCGTACTTGTGTTGGTGCAGGAAACCACTTTTGCACTTGTATTAGTGTGGAAAAAACACTTTTTGCACTTGTGATAGTGTTGAAAAACCACTTTTCGCACTTGTGTTAGTGTTGAAAAACCACTTTTCGCACTTGTGTTGGTGCAGGAAACCACTTTTGCACTTGTATTAGTGTGGAAAAACCACTTTTCGCACTTGTGTTAGTGTTGAAAAACCACTTTTCGCACTTGTGTTAGTGTTGAAAAACCACTTTTCGCACTTGTGTTAGTGTTGAAAAACCACTTCTCGCACTTGTGTTAGTGCAGGAAACCACTTTTGCACTTGTATTAGTGTGGAAAAAACACTTTTCGCACTTGTGTTAGTGTTGAAAAACCACTTTTCGCACTTGTGTTAGTGTTGAAAAACCACTTTTCGCACTTGTGTTGGTGCAGGAAACCACTTTTGCACTTGTATTAGTGTGGAAAAAACACTTTTCGCACTTGTGATAGTGTTGAAAAACCACTTTTCGCACTTGTGTTAGTGTTGCAAAACCACTTTTCGCACTTGTGTTGGGGCAGGAAACCACTTTTGCACTTGTGTTAGTGTGGAAAAACACTTTTTGCACTTGTGATAGTGTTGAAAAACCACTTTTCGCACTTGTGTTAGTGTTGAAAAACCACTTTTCGCACTTGTGTTGGTGCAGGAAACCACTTTTGCACTTATATTAGTGTGGAAAACCACTTTTCGCACTTGTGTTAGTGTTGAAAAACCACTTTTCGCACTTGTGTTAGTGTTGAAAAACCACTTTTCGCACTTGTGTTAGTGTTGAAAAACCACTTTTCGCACTTGTGTTAGTGTTGAAAAACCACTTTTCGCACTTGTGTTGGTGCAGGAAACCACTTTTGCACTTGTATTAGTGTGGAAAAAACACTTTTCGCACTTGTGATAGTGTTGAAAAACCACTTTTCGCACTTGTGTTAGTGTTGCAAAACCACTTTTCGCACTTGTGTTGGTGCAGGAAACCACTTTTGCACTTGTGTTAGTGTGGAAAAACACTTTTTGCACTTGTGATAGTGTTGAAAAACCACTTTTCGCACTTGTGTTAGTGTTGAAAAACCACTTTTCGCACTTGTGTTGGTGCAGGAAACCACTTTTGCACTTATATTAGTGTGGAAAACCACTTTTCGCACTTGTGTTAGTGTTGAAAAACCACTTTTCGCACTTGTGTTAGTGTTGAAAAAACACTTTTCGCACTTGTGATAGTGTTGAAAAACCACTTTTCGCACTTGTGTTAGTGTTGAAAAACCACTTTTCGCACTTGTGTTGGTGCAGGAAACCACTTTTGCACTTGTATTAGTGTGGAAAAAACACTTTTTGCACTTGTGATAGTGTTGAAAAACCACTTTTCGCACTTGTGTTGGTGCAGGAAACCACTTTTGCACTTATATTAGTGTGGAAAAACCACTTTTTGCACTTGTGTTAGTGTTGAAAAACAACTTTTCGCAGTTGTGTTAGTGTTGAAAAACCACTTTTCGCACTTGTGTTGGTGCGGGAAACCACTTTTGCACTTGTATTCGTGTGGAAAAAACACTTTTTGCACTTGTGATAGTGTTGAAAAACCACTTTTCACACTTGTGTTAGTGTTGAAAAACCACTTTTCGCACTTGTGTTGGTGCAGGAAACCACTTTTGCACTTGTATTAGTGTGGAAAAAACACTTTTCGCACTTGTGTTAGTGTTGAAAAACCACTTTTCGCACTTGTGTTAGTGTTGAAAAACCACTTTTCGCACTTGTGTTGGTGCAGGAAACCACTTTTGCACTTGTATTAGTGTGGAAAAAACACTTTTCGCACTTGTGATAGTGTTGAAAAACCACTTTTCGCACTTGTGTTAGTGTTGCAAAACCACTTTTCGCACTTGTGTTGGGGCAGGAAACCACTTTTGCACTTGTGTTAGTGTGGAAAAACACTTTTTGCACTTGTGATAGTGTTGAAAAACCACTTTTCGCACTTGTGTTAGTGTTGAAAAACCACTTTTCGCACTTGTGTTGGTGCAGGAAACCACTTTTGCACTTATATTAGTGTGGAAAACCACTTTTCGCACTTGTGTTAGTGTTGAAAAACCACTTTTCGCACTTGTGTTAGTGTTGAAAAACCACTTTTCGCACTTGTGTTAGTGTTGAAAAACCACTTTTCGCACTTGTGTTAGTGTTGAAAAACCACTTTTCGCACTTGTGTTGGTGCAGGAAACCACTTTTGCACTTGTATTAGTGTGGAAAAAACACTTTTCGCACTTGTGATAGTGTTGAAAAACCACTTTTCGCACTTGTGTTAGTGTTGCAAAACCACTTTTCGCACTTGTGTTGGTGCAGGAAACCACTTTTGCACTTGTGTTAGTGTGGAAAAACACTTTTTGCACTTGTGATAGTGTTGAAAAACCACTTTTCGCACTTGTGTTAGTGTTGAAAAACCACTTTTCGCACTTGTGTTGGTGCAGGAAACCACTTTTGCACTTATATTAGTGTGGAAAACCACTTTTCGCACTTGTGTTAGTGTTGAAAAACCACTTTTCGCACTTGTGTTAGTGTTGAAAAAACACTTTTCGCACTTGTGATAGTGTTGAAAAACCACTTTTCGCACTTGTGTTAGTGTTGAAAAACCACTTTTCGCACTTGTGTTGGTGCAGGAAACCACTTTTGCACTTGTATTAGTGTGGAAAAAACACTTTTTGCACTTGTGATAGTGTTGAAAAACCACTTTTCGCACTTGTGTTGGTGCAGGAAACCACTTTTGCACTTATATTAGTGTGGAAAAACCACTTTTTGCACTTGTGTTAGTGTTGAAAAACAACTTTTCGCAGTTGTGTTAGTGTTGAAAAACCACTTTTCGCACTTGTGTTGGTGCGGGAAACCACTTTTGCACTTGTATTCGTGTGGAAAAAACACTTTTTGCACTTGTGATAGTGTTGAAAAACCACTTTTCACACTTGTGTTAGTGTTGAAAAACCACTTTTCGCACTTGTGTTGGTGCAGGAAACCACTTTTGCACTTGTATTAGTGTGGAAAAACCACTTTTCGCACTTGTGTTAGTGTTGAAAAACCACTTTTCGCACTTGTGTTAGTGTTGAAAAACCACTTTTCGTACTTGTGTTGGTGCAGGAAACCACTTTTGCACTTGTATTAGTGTGGAAAAAACACTTTTTGCACTTGTGATAGTGTTGAAAAACCACTTTTCGCACTTGTGTTAGTGTTGAAAAACCACTTTTCGCACTTGTGTTGGTGCAGGAAACCACTTTTGCACTTGTATTAGTGTGGAAAAACCACTTTTCGCACTTGTGTTAGTGTTGAAAAACCACTTTTCGCACTTGTGTTAGTGTTGAAAAACCACTTTTCGCACTTGTGTTAGTGTTGAAAAACCACTTCTCGCACTTGTGTTAGTGCAGGAAACCACTTTTGCACTTGTATTAGTGTGGAAAAAACACTTTTCGCACTTGTGTTAGTGTTGAAAAACCACTTTTCGCACTTGTGTTAGTGTTGAAAAACCACTTTTCGCACTTGTGTTGGTGCAGGAAACCACTTTTGCACTTGTATTAGTGTGGAAAAAACACTTTTCGCACTTGTGATAGTGTTGAAAAACCACTTTTCGCACTTGTGTTAGTGTTGCAAAACCACTTTTCGCACTTGTGTTGGTGCAGGAAACCACTTTTGCACTTGTGTTAGTGTGGAAAAACACTTTTTGCACTTGTGATAGTGTTGACAAACCACTTTTCGCACTTGTGTTAGTGTTGAAAAACCACTTTTCGCACTTGTGTTGGTGCAGGAAACCACTTTTGCACTTATATTAGTGTGGAAAACCACTTTTCGCACTTGTGTTTGTGTTGAAAAACCACTTTTCGCACTTGTGTTAGTGTTGAAAAACCACTTTTCACACTTGTGTTAGTGTTGAAAAACCACTTTTCGCACTTGTGTTGGTGCAGGAAACTACTTTTGCACTTGTATTAGGTTGGAAAAAACACTTTTCGCACTTGTGTTAGTGTTGAAAAACCACTTTCCGCACTTGTGTTAGTGTTGAAAAACCACTTTCGCACTTGTGTTGGTGCAGGAAACCACTTTTGCACTTGTATTAGTGTGGAAAAAACACTTTTCGCACTTGTGATAGTGTTGAAAAACCACTTTTCGCACTTGTGTTAGTGTTGAAAAACCACTTTTCGCACTTGTGTTGGTGCAGGAAACCACTTTTGCACTTGTATTAGTGTGGAAAAAACACTTTTTGCACTTGTGATAGTGTTGAAATACCACTTTTCGCACTTGTGTTAGTGTTGAAAAACCACTTTTCGCACTTGTGTTGGTGCAGGAAACCACTTTTGCACTTATATTAGTGTGGAAAAACCACTTTTCGCACTTGTGTTAGTGTTGAAAAACCACTTTTCGCACTTTTGTTAGTGTTGAAAAACCACTTTTCGCACTTGTGTTAGTGTTGAAAAACCACTTTTCACACTTGTGTTGGTGCAGGAAACCACTTTTGCACTTGTATTAGTGTGGAAAAACCACTTTTCGCACTTGTGTTAGTGTTGAAAAACCACTTTTCGCACTTGTGTTAGTGTTGAAAAACCACTTTTCGCACTTGTGTTAGTGTTGAAAAACCACCTCTCGCACTTGTGTTGGTGCAGGAAACCACTTTTGCACTTGTATTAGTGTGGAAAAAACACTTTTCGCACTTGTGTTAGTGTTGAAAAACCACTTTTCGCACTTGTGTTAGTGTTTAAAAACCACTTTTCGCACTTGTGTTGGTGCAGGAAACCACTTTTGCACTTGTATTAGTGTGGAAAAAACACTTTTCGCACTTGTGTTAGTGTTGCAAAACCACTTTTCGCACTTGTGTTGGTGCAGGAAGCCACTTTTGCACTTGTGTTAGTGTGGAAAAACACTTTTTGCACTTGTGATAGTGTTGAAAAACCACTTTTCGCACTTGTGTTAGTGTTGAAAAACCACTTTTCGCACTTGTGTTGGTGCAGGAAACCACTTTTGCACTTATATTAGTGTGGAAAACCACTTTTCGCACTTGTGTTAGTGTTGAAAAACCACTTTTCGCACTTGTGTTAGTGTTGAAAAACCACTTTTCACACTTGTGTTAGTGTTGAAAAACCACTTTTCGCACTTGTGTTGGTGCAGGAAACTACTTTTGCACTTGTATTAGGTTGGAAAAAACACTTTTCGCACTTGTGTTAGTGTTGAAAAACCACTTTTCGCACTTGTGTTAGTGTTGAAAAACCACTTTCGCACTTGTGTTGGTGCAGGAAACCACTTTTGCACTTGTATTAGTGTGGAAAAAACACTTTTCGCACTTGCGATAGTGTTGAAAAACCACTTTTCGCACTTGTGTTAGTGTTGCAAAACCACTTTTCGCACTTGTGTTGGTGCAGGAAACCACTTTTGCACTTGTATTAGTGTGGAAAAAACACTTTTTGCACTTGTGATAGTGTTGAAAAACCACTTTTCGCACTTGTGTTAGTGTTGAAAAACCACTTTTCGCACTTGTGTTGGTGCAGGAAACCACTTTTGCACTTATATTAGTGTGGAAAACCACTTTTCGCACTTGTGTTAGTGTTGAAAAACCACTTTTCGCACTTGTGTTAGTGTTGAAAACCACTTTTCGCACTTGTGTTAGTGTTGAAAAACCACTTTTTGCACTTGTGTTGGTGCAGGAAACTACTTTTGCACTTGTATTAGGTTGGAAAAAACACTTTTCGCACTTGTGTTAGTGTTGAAAAACCACTTTTCGCACTTGTGTTAGTGTTGAAAAACCACTTTTCGCACTTGTGTTGGTGCAGGAAACCACTTTTGCACTTGTGTTGGTGTGGAAAAACCACTTTTGGCACTTGTGTTAGTGTTGAAAAACCACTTTTCGCACTTGTGTTAGTGTTGAAAAACCACTTTTCGCACTTGCGTTAGTGTTGAAAAACCACTTTTCGCACTTGTGTTAGTGTTGAAAAACCACTTTTCGCACTTGTGATGGTGTGGAAAAACCACTTTTGGCACTTGTGTTAGTGTTGAAAAACCACTTTTCGCACTTGTGTTGGTGTAGGAAACCACTTTTGCACTTGTATTAGTGTGGAAAAACCACTTTTCGCACTTGTGTTAGTGTTGAAAAACCACTTTTCGCACTTATGTTAGTGTTGAAAAACCACTTTTCGCACTTGTGTTGGTGCAGGAAACCACTTTTGCACTTGTGTTGGTGCAGGAAACCACATTTGCACTTGTATTAGTGTGGAAAAAACACTTTTTGCACTTGTGATAGTGTTGAAAAACCACTTTTCGCACTTGTGTTAGTGTTGAAAAACCACTTTTCGCACTTGTGTTGGTGTTGAAAAACCACTTTTCGCACATGTGTTGGTGCAGGAAACCACTTTTGCACTTGTATTAGTGTGGAAAAACCACTTTTTGCACGTGTGTTAGTGTTGAAAAACAACTTTTCGCAGTTGTGTTAGTGTTGAAAAACCACTTTTCGCACTTGTGTTGGTGCGGGAAACCACTTTTGCACTTGTATTCGTGTGGAAAAAACACTTTTTGCACTTGTGATATTGTTGAAAAACCACTTTTCACACTTGTGTTAGTGTTGAAAAACCACTTTTCGCACTTGTGTTGGTGCAGGAAACCACTTTTGCACTTGTATTAGTGTGGAAAAACCACTTTTCGCACTTGTGTTAGTGTTGAAAAACCACTTTTCGCACTTGTGTTAGTGTTGAAAAACCACTTTTCGTACTTGTGTTGGTGCAGGAAACCACTTTTGCACTTGTATTAGTGTGGAAAAAACACTTTTTGCACTTGTGATAGTGTTGAAAAACCACTTTTCGCACTTGTGTTAGTGTTGAAAAACCACTTTTCGCACTTGTGTTAGTGTTGAAAAACCACTTTTCGCACTTGTGTTAGTGTTGAAAAACCACTTTTCGCACTTGTGTTAGTGTTGAAAAACCACTTCTCGCACTTGTGTTGGTGCAGTAAACCACTTTTGCACTTGTATTAGTGTGGAAAAACCACTTTTCGCACTTGTGTTAGTGTTGAAAAACCACTTTTCGCACTTGTGTTGGTGCAGGAAACCACTTTTGCACTTGTATTAGTGTGGAAAAAACACTTTTCGCACTTGTGATAGTGTTGAAAAACCACTTTTCGCACTTGTGTTAGTGTTGCAAAACCACTTTTCGCACTTGTGTTGGTGCAGGAAACCACTTTTGCACTTGTATTAGTGTGGAAAAAACACTTTTTGCACTTGTGATAGTGTTGAAAAACCACTTTTCGCACTTGTGTTAGTGTTGAAAAACCACTTTTCGCACCTGTGTTGGTGCAGGAAACCACTTTTGCACTTATATTAGTGTGGAAAACCACTTTTCGCACTTGTGTTAGTGTTGAAAAACCACTTTTCGCACTTGTGTTAGTGTTGAAAAACCACTTTTCGCACTTGTGTTAGTGTTGAAAAACCACTTTTCGCACTTGTGTTGGTGCAGGAAACTACTTTTGCACTTGTATTAGGTTGGAAAAACCACTTTTCGCACTTGTGTTAGTGTTGAAAAACCACTTTTCGCACTTGTGTTAGTGTTGAAAAACCACTTTCGCACTTGTGTTGGTGCAGGAAACCACTTTTGCACTTGTATTAGTGTGGAAAAAACACTTTTCGCACTTGTGATAGTGTTGAAAAACCACTTTTCGCACTTGTGTTAGTGTTGAAAAACCACTTTTTGCACTTGTGTTGGTGCAGGAAACCACTTTTGCACTTGTATTAGTGTGGAAAAAACACTTTTTGCACTTGTGATAGTGTTGAAAAACCACTTTTCGCACTTGTGTTAGTGTTGAAAAACCACTTTTCGCACTTGTGTTGGTGCAGGAAACCACTTTTGCACTTATATTAGTGTGGAAAAACCACTTTTTGCACTTGTGTTAGTGTTGAAAAACAACTTTTCGCAGTTGTGTTAGTGTTGAAAAACCACTTTTCGCACTTGTGTTGGTGCGGGAAACCACTTTTGCACTTGTATTCGTGTGGAAAAAACACTTTTTGCACTTGTGATAGTGTTGAAAAACCACTTTTCACACTTGTGTTAGTGTTGAAAAACCACTTTTCGCACTTGTGTTGGTGCAGGAAACCACTTTTGCACTTGTATTAGTGTGGAAATAACCACTTTTCGCACTTGTGTTAGTGTTGAAAAACCACTTTTCGCACTTGTGTTAGTGTTGAAAAACCACTTTTCATACTTGTGTTGGTGCAGGAAACCACTTTTGCACTTGTATTAGTGTGGAAAAAACACTTTTTGCACGTGTGATAGTGTTGAAAAACCACTTTTCGCACTTGTGTTAGTGTTGAAAAACCACTTTTCGCACTTGTGTTGGTGCAGGAAACCACTTTTGCACTTGTATTAGTGTGGAAAAACCACTTTTCGCACTTGTGTTAGTGTTGAAAAACCACTTTTCGCACTTGTGTTAGTGTTGAAAAACCACTTTTCGCACTTGTGTCAGTGTTGAAAAACCACTTCTCGCACTTGTGTTGGTGCAGGAAACCACTTTTGCACTTGTATTAGTGTGGAAAAAACACTTTTCGCACTTGTGTTAGTGTTGAAAAACCACTTTTCGCACTTGTGTTAGTGTTGAAAAACCACTTTTCGCACTTGTGTTGGTGCAGGAAACCACTTTTGCACTTGTATTAGTGTGGAAAAAACACTTTTCGCACTTGTGATAGTGTTGAAAAACCACTTTTCGCACTTGTGTTAGTGTTGCAAAACCACTTTTCGCACTTGTGTTGGTGCAGGAAACCACTTTTGCACTTGTATTAGTGTGGAAAAACACTTTTTGCACTTGTGATAGTGTTGAAAAACCACTTTTCGCACTTGTGTTAGTGTTGAAAAACCACTTTTCGCACTTGTGTTGGTGCAGGAAACCACTTTTGCACTTATATTAGTGTGGAAAACCACTTTTCGCACTTGTGTTAGTGTTGAAAAACCACTTTTTGCACTTGTGTTAGTGTTGAAAAACCACTTTTCGCACTTGTGTTAGTGTTGAAAAACCACTTTTCGCACTTGTGTTGGTGCAGGAAACTACTTTTGCACTTGTATTAGGTTGGAAAAAACACTTTTTGCACTTGTGATAGTGTTGAAAAACCACTTTTCGCACTTGTGTTAGTGTTGAAAAACCACTTTTCGCACTTGTGTTCGTGCAGGAAACCACTTTTGCACTTGTATTAGTGTGGAAAAACCACTTTTCGCACTTGTGTTAGTGTTGAAAAACCACTTTTCGCACTTGTGTTAGTGTTGAAAAACCACTTTTCGCACTTGTGTTGGTGCAGGAAACCACTTTTGCACTTGTATTAGTGTGGAAAAAACACTTTTTGCACTTGTGATAGTGTTGAAAAACGACTTTTCGCACTTGTGTTAGTGTTGAAAAACCACTTTTCGCACTTGTGTTAGTGTTGAAAAACCACTTTTCACACTTGTGTTGGTGCAGTAAACCACTTTTGCACTTGTATTAGTGTGGAAAAACCACTTATCGCACTTGCGTTAGTGTTGAAAAACCACTTTTTGCACTTGTGTTAGTGTTGAAAAACCACTTTTCGCACTTGTGTTAGTGTTGAAAAACCACTTTTCGCACTTGTGTTGGTGTAGGAAACCACTTTTGCACTTGTATTAGTGTGGAAAAAACCACTTTTCGCACTTGTGTTAGTGTTGAAAAACCACTTTTCGCACTTATGTTAGTGTTGAAAAACCACTTTTCGCACTTGTGTTGGTGCAGGAAACCACTTTTGCACTTGTGTTGGTGCAGGAAACCACATTTGCACTTGTATTAGTGTGGAAAAAACACTTTTTGCACTTGTGATAGTGTTGAAAAAACACTTTTCGCACTTGTGTTAGTGTTGAAAAACCACTTTTCGCACTTGTGTTGGTGTTGAAAAACCACTTTTCGCACATGTGTTGGTGCAGGAAACCACTTTTGCACTTGTATTAGTGTGGAAAAACCACTTTTTGCACTTGTGTTAGTGTTGAAAAACAACTTTTCGCAGTTGTGTTAGTGTTGAAAAACCACTTTTCGCACTTGTGTTGGTGCGGGAAACCACTTTTGCACTTGTATTCGTGTGGAAAAAACACTTTTTGCACTTGTGATAGTGTTGAAAAACCACTTTTCACACTTGTGTTAGTGTTGAAAAACCAGTTTTCGCACTTGTGTTGGTGCAGGAAACCACTTTTGCACTTGTATTAGTGTGGAAAAACCACTTTTCGCACTTGTGTTAGTGTTTTAAAACCACTTTTCGCACTTGTGTTAGTGTTGAAAAACCACTTTTCGTACTTGTGTTGGTGCAGGAAACCACTTTTGCACTTGTATTAGTGTGGAAAAAACACTTTTTGCACTTGTGATAGTGTTGAAAAACCACTTTTCGCACTTGTGTTAGTGTTGAAAAACCACTTTTCGCACTTGTGTTGGTGCAGGAAACCACTTTTGCACTTGTATTAGTGTGGAAAAACCACTTTTCGCACTTGTGTTAGTGTTGAAAAACCACTTTTCGCACTTGTGTTAGTGTTGAAAAACCACTTTTCGCACTTGTGTTAGTGTTGAAAAACCACTTCTCGCACTTGTGTTGGTGCAGGAAACCACTTTTGCACTTGTATTAGTGTGGAAAAACCACTTTTCGCACTTGTGTTAGTGTTGAAAAACCACTTTTCGCACTTGTGTTGGTGCAGGAAACCACTTTTGCACTTGTATTAGTGTGGAAAAAACACTTTTCGCACTTGTGATAGTGTTGAAAAACCACTTTTCGCACTTGTGTTAGTGTTGCAAAACCACTTTTCGCACTTGTGTTGGTGCAGGAAACCACTTTTGCACTTGTATTAGTGTGGTAAAAACACTTTTTGCACTTGTGATAGTGTTGAAAAACCACTTTTCGCACTTGTGTTAGTGTTGAAAAACCACTTTTCGCACTTGTGTTGGTGCAGGAAACCACTTTTGCACTTATATTAGTGTAGAAAACCACTTTTCGCACTTGTGTTAGTGTTGAAAAACCACTTTTCGCACTTGTGTTAGTGTTGAAAAACCACTTTTCGCACTTGTGTTAGTGTTGAAAAACCACTTTTCGCACTTGTGTTGGTGCAGGAAACTACTTTTGCACTTGTATTAGGTTGGAAAAAACACTTTTCGCACTTGTGTTAGTGTTGAAAAACCACTTTTCGCACTTGTGTTAGTGTTGAAAAACCACTTTCGCACTTGTGTTGGTGCAGGAAACCACTTTTGCACTTGTATTAGTGTGGAAAAAACACTTTTCGCACTTGTGATAGTGTTGAAAAACCACTTTTCGCACTTGTGTTAGTGTTGAAAAACCACTTTTCGCACTTGTGTTGGTGCAGGAAACCACTTTTGCACTTGTATTAGTGTGGAAAAAACACTTTTTGCACTTGTGATAGTGTTGAAAAACCACTTTTCGCACTTGTGTTGGTGCAGGAAACCACTTTTGCACTTATATTAGTGTGGAAAAACCACTTTTTGCACTTGTGTTAGTGTTGAAAAACAACTTTTCGCAGTTGTGTTAGTGTTGAAAAACCACTTTTCGCACTTGTGTTGGTGCGGGAAACCACTTTTGCACTTGTATTCGTGTGGAAAAAACACTTTTTGCACTTGTGATAGTGTTGAAAAACCACTTTTCACACTTGTGTTAGTGTTGAAAAACCACTTTTCGCACTTGTGTTGGTGCAGGAAACCACTTTTGCACTTGTATTAGTGTGGAAAAATCACTTTTCGCACTTGTGTTAGTGTTGAAAAACCACTTTTCGCACTTGTGTTAGTGTTGAAAAACCACTTTTCGTACTTGTGTTGGTGCAGGAAACCACTTTTGCACTTGTATTAGTGTGGAAAAAATACTTTTTGCACTTGTGATAGTGTTGAAAAACCAATTTTCGCACTTGTGTTAGTGTTGAAAAACCACTTTTCGCACTTGTGTTGGTGCAGGAAACCACTTTTGCACTTGTATTAGTGTGGAAAAACCACTTTTCGCACTTGTGTTAGTGTTGAAAAACCACTTTTCGCACTTGTGTTAGTGTTGAAAAACCACTTTTCGCACTTGTGTTAGTGTTGAAAAACCACTTCTCGCACTTGTGTTAGTGTTGAAAAACCACTTTTCGCACTTGTGTTAGTGTTGAAAAACCACTCTCGCACTTGTGTTGGTGCAGGAAACCACTTTTGCACTTGTATTAGTGTGGAAAAAACACTTTTCGCACTTGTGTTAGTGTTGAAAAACCACTTTTCGCACTTGTGTTAGTGTTGAAAAACCACTTTTCGCACTTGTGTTGGTGCAGGAAACCACTTTTGCACTTGTATTAGTGTGGAAAAAATACTTTTCGCACTTGTGATAGTGTTGAAAAACCACTTTTCGCACTTGTGTTAGTGTTGCAAAACCACTTTTCGCACTTGTGTTGGTGAAGGAAACCACTTTTGCACTTGTATTAGTGTGGAAAAACACTTTTTGCACTTGTGATAGTGTTGAAAAACCACTTTTCGCACTTGTGTTAGTGTTGAAAAACCACTTTTCGCACTTGTGTTGGTGCAGGAAACCACTTTTGCACTTATATTAGTGTGGAAAACCACTTTTCGCACTTCTGTTAGTGTTGAAAAACCACTTTTCGCACTTGTGTTAGTGTTGAAAAACCACTTTTCGCACTTGTGTTAGTGTTGAAAAACCACTTTTCGCACTTGTGTTGGTGCAGGAAACTACTTTTGCACTTGTATTAGGTTGGAAAAAAACACTTTTTGCACTTGTGATAGTGTTGAAAAACCACTTTTCGCACTTGTGTTAGTGTTGAAAAACCACTTTTCGCACTTGTGTTCGTGCAGGAAACCACTTTTGCACTTGTATTAGTGTGGAAAAACCACTTTTCGCACTTGTGTTAGTGTTGAAAAACCACTTTTCGCACTTGTGTTAGTGTTGAAAAACCACTTTTCGCACTTGTGTTGGTGCAGGAAACCACTTTTGCACTTGTATTAGTGTGGGAAAAACACTTTTTGCACTTGTGATAGTGTTGAAAAACGACTTTTCGCACTTGTGTTAGTGTTGAAAAACCACTTTTCGCACTTGTGTTAGTGTTGAAAAACCACTTTTCACACTTGTGTTGGTGCAGTAAACCACTTTTGCACTTGTATTAGTGTGGAAAAACCACTTATCGCACTTGCGTTAGTGTTGAAAAACCACTTTTTGCACTTGTGTTAGTGTTGAAAAACCACTTTTCGCACTTGTGTTAGTGTTGAAAAACCACTTTTCGCACTTGTGTTGGTGTAGGAAACCACTTTTGCACTTGTATTAGTGTGGAAAAAACCACTTTTCGCACTTGTGTTAGTGTTGAAAAACCACTTTTCGCACTTATGTTAGTGTTGAAAAACCACTTTTCGCACTTGTGTTGGTGCAGGAAACCACTTTTGCACTTGTGTTGGTGCAGGAAACCACATTTGCACTTGTATTAGTGTGGAAAAAACACTTTTTGCACTTGTGATAGTGTTGAAAAAACACTTTTCGCACTTGTGTTAGTGTTGAAAAACCACTTTTCGCACTTGTGTTGGTGTTGAAAAACCACTTTTCGCACATGTGTTGGTGCAGGAAACCACTTTTGCACTTGTATTAGTGTGGAAAAACCACTTTTTGCACTTGTGTTAGTGTTGAAAAACAACTTTTCGCAGTTGTGTTAGTGTTGAAAAACCACTTTTCGCACTTGTGTTGGTGCGGGAAACCACTTTTGCACTTGTATTCGTGTGGAAAAAACACTTTTTGCACTTGTGATAGTGTTGAAAAACCACTTTTCACACTTGTGTTAGTGTTGAAAAACCAGTTTTCGCACTTGTGTTGGTGCAGGAAACCACTTTTGCACTTGTATTAGTGTGGAAAAACCACTTTTCGCACTTGTGTTAGTGTTTTAAAACCACTTTTCGCACTTGTGTTAGTGTTGAAAAACCACTTTTCGCACTTGTGTTGGTGCAGGAAACCACTTTTGCACTTGTATTAGTGTGGAAAAAACACTTTTCGCACTTGTGTTAGTGTTGCAAAACCACTTTTCGCACTTGTGTTGGTGCAGGAAGCCACTTTTGCACTTGTGTTAGTGTGGAAAAACACTTTTTGCACTTGTGATAGTGTTGAAAAACCACTTTTCGCACTTGTGTTAGTGTTGAAAAACCACTTTTCGCACTTGTGTTGGTGCAGGAAACCACTTTTGCACTTATATTAGTGTGGAAAACCACTTTTCGCACTTGTGTTAGTGTTGAAAAACCACTTTTCGCACTTGTGTTAGTGTTGAAAAACCACTTTTCACACTTGTGTTAGTGTTGAAAAACCACTTTTCGCACTTGTGTTGGTGCAGGAAACTACTTTTGCACTTGTATTAGGTTGGAAAAAACACTTTTCGCACTTGTGTTAGTGTTGAAAAACCACTTTTCGCACTTGTGTTAGTGTTGAAAAACCACTTTCGCACTTGTGTTGGTGCAGGAAACCACTTTTGCACTTGTATTAGTGTGGAAAAAACACTTTTCGCACTTGCGATAGTGTTGAAAAACCACTTTTCGCACTTGTGTTAGTGTTGCAAAACCACTTTTCGCACTTGTGTTGGTGCAGGAAACCACTTTTGCACTTGTATTAGTGTGGAAAAAACACTTTTTGCACTTGTGATAGTGTTGAAAAACCACTTTTCGCACTTGTGTTAGTGTTGAAAAACCACTTTTCGCACTTGTGTTGGTGCAGGAAACCACTTTTGCACTTATATTAGTGTGGAAAACCACTTTTCGCACTTGTGTTAGTGTTGAAAAACCACTTTTCGCACTTGTGTTAGTGTTGAAAACCACTTTTCGCACTTGTGTTAGTGTTGAAAAACCACTTTTCGCACTTGTGTTGGTGCAGGAAACTACTTTTGCACTTGTATTAGGTTGGAAAAAACACTTTTCGCACTTGTGTTAGTGTTGAAAAACCACTTTTCGCACTTGTGTTAGTGTTGAAAAACCACTTTTCGCACTTGTGTTGGTGCAGGAAACCACTTTTGCACTTGTGTTGGTGTGGAAAAACCACTTTTGGCACTTGTGTTAGTGTTGAAAAACCACTTTTCGCACTTGTGTTAGTGTTGAAAAACCACTTTTCGCACTTGCGTTAGTGTTGAAAAACCACTTTTCGCACTTGTGTTAGTGTTGAAAAACCACTTTTCGCACTTGTGATGGTGTGGAAAAACCACTTTTGGCACTTGTGTTAGTGTTGAAAAACCACTTTTCGCACTTGTGTTGGTGTAGGAAACCACTTTTGCACTTGTATTAGTGTGGAAAAACCACTTTTCGCACTTGTGTTAGTGTTGAAAAACCACTTTTCGCACTTATGTTAGTGTTGAAAAACCACTTTTCGCACTTGTGTTGGTGCAGGAAACCACTTTTGCACTTGTGTTGGTGCAGGAAACCACATTTGCACTTGTATTAGTGTGGAAAAAACACTTTTTGCACTTGTGATAGTGTTGAAAAACCACTTTTCGCACTTGTGTTAGTGTTGAAAAACCACTTTTCGCACTTGTGTTGGTGTTGAAAAACCACTTTTCGCACATGTGTTGGTGCAGGAAACCACTTTTGCACTTGTATTAGTGTGGAAAAACCACTTTTTGCACGTGTGTTAGTGTTGAAAAACAACTTTTCGCAGTTGTGTTAGTGTTGAAAAACCACTTTTCGCACTTGTGTTGGTGCGGGAAACCACTTTTGCACTTGTATTCGTGTGGAAAAAACACTTTTTGCACTTGTGATATTGTTGAAAAACCACTTTTCACACTTGTGTTAGTGTTGAAAAACCACTTTTCGCACTTGTGTTGGTGCAGGAAACCACTTTTGCACTTGTATTAGTGTGGAAAAACCACTTTTCGCACTTGTGTTAGTGTTGAAAAACCACTTTTTCGCACTTGTGTTAGTGTTGAAAAACCACTTTTCGTACTTGTGTTGGTGCAGGAAACCACTTTTGCACTTGTATTAGTGTGGAAAAAACACTTTTTGCACTTGTGATAGTGTTGAAAAACCACTTTTCGCACTTGTGTTAGTGTTGAAAACCACTTTTCGCACTTGTGTTAGTGTTGAAAAACCACTTTTCGCACTTGTGTTAGTGTTGAAAAACCACTTTTCGCACTTGTGTTAGTGTTGAAAAACCACTTCTCGCACTTGTGTTGGTGCAGTAAACCACTTTTGCACTTGTATTAGTGTGGAAAAACCACTTTTCGCACTTGTGTTAGTGTTGAAAAACCACTTTTCGCACTTGTGTTGGTGCAGGAAACCACTTTTGCACTTGTATTAGTGTGGAAAAAACACTTTTCGCACTTGTGATAGTGTTGAAAAACCACTTTTCGCACTTGTGTTAGTGTTGAAAAACCACTTTTCGCACCTGTGTTGGTGCAGGAAACCACTTTTGCACTTATATTAGTGTGGAAAACCACTTTTCGCACTTGTGTTAGTGTTGAAAAACCACTTTTCGCACTTGTGTTAGTGTTGAAAAACCACTTTTCGCACTTGTGTTAGTGTTGAAAAACCACTTTTCGCACTTGTGTTGGTGCAGGAAACTACTTTTGCACTTGTATTAGGTTGGAAAAACCACTTTTCGCACTTGTGTTAGTGTTGAAAAACCACTTTTCGCACTTGTGTTAGTGTTGAAAAACCACTTTCGCACTTGTGTTGGTGCAGGAAACCACTTTTGCACTTGTATTAGTGTGGAAAAAACACTTTTCGCACTTGTGATAGTGTTGAAAAACCACTTTTCGCACTTGTGTTAGTGTTGAAAAACCACTTTTTGCACTTGTGTTGGTGCAGGAAACCACTTTTGCACTTGTATTAGTGTGGAAAAAACACTTTTTGCACTTGTGATAGTGTTGAAAAACCACTTTTCGCACTTGTGTTAGTGTTGAAAAACCACTTTTCGCACTTGTGTTGGTGCAGGAAACCACTTTTGCACTTATATTAGTGTGGAAAAACCACTTTTTGCACTTGTGTTAGTGTTGAAAAACAACTTTTCGCAGTTGTGTTAGTGTTGAAAAACCACTTTTCGCACTTGTGTTGGTGCGGGAAACCACTTTTGCACTTGTATTCGTGTGGAAAAAACACTTTTTGCACTTGTGATAGTGTTGAAAAACCACTTTTCACACTTGTGTTAGTGTTGAAAAACCACTTTTCGCACTTGTGTTGGTGCAGGAAACCACTTTTGCACTTGTATTAGTGTGGAAATAACCACTTTTCGCACTTGTGTTAGTGTTGAAAAACCACTTTTCGCACTTGTGTTAGTGTTGAAAAACCACTTTTCATACTTGTGTTGGTGCAGGAAACCACTTTTGCACTTGTATTAGTGTGGAAAAAACACTTTTTGCACGTGTGATAGTGTTGAAAAACCACTTTTCGCACTTGTGTTAGTGTTGAAAAACCACTTTTCGCACTTGTGTTGGTGCAGGAAACCACTTTTGCACTTGTATTAGTGTGGAAAAACCACTTTTCGCACTTGTGTTAGTGTTGAAAAACCACTTTTCGCACTTGTGTTAGTGTTGAAAAACCACTTTTCGCACTTGTGTCAGTGTTGAAAAACCACTTCTCGCACTTGTGTTGGTGCAGGAAACCACTTTTGCACTTGTATTAGTGTGGAAAAAACACTTTTCGCACTTGTGTTAGTGTTGAAAAACCACTTTTCGCACTTGTGTTAGTGTTGAAAAACCACTTTTCGCACTTGTGTTGGTGCAGGAAACCACTTTTGCACTTGTATTAGTGTGGAAAAAACACTTTTCGCACTTGTGATAGTGTTGAAAAACCACTTTTCGCACTTGTGTTAGTGTTGCAAAACCACTTTTCGCACTTGTGTTGGTGCAGGAAACCACTTTTGCACTTGTATTAGTGTGGAAAAACACTTTTTGCACTTGTGATAGTGTTGAAAAACCACTTTTCGCACTTGTGTTAGTGTTGAAAAACCACTTTTCGCACTTGTGTTGGTGCAGGAAACCACTTTTGCACTTATATTAGTGTGGAAAACCACTTTTCGCACTTGTGTTAGTGTTGAAAAACCACTTTTTGCACTTGTGTTAGTGTTGAAAAACCACTTTTCGCACTTGTGTTAGTGTTGAAAAACCACTTTTCGCACTTGTGTTGGTGCAGGAAACTACTTTTGCACTTGTATTAGGTTGGAAAAAACACTTTTTGCACTTGTGATAGTGTTGAAAAACCACTTTTCGCACTTGTGTTAGTGTTGAAAAACCACTTTTCGCACTTGTGTTCGTGCAGGAAACCACTTTTGCACTTGTATTAGTGTGGAAAAACCACTTTTCGCACTTGTGTTAGTGTTGAAAAACCACTTTTCGCACTTGTGTTAGTGTTGAAAAACCACTTTTCGCACTTGTGTTGGTGCAGGAAACCACTTTTGCACTTGTATTAGTGTGGAAAAAACACTTTTTGCACTTGTGATAGTGTTGAAAAACGACTTTTCGCACTTGTGTTAGTGTTGAAAAACCACTTTTCGCACTTGTGTTAGTGTTGAAAAACCACTTTTCACACTTGTGTTGGTGCAGTAAACCACTTTTGCACTTGTATTAGTGTGGAAAAACCACTTATCGCACTTGCGTTAGTGTTGAAAAACCACTTTTTGCACTTGTGTTAGTGTTGAAAAACCACTTTTCGCACTTGTGTTAGTGTTGAAAAACCACTTTTCGCACTTGTGTTGGTGTAGGAAACCACTTTTGCACTTGTATTAGTGTGGAAAAAACCACTTTTCGCACTTGTGTTAGTGTTGAAAAACCACTTTTCGCACTTATGTTAGTGTTGAAAAACCACTTTTCGCACTTGTGTTGGTGCAGGAAACCACTTTTGCACTTGTGTTGGTGCAGGAAACCACATTTGCACTTGTATTAGTGTGGAAAAAACACTTTTTGCACTTGTGATAGTGTTGAAAAAACACTTTTCGCACTTGTGTTAGTGTTGAAAAACCACTTTTCGCACTTGTGTTGGTGTTGAAAAACCACTTTTCGCACATGTGTTGGTGCAGGAAACCACTTTTGCACTTGTATTAGTGTGGAAAAACCACTTTTTGCACTTGTGTTAGTGTTGAAAAACAACTTTTCGCAGTTGTGTTAGTGTTGAAAAACCACTTTTCGCACTTGTGTTGGTGCGGGAAACCACTTTTGCACTTGTATTCGTGTGGAAAAAACACTTTTTGCACTTGTGATAGTGTTGAAAAACCACTTTTCACACTTGTGTTAGTGTTGAAAAACCAGTTTTCGCACTTGTGTTGGTGCAGGAAACCACTTTTGCACTTGTATTAGTGTGGAAAAACCACTTTTCGCACTTGTGTTAGTGTTTTAAAACCACTTTTCGCACTTGTGTTAGTGTTGAAAAACCACTTTTCGTACTTGTGTTGGTGCAGGAAACCACTTTTGCACTTGTATTAGTGTGGAAAAAACACTTTTTGCACTTGTGATAGTGTTGAAAAACCACTTTTCGCACTTGTGTTAGTGTTGAAAAACCACTTTTCGCACTTGTGTTGGTGCAGGAAACCACTTTTGCACTTGTATTAGTGTGGAAAAACCACTTTTCGCACTTGTGTTAGTGTTGAAAAACCACTTTTCGCACTTGTGTTAGTGTTGAAAAACCACTTTTCGCACTTGTGTTAGTGTTGAAAAACCACTTCTCGCACTTGTGTTGGTGCAGGAAACCACTTTTGCACTTGTATTAGTGTGGAAAAACCACTTTTCGCACTTGTGTTAGTGTTGAAAAACCACTTTTCGCACTTGTGTTGGTGCAGGAAACCACTTTTGCACTTGTATTAGTGTGGAAAAAACACTTTTCGCACTTGTGATAGTGTTGAAAAACCACTTTTCGCACTTGTGTTAGTGTTGCAAAACCACTTTTCGCACTTGTGTTGGTGCAGGAAACCACTTTTGCACTTGTATTAGTGTGGTAAAAACACTTTTTGCACTTGTGATAGTGTTGAAAAACCACTTTTCGCACTTGTGTTAGTGTTGAAAAACCACTTTTCGCACTTGTGTTGGTGCAGGAAACCACTTTTGCACTTATATTAGTGTAGAAAACCACTTTTCGCACTTGTGTTAGTGTTGAAAAACCACTTTTCGCACTTGTGTTAGTGTTGAAAAACCACTTTTCGCACTTGTGTTAGTGTTGAAAACCACTTTTCGCACTTGTGTTGGTGCAGGAAACTACTTTTGCACTTGTATTAGGTTGGAAAAAACACTTTTCGCACTTGTGTTAGTGTTGAAAAACCACTTTTCGCACTTGTGTTAGTGTTGAAAAACCACTTTCGCACTTGTGTTGGTGCAGGAAACCACTTTTGCACTTGTATTAGTGTGGAAAAAACACTTTTCGCACTTGTGATAGTGTTGAAAAACCACTTTTCGCACTTGTGTTAGTGTTGAAAAACCACTTTTCGCACTTGTGTTGGTGCAGGAAACCACTTTTGCACTTGTATTAGTGTGGAAAAAACACTTTTTGCACTTGTGATAGTGTTGAAAAACCACTTTTCGCACTTGTGTTGGTGCAGGAAACCACTTTTGCACTTATATTAGTGTGGAAAAAACCACTTTTTGCACTTGTGTTAGTGTTGAAAAACAACTTTTCGCAGTTGTGTTAGTGTTGAAAAACCACTTTTCGCACTTGTGTTGGTGCGGGAAACCACTTTTGCACTTGTATTCGTGTGGAAAAAACACTTTTTGCACTTGTGATAGTGTTGAAAAACCACTTTTCACACTTGTGTTAGTGTTGAAAAACCACTTTTCGCACTTGTGTTGGTGCAGGAAACCACTTTTGCACTTGTATTAGTGTGGAAAAATCACTTTTCGCACTTGTGTTAGTGTTGAAAAACCACTTTTCGCACTTGTGTTAGTGTTGAAAAACCACTTTTCGTACTTGTGTTGGTGCAGGAAACCACTTTTGCACTTGTATTAGTGTGGAAAAAATACTTTTTGCACTTGTGATAGTGTTGAAAAACCAATTTTCGCACTTGTGTTAGTGTTGAAAAACCACTTTTCGCACTTGTGTTGGTGCAGGAAACCACTTTTGCACTTGTATTAGTGTGGAAAAACCACTTTTCGCACTTGTGTTAGTGTTGAAAAACCACTTTTCGCACTTGTGTTAGTGTTGAAAAACCACTTTTCGCACTTGTGTTAGTGTTGAAAAACCACTTCTCGCACTTGTGTTAGTGTTGAAAAACCACTTTTCGCACTTGTGTTAGTGTTGAAAAACCACTCTCGCACTTGTGTTGGTGCAGGAAACCACTTTTGCACTTGTATTAGTGTGGAAAAAACACTTTTCGCACTTGTGTTAGTGTTGAAAAACCACTTTTCGCACTTGTGTTAGTGTTGAAAAACCACTTTTCGCACTTGTGTTGGTGCAGGAAACCACTTTTGCACTTGTATTAGTGTGGAAAAAATACTTTTCGCACTTGTGATAGTGTTGAAAAACCACTTTTCGCACTTGTGTTAGTGTTGCAAAACCACTTTTCGCACTTGTGTTGGTGAAGGAAACCACTTTTGCACTTGTATTAGTGTGGAAAAACACTTTTTGCACTTGTGATAGTGTTGAAAAACCACTTTTCGCACTTGTGTTAGTGTTGAAAAACCACTTTTCGCACTTGTGTTGGTGCAGGAAACCACTTTTGCACTTATATTAGTGTGGAAAACCACTTTTCGCACTTCTGTTAGTGTTGAAAAACCACTTTTCGCACTTGTGTTAGTGTTGAAAAACCACTTTTCGCACTTGTGTTAGTGTTGAAAAACCACTTTTCGCACTTGTGTTGGTGCAGGAAACTACTTTTGCACTTGTATTAGGTTGGAAAAAAACACTTTTTGCACTTGTGATAGTGTTGAAAAACCACTTTTCGCACTTGTGTTAGTGTTGAAAAACCACTTTTCGCACTTGTGTTCGTGCAGGAAACCACTTTTGCACTTGTATTAGTGTGGAAAAACCACTTTTCGCACTTGTGTTAGTGTTGAAAAACCACTTTTCGCACTTGTGTTAGTGTTGAAAAACCACTTTTCGCACTTGTGTTGGTGCAGGAAACCACTTTTGCACTTGTATTAGTGTGGGAAAAACACTTTTTGCACTTGTGATAGTGTTGAAAAACGACTTTTCGCACTTGTGTTAGTGTTGAAAAACCACTTTTCGCACTTGTGTTAGTGTTGAAAAACCACTTTTCACACTTGTGTTGGTGCAGTAAACCACTTTTGCACTTGTATTAGTGTGGAAAAACCACTTATCGCACTTGCGTTAGTGTTGAAAAACCACTTTTTGCACTTGTGTTAGTGTTGAAAAACCACTTTTCGCACTTGTGTTAGTGTTGAAAAACCACTTTTCGCACTTGTGTTGGTGTAGGAAACCACTTTTGCACTTGTATTAGTGTGGAAAAAACCACTTTTCGCACTTGTGTTAGTGTTGAAAAACCACTTTTCGCACTTATGTTAGTGTTGAAAAACCACTTTTCGCACTTGTGTTGGTGCAGGAAACCACTTTTGCACTTGTGTTGGTGCAGGAAACCACATTTGCACTTGTATTAGTGTGGAAAAAACACTTTTTGCACTTGTGATAGTGTTGAAAAAACACTTTTCGCACTTGTGTTAGTGTTGAAAAACCACTTTTCGCACTTGTGTTGGTGTTGAAAAACCACTTTTCGCACATGTGTTGGTGCAGGAAACCACTTTTGCACTTGTATTAGTGTGGAAAAACCACTTTTTGCACTTGTGTTAGTGTTGAAAAACAACTTTTCGCAGTTGTGTTAGTGTTGAAAAACCACTTTTCGCACTTGTGTTGGTGCGGGAAACCACTTTTGCACTTGTATTCGTGTGGAAAAAACACTTTTTGCACTTGTGATAGTGTTGAAAAACCACTTTTCACACTTGTGTTAGTGTTGAAAAACCAGTTTTCGCACTTGTGTTGGTGCAGGAAACCACTTTTGCACTTGTATTAGTGTGGAAAAACCACTTTTCGCACTTGTGTTAGTGTTTTAAAACCACTTTTCGCACTTGTGTTAGTGTTGAAAAACCACTTTTCGCACTTGTGTTGGTGCAGGAAACCACTTTTGCACTTGTATTAGTGTGGAAAAACCACTTTTCGCACTTGTGTTAGTGTTGAAAAAACACTTTTCGCACTTGTGTTAGTGTTGAAAAACCACTTTTCGCACTTGTGTTAGTGTTGAAAACCACTTCTCGCACTTGTGTTGGTGCAGGAAACCACTTTTGCACTTGTATTAGTGTGGAAAAACCACTTTTCGCACTTGTGTTAGTGTTGAAAAACCACTTTTCGCACTTGTGTTGGTGCAGGAAACCACTTTTGCACTTGTATTAGTGTGGAAAAAACACTTTTCGCACTTGTGATAGTGTTGAAAAACCACTTTTCGCACTTGTGTTAGTGTTGCAAAACCACTTTTCGCACTTGTGTTGGTGCAGGAAACCACTTTTGCACTTGTATTAGTGTGGTAAAAACACTTTTTGCACTTGTGATAGTGTTGAAAAACCACTTTTCGCACTTGTGTTAGTGTTGAAAAACCACTTTTCGCACTTGTGTTGGTGCAGGAAACCACTTTTGCACTTATATTAGTGTAGAAAACCACTTTTCGCACTTGTGTTAGTGTTGAAAAACCACTTTTCGCACTTGTGTTAGTGTTGAAAAACCACTTTTCGCACTTGTGTTAGTGTTGAAAAACCACTTTTCACACTTGTGTTGGTGCAGGAAACTACTTTTGCACTTGTATTAGGTTGGAAAAAACACTTTTCGCACTTGTGTTAGTGTTGAAAAACCACTTTTCGCACTTGTGTTAGTGTTGAAAAACCACTTTCGCACTTGTGTTGGTGCAGGAAACCACTTTTGCACTTGTATTAGTGTGGAAAAAACACTTTTCGCACTTGTGATAGTGTTGAAAAACCACTTTTCGCACTTGTGTTAGTGTTGAAAAACCACTTTTCGCACTTGTGTTGGTGCAGGAAACCACTTTTGCACTTGTATTAGTGTGGAAAAAACACTTTTTGCACTTGTGATAGTGTTGAAAAACCACTTTTCGCACTTGTGTTGGTGCAGGAAACCACTTTTGCACTTATATTAGTGTGGAAAAACCACTTTTTGCACTTGTGTTAGTGTTGAAAAACAACTTTTCGCAGTTGTGTTAGTGTTGAAAAACCACTTTTCGCACTTGTGTTGGTGCGGGAAACCACTTTTGCACTTGTATTCGTGTGGAAAAAACACTTTTTGCACTTGTGATAGTGTTGAAAAACCACTTTTCACACTTGTGTTAGTGTTGAAAAACCACTTTTCGCACTTGTGTTGGTGCAGGAAACCACTTTTGCACTTGTATTAGTGTGGAAAAATCTCTTTTCGCACTTGTGTTAGTGTTGAAAAACCACTTTTCGCACTTGTGTTAGTGTTGAAAAACCACTTTTCGTACTTGTGTTGGTGCAGGAAACCACTTTTGCACTTGTATTAGTGTGGAAAAAATACTTTTTGCACTTGTGATAGTGTTGAAAAACCAATTTTCGCACTTGTGTTAGTGTTGAAAAACCACTTTTCGCACTTGTGTTGGTGCAGGAAACCACTTTTGCACTTGTATTAGTGTGGAAAAACCACTTTTCGCACTTGTGTTAGTGTTGAAAAACCACTTTTCGCACTTGTGTTAGTGTTGAAAAACCACTTTTCGCACTTGTGTTAGTGTTGAAAAACCACTTCTCGCACTTGTGTTAGTGCAGGAAACCACTTTTGCACTTGTATTAGTGTGGAAAAAACACTTTTCGCACTTGTGTTAGTGTTGAAAAACCACTTTTCGCACTTGTGTTAGTGTTGAAAAACCACTTTTCGCACTTGTGTTGGTGCAGGAAACCACTTTTGCACTTGTATTAGTGTGGAAAAAACACTTTTCGCACTTGTGATAGTGTTGAAAAACCACTTTTCGCACTTGTGTTAGTGTTGCAAAACCACTTTTCGCACTTGTGTTGGTGCAGGAAACCACTTTTGCACTTGTATTAGTGTGGTAAAAACACTTTTTGCACTTGTGATAGTGTTGAAAAACCACTTTTCGCACTTGTGTTAGTGTTGAAAAACCACTTTTCGCACTTGTGTTGGTGCAGGAAACCACTTTTGCACTTATATTAGTGTAGAAAACCACTTTTCGCACTTGTGTTAGTGTTGAAAAACCTCTTTTCGCACTTGTGTTAGTGTTGAAAAACCACTTTTCGCACTTGTGTTAGTGTTGAAAAACCACTTTTCACACTTGTGTTGGTGCAGGAAACTACTTTTGCACTTGTATTAGGTTGGAAAAAACACTTTTCGCACTTGTGTTAGTGTTGAAAAACCACTTTTCGCACTTGTGTTAGTGTTGAAAAACCACTTTCGCACTTGTGTTGGTGCAGGAAACCACTTTTGCACTTGTATTAGTGTGGAAAAAACACTTTTCGCACTTGTGATAGTGTTGAAAAACCACTTTTCGCACTTGTGTTAGTGTTGAAAAACCACTTTTCGCACTTGTGTTGGTGCAGGAAACCACTTTTGCACTTGTATTAGTGTGGAAAAAACACTTTTTGCACTTGTGATAGTGTTGAAAAACCACTTTTCGCACTTGTGTTAGTGTTGAAAAACCACTTTTCACACTTGTGTTGGGGCAGTAAACCACTTTTGCACTTGTATTAGTGTGGAAAAACCACTTATCGCACTTGCGTTAGTGTTGAAAAACCACTTTTTGCACTTGTGTTAGTGTTGAAAAACCACTTTTCGCACTTGTGTTAGTGTTGAAAAACCACTTTTCGCACTTGTGTTGGTGTAGGAAACCACTTTTGCACTTGTATTAGTGTGGAAAAAACCACTTTTCGCACTTGTGTTAGTGTTGAAAAACCACTTTTCGCACTTATGTTAGTGTTGAAAAACCACTTTTCGCACTTGTGTTGGTGCAGGAAACCACTTTTGCACTTGTGTTGGTGCAGGAAACCACATTTGCACTTGTATTAGTGTGGAAAAAACACTTTTTGCACTTGTGATAGTGTTGAAAAAACACTTTTCGCACTTGTGTTAGTGTTGAAAAACCACTTTTCGCACTTGTGTTGGTGTTGAAAAACCACTTTTCGCACATGTGTTGGTGCAGGAAACCACTTTTGCACTTGTATTAGTGTGGAAAAACCACTTTTTGCACTTGTGTTAGTGTTGAAAAACAACTTTTCGCAGTTGTGTTAGTGTTGAAAAACCACTTTTCGCACTTGTGTTGGTGCGGGAAACCACTTTTGCACTTGTATTCGTGTGGAAAAAACACTTTTTGCACTTGTGATAGTGTTGAAAAACCACTTTTCACACTTGTGTTAGTGTTGAAAAACCAGTTTTCGCACTTGTGTTGGTGCAGGAAACCACTTTTGCACTTGTATTAGTGTGGAAAAACCACTTTTCGCACTTGTGTTAGTGTTTTAAAACCACTTTTCGCACTTGTGTTAGTGTTGAAAAACCACTTTTCGTACTTGTGTTGGTGCAGGAAACCACTTTTGCACTTGTATTAGTGTGGAAAAAACACTTTTTGCACTTGTGATAGTGTTGAAAAACCACTTTTCGCACTTGTGTTAGTGTTGAAAAACCACTTTTCGCACTTGTGTTGGTGCAGGAAACCACTTTTGCACTTGTATTAGTGTGGAAAAACCACTTTTCGCACTTGTGTTAGTGTTGAAAAACCACTTTTCGCACTTGTGTTAGTGTTGAAAAACCACTTTTCGCACTTGTGTTAGTGTTGAAAAACCACTTCTCGCACTTGTGTTGGTGCAGGAAACCACTTTTGCACTTGTATTAGTGTGGAAAAACCACTTTTCGCACTTGTGTTAGTGTTGAAAAACCACTTTTCGCACTTGTGTTGGTGCAGGAAACCACTTTTGCACTTGTATTAGTGTGGAAAAAACACTTTTCGCACTTGTGATAGTGTTGAAAAACCACTTTTCGCACTTGTGTTAGTGTTGCAAAACCACTTTTCGCACTTGTGTTGGTGCAGGAAACCACTTTTGCACTTGTATTAGTGTGGTAAAAACACTTTTTGCACTTGTGATAGTGTTGAAAAACCACTTTTCGCACTTGTGTTAGTGTTGAAAAACCACTTTTCGCACTTGTGTTGGTGCAGGAAACCACTTTTGCACTTATATTAGTGTAGAAAACCACTTTTCGCACTTGTGTTAGTGTTGAAAAACCACTTTTCGCACTTGTGTTAGTGTTGAAAAACCACTTTTCGCACTTGTGTTAGTGTTGAAAAACCACTTTTCGCACTTGTGTTGGTGCAGGAAACTACTTTTGCACTTGTATTAGGTTGGAAAAAACACTTTTCGCACTTGTGTTAGTGTTGAAAAACCACTTTTCGCACTTGTGTTAGTGTTGAAAAACCACTTTCGCACTTGTGTTGGTGCAGGAAACCACTTTTGCACTTGTATTAGTGTGGAAAAAACACTTTTCGCACTTGTGATAGTGTTGAAAAACCACTTTTCGCACTTGTGTTAGTGTGGGAAAAACACTTTTTGCACTTGTGATAGTGTTGAAAAACGACTTTTCGCACTTGTGTTAGTGTTGAAAAACCACTTTTCGCACTTGTGTTAGTGTTGAAAAACCACTTTTCACACTTGTGTTGGTGCAGTAAACCACTTTTGCACTTGTATTAGTGTGGAAAAACCACTTATCGCACTTGCGTTAGTGTTGAAAAACCACTTTTTGCACTTGTGTTAGTGTTGAAAAACCACTTTTCGCACTTGTGTTAGTGTTGAAAAACCACTTTTCGCACTTGTGTTGGTGTAGGAAACCACTTTTGCACTTGTATTAGTGTGGAAAAAACCACTTTTCGCACTTGTGTTAGTGTTGAAAAACCACTTTTCGCACTTATGTTAGTGTTGAAAAACCACTTTTCGCACTTGTGTTGGTGCAGGAAACCACTTTTGCACTTGTGTTGGTGCAGGAAACCACATTTGCACTTGTATTAGTGTGGAAAAAACACTTTTTGCACTTGTGATAGTGTTGAAAAAACACTTTTCGCACTTGTGTTAGTGTTGAAAAACCACTTTTCGCACTTGTGTTGGTGTTGAAAAACCACTTTTCGCACATGTGTTGGTGCAGGAAACCACTTTTGCACTTGTATTAGTGTGGAAAAACCACTTTTTGCACTTGTGTTAGTGTTGAAAAACAACTTTTCGCAGTTGTGTTAGTGTTGAAAAACCACTTTTCGCACTTGTGTTGGTGCGGGAAACCACTTTTGCACTTGTATTCGTGTGGAAAAAACACTTTTTGCACTTGTGATAGTGTTGAAAAACCACTTTTCACACTTGTGTTAGTGTTGAAAAACCAGTTTTCGCACTTGTGTTGGTGCAGGAAACCACTTTTGCACTTGTATTAGTGTGGAAAAACCACTTTTCGCACTTGTGTTAGTGTTTTAAAACCACTTTTCGCACTTGTGTTAGTGTTGAAAAACCACTTTTCGCACTTGTGTTGGTGCAGGAAACCACTTTTGCACTTGTATTAGTGTGGAAAAACCACTTTTCGCACTTGTGTTAGTGTTGAAAAAACACTTTTCGCACTTGTGTTAGTGTTGAAAAACCACTTTTCGCACTTGTGTTAGTGTTGAAAAACCACTTCTCGCACTTGTGTTGGTGCAGGAAACCACTTTTGCACTTGTATTAGTGTGGAAAAACCACTTTTCGCACTTGTGTTAGTGTTGAAAAACCACTTTTCGCACTTGTGTTGGTGCAGGAAACCACTTTTGCACTTGTATTAGTGTGGAAAAAACACTTTTCGCACTTGTGATAGTGTTGAAAAACCACTTTTCGCACTTGTGTTAGTGTTGCAAAACCACTTTTCGCACTTGTGTTGGTGCAGGAAACCACTTTTGCACTTGTATTAGTGTGGTAAAAACACTTTTTGCACTTGTGATAGTGTTGAAAAACCACTTTTCGCACTTGTGTTAGTGTTGAAAAACCACTTTTCGCACTTGTGTTGGTGCAGGAAACCACTTTTGCACTTATATTAGTGTAGAAAACCACTTTTCGCACTTGTGTTAGTGTTGAAAAACCACTTTTCGCACTTGTGTTAGTGTTGAAAAACCACTTTTCGCACTTGTGTTAGTGTTGAAAAACCACTTTTCACACTTGTGTTGGTGCAGGAAACTACTTTTGCACTTGTATTAGGTTGGAAAAAACACTTTTCGCACTTGTGTTAGTGTTGAAAAACCACTTTTCGCACTTGTGTTAGTGTTGAAAAACCACTTTCGCACTTGTGTTGGTGCAGGAAACCACTTTTGCACTTGTATTAGTGTGGAAAAAACACTTTTCGCACTTGTGATAGTGTTGAAAAACCACTTTTCGCACTTGTGTTAGTGTTGAAAAACCACTTTTCGCACTTGTGTTGGTGCAGGAAACCACTTTTGCACTTGTATTAGTGTGGAAAAAACACTTTTTGCACTTGTGATAGTGTTGAAAAACCACTTTTCGCACTTGTGTTGGTGCAGGAAACCACTTTTGCACTTATATTAGTGTGGAAAAACCACTTTTTGCACTTGTGTTAGTGTTGAAAAACAACTTTTCGCAGTTGTGTTAGTGTTGAAAAACCACTTTTCGCACTTGTGTTGGTGCGGGAAACCACTTTTGCACTTGTATTCGTGTGGAAAAAACACTTTTTGCACTTGTGATAGTGTTGAAAAACCACTTTTCACACTTGTGTTAGTGTTGAAAAACCACTTTTCGCACTTGTGTTGGTGCAGGAAACCACTTTTGCACTTGTATTAGTGTGGAAAAATCTCTTTTCGCACTTGTGTTAGTGTTGAAAAACCACTTTTCGCACTTGTGTTAGTGTTGAAAAACCACTTTTCGTACTTGTGTTGGTGCAGGAAACCACTTTTGCACTTGTATTAGTGTGGAAAAAATACTTTTTGCACTTGTGATAGTGTTGAAAAACCAATTTTCGCACTTGTGTTAGTGTTGAAAAACCACTTTTCGCACTTGTGTTGGTGCAGGAAACCACTTTTGCACTTGTATTAGTGTGGAAAAACCACTTTTCGCACTTGTGTTAGTGTTGAAAAACCACTTTTCGCACTTGTGTTAGTGTTGAAAAACCACTTTTCGCACTTGTGTTAGTGTTGAAAAACCACTCTCGCACTTGTGTTAGTGCAGGAAACCACTTTTGCACTTGTATTAGTGTGGAAAAAACACTTTTCGCACTTGTGTTAGTGTTGAAAAACCACTTTTCGCACTTGTGTTAGTGTTGAAAAACCACTTTTCGCACTTGTGTTGGTGCAGGAAACCACTTTTGCACTTGTATTAGTGTGGAAAAAACACTTTTCGCACTTGTGATAGTGTTGAAAAACCACTTTTCGCACTTGTGTTAGTGTTGCAAAACCACTTTTCGCACTTGTGTTGGTGCAGGAAACCACTTTTGCACTTGTATTAGTGTGGTAAAAACACTTTTTGCACTTGTGATAGTGTTGAAAAACCACTTTTCGCACTTGTGTTAGTGTTGAAAAACCACTTTTCGCACTTGTGTTGGTGCAGGAAACCACTTTTGCACTTATATTAGTGTAGAAAACCACTTTTCGCACTTGTGTTAGTGTTGAAAAACCACTTTTCGCACTTGTGTTAGTGTTGAAAAACCACTTTTCGCACTTGTGTTAGTGTTGAAAAACCACTTTTCACACTTGTGTTGGTGCAGGAAACTACTTTTGCACTTGTATTACGTTGGAAAAAACACTTTTCGCACTTGTGTTAGTGTTGAAAAACCACTTTTCGCACTTGTGTTAGTGTTGAAAAACCACTTTCGCACTTGTGTTGGTGCAGGAAACCACTTTTGCACTTGTATTAGTGTGGAAAAAACACTTTTCGCACTTGTGATAGTGTTGAAAAACCACTTTTCGCACTTGTGTTAGTGTTGAAAAACCACTTTTCGCACTTGTGTTGGTGCAGGAAACCACTTTTGCACTTGTATTAGTGTGGAAAAAACACTTTTTGCACTTGTGATAGTGTTGAAAAACCACTTTTCGCACTTGTGTTGGTGCAGGAAACCACTTTTGCACTTATATTAGTGTGGAAAAACCACTTTTTGCACTTGTGTTAGTGTTGAAAAACAACTTTTCGCAGTTGTGTTAGTGTTGAAAAACCACTTTTCGCACTTGTGTTGGTGCGGGAAACCACTTTTGCACTTGTATTCGTGTGGAAAAAACACTTTTTGCACTTGTGATAGTGTTGAAAAACCACTTTTCACACTTGTGTTAGTGTTGAAAAACCACTTTTCGCACTTGTGTTGGTGCAGGAAACCACTTTTGCACTTGTATTAGTGTGGAAAAATCACTTTTCGCACTTGTGTTAGTGTTGAAAAACCACTTTTCGCACTTGTGTTAGTGTTGAAAAACCACTTTTCGTACTTGTGTTGGTGCAGGAAACCACTTTTGCACTTGTATTAGTGTGGAAAAAATACTTTTTGCACTTGTGATAGTGTTGAAAAACCAATTTTCGCACTTGTGTTAGTGTTGAAAAACCACTTTTCGCACTTGTGTTGGTGCAGGAAACCACTTTTGCACTTGTATTAGTGTGGAAAAACCACTTTTCGCACTTGTGTTAGTGTTGAAAAACCACTTTTCGCACTTGTGTTAGTGTTGAAAAACCACTTTTCGCACTTGTGTTAGTGTTGAAAAACCACTTCTCGCACTTGTGTTAGTGCAGGAAACCACTTTTGCACTTGTATTAGTGTGGAAAAAACACTTTTCGCACTTGTGTTAGTGTTGAAAAACCACTTTTCGCACTTGTGTTAGTGTTGAAAAACCACTTTTCGCACTTGTGTTGGTGCAGGAAACCACTTTTGCACTTGTATTAGTGTGGAAAAAACACTTTTCGCACTTGTGATAGTGTTGAAAAACCACTTTTCGCACTTGTGTTAGTGTTGCAAAACCACTTTTCGCACTTGTGTTGGTGCAGGAAACCACTTTTGCACTTGTGTTAGTGTGGAAAAACACTTTTTGCACTTGTGATAGTGTTGAAAAACCACTTTTCGCACTTGTGTTAGTGTTGAAAAACCACTTTTCGCACTTGTGTTGGTGCAGGAAACCACTTTTGCACTTATATTAGTGTGGAAAACCACTTTTCGCACTTGTGTTAGTGTTGAAAAACCACTTTTCGCACTTGTGTTAGTGTTGAAAAACCACTTTTCGCACTTGTGTTAGTGTTGAAAAACCACTTTTCGCACTTGTGTTAGTGTTGAAAAACCACTTTTCGCACTTGTGTTGGTGCAGGAAACCACTTTTGCACTTGTATTAGTGTGGAAAAAACACTTTTCGCACTTGTGATAGTGTTGAAAAACCACTTTTCGCACTTGTGTTAGTGTTGCAAAACCACTTTTCGCACTTGTGTTGGTGCAGGAAACCACTTTTGCACTTGTGTTAGTGTGGAAAAACACTTTTTGCACTTGTGATAGTGTTGAAAAACCACTTTTCGCACTTGTGTTAGTGTTGAAAAACCACTTTTCGCACTTGTGTTGGTGCAGGAAACCACTTTTGCACTTATATTAGTGTGGAAAACCACTTTTCGCACTTGTGTTAGTGTTGAAAAACCACTTTTCGCACTTGTGTTAGTGTTGAAAAAACACTTTTCGCACTTGTGATAGTGTTGAAAAACCACTTTTCGCACTTGTGTTAGTGTTGAAAAACCACTTTTCGCACTTGTGTTGGTGCGGGAAACCACTTTTGCACTTGTATTCGTGTGGAAAAAACACTTTTTGCACTTGTGATAGTGTTGAAAAACCACTTTTCACACTTGTGTTAGTGTTGAAAAACCAGTTTTCGCACTTGTGTTGGTGCAGGAAACCACTTTTGCACTTGTATTAGTGTGGAAAAACCACTTTTCGCACTTGTGTTAGTGTTTTAAAACCACTTTTCGCACTTGTGTTAGTGTTGAAAAACCACTTTTCGCACTTGTGTTGGTGCAGGAAACCACTTTTGCACTTGTATTAGTGTGGAAAAACCACTTTTCGCACTTGTGTTAGTGTTGAAAAAACACTTTTCGCACTTGTGTTAGTGTTGAAAAACCACTTTTCGCACTTGTGTTAGTGTTGAAAAACCACCTCTCGCACTTGTGTTGGTGCAGGAAACCACTTTTGCACTTGTATTAGTGTGGAAAAACCACTTTTCGCACTTGTGTTAGTGTTGAAAAACCACTTTTCGCACTTGTGTTGGTGCAGGAAACCACTTTTGCACTTGTATTAGTGTGGAAAAAACACTTTTCGCACTTGTGATAGTGTTGAAAAACCACTTTTCGCACTTGTGTTAGTGTTGCAAAACCACTTTTCGCACTTGTGTTGGTGCAGGAAACCACTTTTGCACTTGTATTAGTGTGGTAAAAACACTTTTTGCACTTGTGATAGTGTTGAAAAACCACTTTTCGCACTTGTGTTAGTGTTGAAAAACCACTTTTCGCACTTGTGTTGGTGCAGGAAACCACTTTTGCACTTATATTAGTGTAGAAAACCACTTTTCGCACTTGTGTTAGTGTTGAAAAACCACTTTTCGCACTTGTGTTAGTGTTGAAAAACCACTTTTCGCACTTGTGTTAGTGTTGAAAAACCACTTTTCACACTTGTGTTGGTGCAGGAAACTACTTTTGCACTTGTATTAGGTTGGAAAAAACACTTTTCGCACTTGTGTTAGTGTTGAAAAACCACTTTTCGCACTTGTGTTAGTGTTGAAAAACCACTTTCGCACTTGTGTTGGTGCAGGAAACCACTTTTGCACTTGTATTAGTGTGGAAAAAACACTTTTCGCACTTGTGATCGTGTTGAAAAACCACTTTTCGCACTTGTGTTAGTGTTGAAAAACCACTTTTCGCACTTGTGTTGGTGCAGGAAACCACTTTTGCACTTGTATTAGTGTGGAAAAAACACTTTTTGCACTTGTGATAGTGTTGAAAAACCACTTTTCGCACTTGTGTTGGTGCAGGAAACCACTTTTGCACTTATATTAGTGTGGAAAAACCACTTTTTGCACTTGTGTTAGTGTTGAAAAACAACTTTTCGCAGTTGTGTTAGTGTTGAAAAACCACTTTTCGCACTTGTGTTGGTGCGGGAAACCACTTTTGCACTTGTATTCGTGTGGAAAAAACACTTTTTGCACTTGTGATAGTGTTGAAAAACCACTTTTCACACTTGTGTTAGTGTTGAAAAACCACTTTTCGCACTTGTGTTGGTGCAGGAAACCACTTTTGCACTTGTATTAGTGTGGAAAAATCTCTTTTCGCACTTGTGTTAGTGTTGAAAAACCACTTTTCGCACTTGTGTTAGTGTTGAAAAACCACTTTTCGTACTTGTGTTGGTGCAGGAAACCACTTTTGCACTTGTATTAGTGTGGAAAAAATACTTTTTGCACTTGTGATAGTGTTGAAAAACCAATTTTCGCACTTGTGTTAGTGTTGAAAAACCACTTTTCGCACTTGTGTTGGTGCAGGAAACCACTTTTGCACTTGTATTAGTGTGGAAAAACCACTTTTCGCACTTGTGTTAGTGTTGAAAAACCACTTTTCGCACTTGTGTTAGTGTTGAAAAACCACTTTTCGCACTTGTGTTAGTGTTGAAAAACCACTTCTCGCACTTGTGTTAGTGCAGGAAACCACTTTTGCACTTGTATTAGTGTGGAAAAAACACTTTTCGCACTTGTGTTAGTGTTGAAAAACCACTTTTCGCACTTGTGTTAGTGTTGAAAAACCACTTTTCGCACTTGTGTTGGTGCAGGAAACCACTTTTGCACTTGTATTAGTGTGGAAAAAACACTTTTCGCACTTGTGATAGTGTTGAAAAACCACTTTTCGCACTTGTGTTAGTGTTGCAAAACCACTTTTCGCACTTGTGTTGGTGCAGGAAACCACTTTTGCACTTGTATTAGTGTGGTAAAAACACTTTTTGCACTTGTGATAGTGTTGAAAAACCACTTTTCGCACTTGTGTTAGTGTTGAAAAACCACTTTTCGCACTTGTGTTGGTGCAGGAAACCACTTTTGCACTTATATTAGTGTAGAAAACCACTTTTCGCACTTGTGTTAGTGTTGAAAAACCACTTTTCGCACTTGTGTTAGTGTTGAAAAACCACTTTTCGCACTTGTGTTAGTGTTGAAAAACCACTTTTCACACTTGTGTTGGTGCAGGAAACTACTTTTGCACTTGTATTAGGTTGGAAAAAACACTTTTCGCACTTGTGTTAGTGTTGAAAAACCACTTTTCGCACATGTGTTAGTGTTGAAAAACCACTTTCGCACTTGTGTTGGTGCAGGAAACCACTTTTGCACTTGTATTAGTGTGGAAAAAACACTTTTCGCACTTGTGATAGTGTTGAAAAACCACTTTTCGCACTTGTGTTAGTGTTGAAAAACCACTTTTCGCACTTGTGTTGGTGCAGGAAACCACTTTTGCACTTGTATTAGTGTGGAAAAAACACTTTTTGCACTTGTGTTAGTGTTGAAAAACCACTTTTCGCACTTGTGTTGGTGCAGGAAACCACTTTTGCACTTATATTAGTGTGGAAAAACCACTTTTTGCACTTGTGTTAGTGTTGAAAAACAACTTTTCGCAGTTGTGTTAGTGTTGAAAAACCACTTTTCGCACTTGTGTTGGTGCGGGAAACCACTTTTGCACTTGTATTCGTGTGGAAAAAACACTTTTTGCACTTGTGATAGTGTTGAAAAACCACTTTTCACACTTGTGTTAGTGTTGAAAAACCACTTTTCGCACTTGTGTTGGTGCAGGAAACCACTTTTGCACTTGTATTAGTGTGGAAAAATCACTTTTCGCACTTGTGTTAGTGTTGAAAAACCACTTTTCGCACTTGTGTTAGTGTTGAAAAACCACTTTTCGTACTTGTGTTGGTGCAGGAAACCACTTTTGCACTTGTATTAGTGTGGAAAAAATACTTTTTGCACTTGTGATAGTGTTGAAAAACCAATTTTCGCACTTGTGTTAGTGTTGAAAAACCACTTTTCGCACTTGTGTTGGTGCAGGAAACCACTTTTGCACTTGTATTAGTGTGGAAAAACCACTTTTCGCACTTGTGTTAGTGTTGAAAAACCACTTTTCGCACTTGTGTTAGTGTTGAAAAACCACTTTTCGCACTTGTGTTAGTGTTGAAAAACCACTTCTCGCACTTGTGTTAGTGCAGGAAACCACTTTTGCACTTGTATTAGTGTGGAAAAAACACTTTTCGCACTTGTGTTAGTGTTGAAAAACCACTTTTCGCACTTGTGTTAGTGTTGAAAAACCACTTTTCGCACTTGTGTTGGTGCAGGAAACCACTTTTGCACTTGTATTAGTGTGGAAAAAACACTTTTCGCACTTGTGATAGTGTTGAAAAACCACTTTTCGCACTTGTGTTAGTGTTGCAAAACCACTTTTCGCACTTGTGTTGGTGCAGGAAACCACTTTTGCACTTGTGTTAGTGTGGAAAAACACTTTTTGCACTTGTGATAGTGTTGAAAAACCACTTTTCGCACTTGTGTTAGTGTTGAAAAACCACTTTTCGCACTTGTGTTGGTGCAGGAAACCACTTTTGCACTTATATTAGTGTGGAAAACCACTTTTCGCACTTGTGTTAGTGTTGAAAAACCACTTTTCGCACTTGTGTTAGTGTTGAAAAACCACTTTTCGCACTTGTGTTAGTGTTGAAAAACCACTTTTCGCACTTGTGTTAGTGTTGAAAAACCACTTTTCGCACTTGTGTTGGTGCAGGAAACCACTTTTGCACTTGTATTAGTGTGGAAAAAACACTTTTCGCACTTGTGATAGTGTTGAAAAACCACTTTTCGCACTTGTGTTAGTGTTGCAAAACCACTTTTCGCACTTGTGTTGGTGCAGGAAACCACTTTTGCACTTGTGTTAGTGTGGAAAAACACTTTTTGCACTTGTGATAGTGTTGAAAAACCACTTTTCGCACTTGTGTTAGTGTTGAAAAACCACTTTTCGCACTTGTGTTGGTGCAGGAAACCACTTTTGCACTTATATTAGTGTGGAAAACCACTTTTCGCACTTGTGTTAGTGTTGAAAAACCACTTTTCGCACTTGTGTTAGTGTTGAAAAAACACTTTTCGCACTTGTGATAGTGTTGAAAAACCACTTTTCGCACTTGTGTTAGTGTTGAAAAACCACTTTTCGCACTTGTGTTGGTGCAGGAAACCACTTTTGCACTTGTATTAGTGTGGAAAAAACACTTTTTGCACTTGTGATAGTGTTGAAAAACCACTTTTCGCACTTGTGTTGGTGCAGGAAACCACTTTTGCACTTAAAATTAGTGTGGAAAAACCACTTTTTGCACTTGTGTTAGTGTTGAAAAACAACTTTTCGCAGTTGTGTTAGTGTTGAAAAACCACTTTTCGCACTTGTGTTGGTGCGGGAAACCACTTTTGCACTTGTATTCGTGTGGAAAAAACACTTTTTGCACTTGTGATAGTGTTGAAAAACCACTTTTCACACTTGTGGTAGTGTTGAAAAACCACTTTTCGCACTTGTGTTAGTGTTGCAAAACCACTTTTCGCACTTGTGTTGGTGCAGGAAACCACTTTTGCACTTGTATTAGTGTGGAAAAACACTTTTTGCACTTGTGATAGTGTTGAAAAACCACTTTTCGCACTTGTGTTAGTGTTGAAAAACCACTTTTCGCACTTGTGTTGGTGCAGGAAACCACTTTTGCACTTATATTAGTGTGGAAAACCACTTTTCGCACTTGTGTTAGTGTTGAAAAACCACTTTTCGCACTTGTGTTAGTGTTGAAAAACCACTTTTCGCACTTGTGTTAGTGTTGAAAAACCACTTTTCGCACTTGTGTTGGTGCAGGAAACTACTTTTGCACTTGTATTAGGTTGGAAAAAACACTTTTTGCACTTGTGATAGTGTTGAAAAACCACTTTTCGCACTTGTGTTAGTGTTGAAAAACCACTTTTCGCACTTGTGTTCGTGCAGGAAACCACTTTTGCACTTGTATTAGTGTGGAAAAACCACTTTTCGCACTTGTGTTAGTGTTGAAAAACCACTTTTCGCACTTGTGTTAGTGTTGAAAAACCACTTTTCGCACTTGTGTTGGTGCAGGAAACCACTTTTGCACTTGTATTAGTGTGGGAAAAACACTTTTTGCACTTGTGATAGTGTTGAAAAACGACTTTTCGCACTTGTGTTAGTGTTGAAAAACCACTTTTCGCACTTGTGTTAGTGTTGAAAAACCACTTTTCACACTTGTGTTGGTGCAGTAAACCACTTTTGCACTTGTATTAGTGTGGAAAAACCACTTATCGCACTTGCGTTAGTGTTGAAAAACCACTTTTTGCACTTGTGTTAGTGTTGAAAAACCACTTTTCGCACTTGTGTTAGTGTTGAAAAACCACTTTTCGCACTTGTGTTGGTGTAGGAAACCACTTTTGCACTTGTATTAGTGTGGAAAAAACCACTTTTCGCACTTGTGTTAGTGTTGAAAAACCACTTTTCGCACTTATGTTCGTGTTGAAAAACCACTTTTTGCACTTGTGTTGGTGCAGGAAACCACTTTTGCACTTGTGTTGGTGCAGGAAACCACATTTGCACTTGTATTAGTGTGGAAAAAACACTTTTTGCACTTGTGATAGTGTTGAAAAAACACTTTTCGCACTTGTGTTAGTGTTGAAAAACCACTTTTCGCACTTGTGTTGGTGTTGAAAAACCACTTTTCGCACATGTGTTGGTGCAGGAAACCACTTTTGCACTTGTATTAGTGTGGAAAAACCACTTTTTGCACTTGTGTTAGTGTTGAAAAACAACTTTTCGCAGTTGTGTTAGTGTTGAAAAACCACTTTTCGCACTTGTGTTGGTGCGGGAAACCACTTTTGCACTTGTATTCGTGTGGAAAAAACACTTTTTGCACTTGTGATAGTGTTGAAAAACCACTTTTCACACTTGTGTTAGTGTTGAAAAACCAGTTTTCGCACTTGTGTTGGTGCAGGAAACCACTTTTGCACTTGTATTAGTGTGGAAAAACCACTTTTCGCACTTGTGTTAGTGTTTTAAAACCACTTTTCGCACTTGTGTTAGTGTTGAAAAACCACTTTTCGTACTTGTGTTGGTGCAGGAAACCACTTTTGCACTTGTATTAGTGTGGAAAAAACACTTTTTGCACTTGTGTTAGTGTTGAAAAACCACTTTTCGCACTTGTGTTGGTGCAGGAAACCACTTTTGCACTTGTATTAGTGTGGAAAAACCACTTTTCGCACTTGTGTTAGTGTTGAAAAAACACTTTTCGCACTTGTGTTAGTGTTGAAAAACCACTTTTCGCACTTGTGTTAGTGTTGAAAAACCACTTCTCGCACTTGTGTTGGTGCAGGAAACCACTTTTGCACTTGTATTAGTGTGGAAAAACCACTTTTCGCACTTGTGTTATTGTTGAAAAACCACTTTTCGCACTTGTGTTGGTGCAGGAAACCACTTTTGCACTTGTATTAGTGTGGAAAAAACACTTTTCGCACTTGTGATAGTGTTGAAAAACCACTTTTCGCACTTGTGTTAGTGTTGCAAAACCACTTTTCGCACTTGTTTTGGTGCAGGAAACCACTTTTGCACTTGTATTAGTGTGGTAAAAACACTTTTTGCACTTGTGATAGTGTTGAAAAACCACTTTTCGCACTTGTGTTAGTGTTGAAAAACCACTTTTCGCACTTGTGTTGGTGCAGGAAACCACTTTTGCACTTGTATTAGGTTGGAAAAAACACTTTTCGCACTTGTGTTAGTGTTGAAAAACCACTTTTCGCACTTGTGTTAGTGTTGAAAAACCACTTTCGCACTTGTGTTGGTGCAGGAAACCACTTTTGCACTTGTATTAGTGTGGAAAAAACACTTTTCGCACTTGTGATAGTGTTGAAAAACCACTTTTCGCACTTGTGTTAGTGTTGAAAAACCACTTTTCGCACTTGTGTTGGTGCAGGAAACCACTTTTGCACTTGTATTAGTGTGGAAAAAACACTTTTTGCACTTGTGATAGTGTTGAAAAACCACTTTTCGCACTTGTGTTGGTGCAGGAAACCACTTTTGCACTTATATTAGTGTGGAAAACCACTTTTTGCACTTGTGTTAGTGTTGAAAAACAACTTTTCGCAGTTGTGTTAGTGTTGAAAAACCACTTTTCGCACTTGTGTTGGTGCGGGAAACCACTTTTGCACTTGTATTCGTGTGGAAAAAACACTTTTTGCACTTGTGATAGTGTTGAAAAACCACTTTTCACACTTGTGTTAGTGTTGAAAAACCACTTTTCGCACTTGTGTTGGTGCAGGAAACCACTTTTGCACTTGTATTAGTGTGGAAAAATCACTTTTCGCACTTGTGTTAGTGTTGAAAAACCACTTTTCGCACTTGTGTTAGTGTTGAAAAACCACTTTTCGTACTTGTGTTGGTGCAGGAAACCACTTTTGCACTTGTATTAGTGTGGAAAAAATACTTTTTGCACTTGTGATAGTGTTGAAAAACCAATTTTCGCACTTGTGTTAGTGTTGAAAAACCACTTTTCGCACTTGTGTTGGTGCAGGAAACCACTTTTGCACTTGTATTAGTGTGGAAAAACCACTTTTCGCACTTGTGTTAGTGTTGAAAAACCACTTTTCGCACTTGTGTTAGTGTTGAAAAACCACTTTTCGCACTTGTGTTAGTGTTGAAAAACCACTGCTCGCACTTGTGTTAGTGCAGGAAACCACTTTTGCACTTGTATTAGTGTGGAAAAAACACTTTTCGCACTTGTGTTAGTGTTGAAAAACCACTTTTCGCACTTGTGTTAGTGTTGAAAAACCACTTTTCGCACTTGTGTTGGTGCAGGAAACCACTTTTGCACTTGTATTAGTGTGGAAAAAACACTTTTCGCACTTGTGATAGTGTTGAAAAACCACTTTTCGCACTTGTGTTAGTGTTGCAAAACCACTTTTCGCACTTGTGTTGGTGCAGGAAACCACTTTTGCACTTGTGTTAGTGTGGAAAAACACTTTTTGCACTTGTGATAGTGTTGAAAAACCACTTTTCGCACTTGTGTTAGTGTTGAAAAACCACTTTTCGCACTTGTGTTGGTGCAGGAAACCACTTTTGCACTTATATTAGTGTGGAAAACCACTTTTCGCACTTGTGTTAGTGTTGAAAAACCACTTTTCGCACTTGTGTTAGTGTTGAAAAACCACTTTTCGCACTTGTGTTAGTGTTGAAAAACCACTTTTCGCACTTGTGTTAGTGTTGAAAAACCACTTTTCGCACTTGTGTTGGTGCAGGAAACCACTTTTGCACTTGTATTAGTGTGGAAAAAACACTTTTCGCACTTGTGATAGTGTTGAAAAACCACTTTTCGCACTTGTGTTAGTGTTGCAAAACCACTTTTCGCACTTGTGTTGGTGCAGGAAACCACTTTTGCACTTGTGTTAGTGTGGAAAAACACTTTTTGCACTTGTGATAGTGTTGAAAAACCACTTTTCGCACTTGTGTTAGTGTTGAAAAACCACTTTTCGCACTTGTGTTGGTGCAGGAAACCACTTTTGCACTTATATTAGTGTGGAAAACCACTTTTCGCACTTGTGTTAGTGTTGAAAAACCACTTTTCGCACTTATGTTGGTGCGGGAAACCACTTTTGCACTTGTATTCGTGTGGAAAAAACACTTTTTGCACTTGTGATAGTGTTGAAAAACCACTTTTCACACTTGTGTTAGTGTTGAAAAACCACTTTTCGCACTTGTGTTGGTGCAGGAAACCACTTTTGCACTTGTATTAGTGTGGAAAAACCACTTTTCGCACTTGTGTTAGTGTTGAAAAACCACTTTTCGCACTTGTGTTAGTGTTGAAAAACCACTTTTCGTACTTGTGTTGGTGCAGGAAACCACTTTTGCACTTGTATTAGTGTGGAAAAAACACTTTTTGCACTTGAGATAGTGTTGAAAAACCACTTTTCGCACTTGTGTTAGTGTTGAAAAACCACTTTTCGCACTTGTGTTGGTGCAGGAAACCACTTTTGCACTTGTATTAGTGTGGAAAAACCACTTTTCGCACTTGTGTTAGTGTTGAAAAACCACTTTTCGCACTTGTGTTAGTGTTGAAAAACCACTTTTCGCACTTGTGTTAGTGTTGAAAAACCACATCTCGCACTTGTGTTAGTGCAGGAAACCACTTTTGCACTTGTATTAGTGTGGAAAAAACACTTTTCGCACTTGTGTTAGTGTTGAAAAACCACTTTTCGCACTTGTGTTAGTGTTGAAAAACCACTTTTCGCACTTGTGTTGGTGCAGGAAACCACTTTTGCACTTGTATTAGTGTGGAAAAAACACTTTTCGCACTTGTGATAGTGTTGAAAAACCACTTTTCGCACTTGTGTTAGTGTTGCAAAACCACTTTTCGCACTTGTGTTGGTGCAGGAAACCACTATTGCACTTGTGTTAGTGTGGAAAAACACTTTTTGCACTTGTGATAGTGTTGAAAAACCACTTTTCGCACTTGTGTTAGTGTTGAAAAACCACTTTTCGCACTTGTGTTGGTGCAGGAAACCACTTTTGCACTTATATTAGTGTGGAAAACCACTTTTCGCACTTGTGTTAGTGTTGAAAAACCACTTTTCGCACTTGTGTTAGTGTTGAAAAACCACTTTTCGCACTTGTGTTAGTGTTGAAAAACCACTTTTCGCACTTGTGTTGGTGCAGGAAACTACTTTTGCACTTGTATTAGGTTGGAAAAAACACTTTTCGCACTTGTGTTAGTGTTGAAAAACCACTTTCCGCACTTGTGTTAGTGTTGAAAAACCACTTTCGCACTTGTGTTGGTGCAGGAAACCACTTTTGCACTTGTATTAGTGTGGAAAAAACACTTTTCGCACTTGTGATAGTGTTGAAAAACCACTTTTCGCACTTGTGTTAGTGTTGAAAAACCACTTTTCGCACTTGTGTTGGTGCAGGAAACCACTTTTTACACTTGTATTAGTGTGGAAAAAACACTTTTTGCACTTGTGATAGTGTTGAAATACCACTTTTCGCACTTGTGTTAGTGTTGAAAAACCACTTTTCGCACTTGTGTTGGTGCAGGAAACCACTTTTGCACTTGTATTAGTGTGGAAAAACCACTTTTCGCACTTGTGTTAGTGTTGAAAAACCACTTTTCGCACTTGTGTTAGTGTTGAAAAACCACTTTTCGCACTTGTGTTAGTGTTGAAAAACCACTTCTCGCACTTGTGTTAGTGCAGGAAACCACTTTTGCACTTGTATTAGTGTGGAAAAAACACTTTTCGCACTTGTGTTAGTGTTGAAAAACCACTTTTCGCACTTGTGTTAGTGTTGAAAAACCACTTTTCGCACTTGTGTTGGTGCAGGAAACCACTTTTGCACTTGTATTAGTGTGGAAAAAACACTTTTCGCACTTGTGATAGTGTTGAAAAACCACTTTTCGCACTTGTGTTAGTGTTGCAAAACCACTTTTCGCACTTGTGTTGGTGCAGGAAACCACTTTTGCACTTGTGTTAGTGTGGAAAAACACTTTTTGCACTTGTGATAGTGTTGAAAAACCACTTTTCGCACTTGTGTTAGTGTTGAAAAACCACTTTTCGCACTTGTGTTGGTGCAGGAAACCACTTTTGCACTTATATTAGTGTGGAAAACCACTTTTCGCACTTGTGTTAGTGTTGAAAAACCACTTTTCGCACTTGTGTTAGTGTTGAAAAACCACTTTTCGCACTTGTGTTAGTGTTGAAAAACCACTTTTCGCACTTGTGTTAGTGTTGAAAAACCACTTTTCGCACTTGTGTTGGTGCAGGAAACCACTTTTGCACTTGTATTAGTGTGGAAAAAACACTTTTCGCACTTGTGATAGTGTTGAAAAACCACTTTTCGCACTTGTGTTAGTGTTGCAAAACCACTTTTCGCACTTGTGTTGGTGCAGGAAACCACTTTTGCACTTGTGTTAGTGTGGAAAAACACTTTTTGCACTTGTGATAGTGTTGAAAAACCACTTTTCGCACTTGTGTTAGTGTTGAAAAACCACTTTTCGCACTTGTGTTGGTGCAGGAAACCACTTTTGCACTTATATTAGTGTGGAAAACCACTTTTCGCACTTGTGTTAGTGTGGAAAAACCACTTTTCGCACTTGTGTTAGTGTTGAAAAAACACTTTTCGCACTTGTGATAGTGTTGAAAAACCACTTTTCGCACTTGTGTTAGTGTTGAAAAACCACTTTTCGCACTTGTGTTGGTGCAGGAAACCACTTTTGCACTTGTATTAGTGTGGAAAAAACACTTTTTGCACTTGTGATAGTGTTGAAAAACCACTTTTCGCACTTGTGTTGGTGCAGGAAACCACTTTTGCACTTATATTAGTGTGGAAAAAACCACTTTTTGCACTTGTGTTAGTGTTGAAAAACAACTTTTCGCAGTTGTGTTAGTGTTGAAAAACCACTTTTCGCACTTGTGTTGGTGCGGGAAACCACTTTTGCACTTGTATTCGTGTGGAAAAAACACTTTTTGCACTTGTGATAGTGTTGAAAAACCACTTTTCACACTTGTGTTAGTGTTGAAAAACCACTTTTCGCACTTGTGTTGGTGCAGGAAACCACTTTTGCACTTGTATTAGTGTGGAAAAACCACTTTTCGCACTTGTGTTAGTGTTGAAAAACCACTTTTCGCACTTGTGTTAGTGTTGAAAAACCACTTTTCGTAGTTGTGTTGGTGCAGGAAACCACTTTTGCACTTGTATTAGTGTGGAAAAAACACTTTTTGCACTTGTGATAGTGTTGAAAAACCACTTTTCGCACTTGTGTTAGTGTTGAAAAACCACTTTTCGCACTTGTGTTGGTGCAGGAAACCACTTTTGCACTTGTATTAGTGTGGAAAAACCACTTTTCGCACTTGTGTTAGTGTTGAAAAACCACTTTTCGCACTTGTGTTAGTGTTGAAAAACCACTTTTCGCACTTGTGTTAGTGTTGAAAAACCACTTCTCGCACTTGTGTTAGTGCAGTAAACCACTTTTGCACTTGTATTAGTGTGGAAAAAACACTTTTCGCACTTGTGTTAGTGTTGAAAAACCACTTTTCGCACTTGTGTTAGTGTTGAAAAACCACTTTTCGCACTTGTGTTGGTGCAGGAAACCACTTTTGCACTTGTATTAGTGTGGAAAAAACACTTTTCGCACTTGTGATAGTGTTGAAAAACCACTTTTCGCACTTGTGTTAGTGTTGCAAAACCACTTTTCGCACTTGTGTTGGTGCAGGAAACCACTTTTGCACTTGTGTTAGTGTGGAAAAACACTTTTTGCACTTGTGATAGTGTTGAAAAACCACTTTTCGCACTTGTGTTAGCGTTGAAAAACCACTTTTCGCACTTGTGTTGGTGCAGGAAACCACTTTTGCACTTATATTAGTGTGGAAAACCACTTTTCGCACTTGTGTTAGTGTTGAAAAACCACTTTTCGCACTTGTGTTAGTGTTGAAAAACCACTTTTCGCACTTGTGTTAGTGTTGAAAAACCACTTTTCGCAATTGTGTTGGTGCAGGAAACTACTTTTGCACTTGTATTAGGTTGGAAAAAACACTTTTCGCACTTGTGTTAGTGTTGAAAAACCACTTTCCGCACTTGTGTTAGTGTTGAAAAACCACTTTCGCACTTGTGTTGGTGCAGGAAACCACTTTTGCACTTGTATTAGTGTGGAAAAAACACTTTTCGCACTTGTGATAGTGTTGAAAAACCACTTTTCGCACTTGTGTTAGTGTTGAAAAACCACTTTTCGCACTTGTGTTGGTGCAGGAAACCACTTTTGCACTTGTATTAGTGTGGAAAAAACACTTTTTGCACTTGTGATAGTGTTGAAATACCACTTTTCGCACTTGTGTTAGTGTTGAAAAACCACTTTTCGCACTTGTGTTGGTGCAGGAAACCACTTTTGCACTTATATTAGTGTGGAAAAACCACTTTTCGCACTTGTGTTATTGTTGAAAAACCACTTTTCACACTTGTGTTAGTGTTGAAAAACCACTTTTCGCACTTGTGTTAGTGTTGAAAAACCACTTTTCGCACTTGTGTTGGTGCAGGAAACCACTTTTGCACTTGTATTAGTGTGGAAAAAACACTTTTCGCACTTGTGTTAGTGTTGAAAAACCACTTTTCGCACTTGTGTTAGTGTTGAAAAACCACTTTTCGCACTTGTGTTAGTGTTGAAAAACCACCTCTCGCACTTGTGTTGGTGCAGGAAACCACTTTTGCACTTGTATTAGTGTGGAAAAAACACTTTTCGCACTTGTGTTAGTGTTGAAAAACCACTTTTCGCACTTGTGTTAGTGTTTAAAAACCACTTTTCGCACTTGTGTTGGTGCAGGAAACCACTTTTGCACTTGTATTAGTGTGGAAAAAACACTTTTCGCACTTGTGTTAGTGTTGCAAAACCACTTTTCGCACTTGTGTTGGTGCAGGAAGCCACTTTTGCACTTGTGTTAGTGTGGAAAAACACTTTTTGCACTTGTGATAGTGTTGAAAAACCACTTTTCGCACTTGTGTTAGTGTTGAAAAACCACTTTTCGCACTTGTGTTGGTGCAGGAAACCACTTTTGCACTTATATTAGTGTGGAAAACCACTTTTCGCACTTGTGTTAGTGTTGAAAAACCACTTTTCGCACTTGTGTTAGTGTTGAAAAACCACTTTTCACACTTGTGTTAGTGTTGAAAAACCACTTTTCGCACTTGTGTTGGTGCAGGAAACTACTTTTGCACTTGTATTAGGTTGGAAAAAACACTTTTCGCACTTGTGTTAGTGTTGAAAAACCACTTTTCGCACTTGTGTTAGTGTTGAAAAACCACTTTCGCACTTGTGTTGGTGCAGGAAACCACTTTTGCACTTGTATTAGTGTGGAAAAAACACTTTTCGCACTTGTGATAGTGTTGAAAAACCACTTTTCGCACTTGTGTTAGTGTTGAAAAACCACTTTTCGCACTTGTGTTGGTGCAGGAAACCACTTTTGCACTTGTATTAGTGTGGAAAAAACACTTTTTGCACTTGTGATAGTGTTGAAAAACCACTTTTCGCACTTGTGTTAGTGTTGAAAAACCACTTTTCGCACTTGTGTTGGTGCAGGAAACCACTTTTGCACTTATATTAGTGTGGAAAAACCACTTTTCTCACTTGTGTTAGTGTTGAAAAACCACTTTTCGCACTTGTGTTAGTGTTGAAAAACCACTTTTCGCACTTGTGTTAGTGTTGAAAAACCACTTTTCGCACTTGTGTTGGTGCAGGAAACCACTTTTGCACTTGTATTAGTGTGGAAAAACACTTTTCGCACTTGTGTTAGTGTTGAAAAACCACTTTTCGCACTTGTGTTAGTGTTGAAAAACCACTTTTCGCACTTGTGTTGGTGCAGGAAACCACTTTTGCACTTGTATTAGTGTGGAAAAAACACTTTTTGCACTTGTGATAGTGTTGAAAAACCACTTTTCGCACTTGTGTTAGTGTTGAAAAACAACTTTTCGCACTTGTGTTGGTGCAGGAACCACTTTTGCACTTATATTAGTGTGGAAAAACCACTTTTTGCACTTGTGTTAGTGTTGAAAAACCACTTTTCGCACTTGTGTTAGTGTTGAAAAACCACTTTTCGTAGTTGTGTTGGTGCAGGAAACCACTTTTGCACTTGTATTAGTGTGGAAAAAACACTTTTTGCACTTGTGATAGTGTTGAAAAACCACTTTTCGCACTTGTGTTAGTGTTGAAAAACCACTTTTCGCACTTGTGTTGGTGCAGGAAACCACTTTTGCACTTGTATTAGTGTGGAAAAACCACTTTTCGCACTTGTGTTAGTGTTGAAAAACCACTTTTCGCACTTGTGTTAGTGTTGAAAAACCACTTTTCGCACTTGTGTTAGTGTTGAAAAACCACTTCTCGCACTTGTGTTAGTGCAGGAAACCACTTTTGCACTTGTATTAGTGTGGAAAAAACACTTTTCGCACTTGTGTTAGTGTTGAAAAACCACTTTTCGCACTTGTGTTAGTGTTGAAAAACCACTTTTCGCACTTGTGTTGGTGCAGGAAACCACTTTTGCACTTGTATTAGTGTGGAAAAAACACTTTTCGCACTTGTGATAGTGTTGAAAAACCACTTTTCGCACTTGTGTTAGTGTTGCAAAACCACTTTTCGCACTTGTGTTGGTGCAGGAAACCACTTTTGCACTTGTGTTAGTGTGGAAAAACACTTTTTGCACTTGTGATAGTGTTGAAAAACCACTTTTCGCACTTGTGTTAGTGTTGAAAAACCACTTTTCGCACTTGTGTTGGTGCAGGAAACCACTTTTGCACTTATATTAGTGTGGAAAACCACTTTTCGCACTTGTGTTAGTGTTGAAAAACCACTTTTCGCACTTGTGTTAGTGTTGAAAAACCACTTTTCGCACTTGTGTTAGTGTTGAAAAACCACTTTTCGCACTTGTGTTGGTGCAGGAAACTACTTTTGCACTTGTATTAGGTTGGAAAAAACACTTTTCGCACTTGTGTTAGTGTTGAAAAACCACTTTCCGCACTTGTGTTAGTGTTGAAAAACCACTTTCGCACTTGTGTTGGTGCAGGAAACCACTTTTGCACTTGTATTAGTGTGGAAAAAACACTTTTCGCACTTGTGATAGTGTTGAAAAACCACTTTTCGCACTTGTGTTAGTGTTGAAAAACCACTTTTCGCACTTGTGTTGGTGCAGGAAACCACTTTTGCACTTGTATTAGTGTGGAAAAAACACTTTTTGCACTTGTGATAGTGTTGAAATACCACTTTTCGCACTTGTGTTAGTGTTGAAAAACCACTTTTCGCACTTGTGTTGGTGCAGGAAACCACTTTTGCACTTATATTAGTGTGGAAAAACCACTTTTCGCACTTGTGTTATTGTTGAAAAACCACTTTTCGCACTTGTGTTAGTGTTGAAAAACCACTTTTCGCACTTGTGTTAGTGTTGAAAAACCACTTTTCGCACTTGTGTTGGTGCAGGAAACCACTTTTGCACTTGTATTAGTGTGGAAAAAACACTTTTCGCACTTGTGTTAGTGTTGAAAAACCACTTTTCGCACTTGTGTTAGTGTTGAAAAACCACTTTTCGCACTTGTGTTAGTGTTGAAAAACCACTTCTCGCACTTGTGTTGGTGCAGGAAACCACTTTTGCACTTGTATTAGTGTGGAAAAAACACTTTTCGCACTTGTGTTAGTGTTGAAAAACCACTTTTCGCACTTGTGTTAGTGTTTAAAAACCACTTTTCGCACTTGTGTTGGTGCAGGAAACCACTTTTGCACTTGTATTAGTGTGGAAAAAACACTTTTCGCACTTGTGTTAGTGTTGCAAAACCACTTTTCGCACTTGTGTTGGTGCAGGAAGCCACTTTTGCACTTGTGTTAGTGTGGAAAAACACTTTTTGCACTTGTGATAGTGTTGAAAAACCACTTTTCGCACTTGTGTTAGTGTTGAAAAACCACTTTTCGCACTTGTGTTGGTGCAGGAAACCACTTTTGCACTTATATTAGTGTGGAAAACCACTTTTCGCACTTGTGTTAGTGTTGAAAAACCACTTTTCGCACTTGTGTTAGTGTTGAAAAACCACTTTTCACACTTGTGTTAGTGTTGAAAAACCACTTTTCGCACTTGTGTTGGTGCAGGAAACTACTTTTGCACTTGTATTAGGTTGGAAAAAACACTTTTCGCACTTGTGTTAGTGTTGAAAAACCACTTTTCGCACTTGTGTTAGTGTTGAAAAACCACTTTCGCACTTGTGTTGGTGCAGGAAACCACTTTTGCACTTGTATTAGTGTGGAAAAAACACTTTTCGCACTTGTGATAGTGTTGAAAAACCACTTTTCGCACTTGTGTTAGTGTTGAAAAACCACTTTTCGCACTTGTGTTGGTGCAGGAAACCACTTTTGCACTTGTATTAGTGTGGAAAAAACACTTTTTGCACTTGTGATAGTGTTGAAAAACCACTTTTCGCACTTGTGTTAGTGTTGAAAAACCACTTTTCGCACTTGTGTTGGTGCAGGAAACCACTTTTGCACTTATATTAGTGTGGAAAAACCACTTTTCTCACTTGTGTTAGTGTTGAAAAACCACTTTTCGCACTTGTGTTAGTGTTGAAAAACCACTTTTCGCACTTGTGTTAGTGTTGAAAAACCACTTTTCGCACTTGTGTTGGTGCAGGAAACCACTTTTGCACTTGTATTAGTGTGGAAAAACACTTTTCGCACTTGTGTTAGTGTTGAAAAACCACTTTTCGCACTTGTGTTAGTGTTGAAAAACCACTTTTCGCACTTGTGTTGGTGCAGGAAACCACTTTTGCACTTGTATTAGTGTGGAAAAAACACTTTTTGCACTTGTGATAGTGTTGAAAAACCACTTTTCGCACTTGTGTTAGTGTTGAAAAACAACTTTTCGCACTTGTGTTGGTGCAGGAACCACTTTTGCACTTATATTAGTGTGGAAAAACCACTTTTTGCACTTGTGTTAGTGTTGAAAAACCACTTTTCGCACTTGTGTTAGTGTTGAAAAACGACTTTTCGCACTTGTGTTAGTGTTGAAAAACCACTTTTCGCACTTGTGTTGGTGCAGGAAACCACTTTTGCACTTGTATTAGTGTGGAAAAAACACTTTTCGCACTTGTGTTAGTGTTGAAAAACCACTTTTCGCACTTGTGTTAGTGTTGAAAAACCACTTTTCGCACTTGTGTTGGTGCAGGAAACCACTTTTGCACTTGTATTAGTGTGGAAAAACCACTTTTCGCACTTGTGATAGTGTTGAAAAACCACTTTTCGCACTTGTGTTAGTGTTGAAAAACAACTTTTCGCACTTGTGTTGGTGCAGGAACCACTTTTGCACTTATATTAGTGTGGAAAAACCACTTTTTGCACTTGTGTTAGTGTTGAAAAACCACTTTTCGCACTTGTGTTAGTGTTGAAAAACGACTTTTCGCACTTGTGTTAGTGTTGAAAAACCACTTTTCGCACTTGTGTTGGTGCAGGAAACCACTTTTGCACTTGTATTAGTGTGGAAAAAACACTTTTCGCACTTGTGTTAGTGTTGAAAAACCACTTTTCGCACTTGTGTTAGTGTTGAAAAACCACATTTCGCACTTGTGTTGGTGCAGGAAACCACTTTTGCACTTGTATTAGTGTGGAAAAACCACTTTTCGCACTTGTGTTAGTGTTGAAAAACCACTTTTCGCACTTGTGTTAGTGTTGAAAAACCACTTTTCGCACTTGTGTTGGTGCAGGAAACAACTTTTGCACTTGTATTAGTGTGGAAAAAACACTTTTTGCACTTGTGATAGTGTTGAATAACCACATTTCGCACTTGTGTTAGTGTTGAAAAAACACTTTTCGCACTTGTGTTGGTGCAGGAAACCACATTTGCACTTGTATTAGTGTGGAAAAAACACTTTTTGCACTTGTGATAGTGTTGAAAAACCACTTTTCACACTTGTGTTAGTGTTGAAAAACCACTTTTCGCACTTGTGTTGGTGTTGAAAAACCACTTTTCGCACTTGTGTTGGTGCAGGAAACCACTTTTGCACTTGTATTAGTGTGGAAAAACCACTTTTTGCACTTGTGTTAGTGTTGAAAAACCACTTTTCGCAGTTGTGTTAGTGTTGAAAAACCACTTTTCGCACTTGTGTTGGTGCGGGAAACCTCTTTTGCACTTGTATTCGTGTGGAAAAAACACTTTTTGCACTTGTGATAGTGTTGAAAAACCACTTTTCACACTTGTGTTAGTGTTGAAAAACCACTTTTCGCACTTGTGTTGGTGCAGGAAACCACTTTTGCACTTGTATTAGTGTGGAAAAACCACTTTTCGCACTTGTGTTAGTGTTGAAAAACCACTTTTCGCACTTGTGTTAGTGTTGAAAAACCACTTTTCGTACTTGTGTTGGTGCAGGAAACCACTTTTGCACTTGTATTAGTGTGGAAAAAACACTTTTTGCACTTGTATTAGTGTGGAAAAACCACTTTTCGCACTTGTGTTAGTGTTGAAAAGCCACTTTTCGCACTTGTGTTAGTGTTGAAAAACCACTTCTCGCACTTGTGTTGGTGCAGGAAACCACTTTTGCACTTGTATTAGTGTGGAAAAAACACTTTTCGCACTTGTGTTAGTGTTGAAAAACCACTTTTCGCACTTGTGTTAGTGTTGAAAAACCACTTTTCGCACTTGTGTTGGTGCAGGAAACCACTTTTGCACTTGTATTAGTGTGGAAAAAACACTTTTCGCACTTGTGATAGTGTTGAAAAACCACTTTTCGCACTTGTGTTAGTGTTGAAAAACCACTTTTCGCACTTGTGTTGGTGCAGGAAACCACTTTTGCACTTGTATTAGTGTGGAAAAAACACTTTTTGCACTTGTGATAGTGTTAAAAAACCACTTTTCGCACTTGTGTTAGTGTTGAAAAACCACTTTTCGCACTTGTGTTGGTGCAGGAAACCACTTTTGCACTTATATTAGTGTGGAAAAACCACTTTTCGCACTTGTGTTAGTGTTGAAAAACCACTTTTCGCACTTGTGTTAGTGTTGAAAAACCACTTTTCGCACTTGTGTTAGTGTTGAAAAACCACTTTTCGCACTTGTGTTGGGGCAGTAAACTACTTTTACGCTTGTATTAGGTTGGAAAAAACACTTTTCGCACTTGTGTTAGTGTTGAAAAACCACTTTTTGCACTTGTGTTAGTGTTGAAAAACCACTTTTCGCACTTGTGTTGGTGCAGGACACCACTATTGCACTTGTATTAGTGTGGAAAAAACACTTTTCGCACTTGTGATAGTGTTGAAAAACGACTTTTCGCACTTGTGTTAGTGTTGAAATACCACTTTTCGCACTTGTGTTGGTGCAGGAAACCACTTTTGCACTTGTATTAGTGTGGAAAAAACACTTTTCGCACTTGTGTTTGTGCAGGAAACCACTTTTGCACTTGTATTCGTGTGGAAAAAACACTTTTTGCACTTGTGATAGTGTTGAAAAACCACTTTTCGCACTTGTGTTAGTGTTGAAAAACCACTTTTCGCACTTGTGTTGGTGCAGGAAACCACTTTTGCACTTGTATTAGTGTGGAAAAACCACTTTTCGCACTTGTGTTAGTGTTGAAAAACCACTTTTCGCACTTGTGTTGGTGCAGGAAACCACTTTTGCACTTGTATTAGTGTGGAAAAACCACTTTTCGCACTTGTGTTAGTGTTGAAAAACCACTTTTCGCACTTGTGTTAGTGTTGAAAAACCACTTTTCGCACTTGTGTTGGTGCAGGAAACCACTTTTGCACTTGTATTAGTGTGGAAAAAACACTTTTTGCACTTGTGATAGTGTTGAAAAACGACTTTTCGCACTTGTGTTAGTGTTGAAAAACCACTTTTCGCACTTGTGTTAGTGTTGAAAAACCACTTTTCACACTTGTGTTGGTGCAGGAAACCACTTTTGCACTTGTATTAGTGTGGAAAAACCATTTTTCGCACTTGTGTTAGTGTTGAAAAACCACTTTTCGCACTTGTGTTAGTGTTGAAAAACCACTTTTCGCACTTGTGTTGGTGCAGGAAACCACTTTTGCACTTGTATTAGTGTGGAAAAAACACTTTTTGCACTTGTGATAGTGTTGAAAAACCACTTTTCGCACTTGTGTTAGTGTTGAAAAACCACTTTTCGCACTTGTGTTGGTGCAGGAAACCACTTTTGCACTTATATTAGTGTGGAAAACCACTTTTCGCACTTGTGTTAGTGTTGAAAAACCACTTTTCGCACTTGTGTTAGTGTTGAAAAACCACTTTTCGCACTTGTGTTAGTGTTGAAAAACCACTTTTCGCACTTGTGTTGGTGCAGGAAACTACTTTTGCACTTGTATTAGGTTGGAAAAAACACTTTTCGCACTTGTGTTAGTGTTGAAAAACCACTTTTCGCACTTGTGTTAGTGTTGAAAAACCACTTTCGCACTTGTGTTGGTGCAGGAAACCACTTTTGCACTTGTATTAGTGTGGAAAAAACACTTTTCGCACTTGTGATAGTGTTGAAAAACCACTTTTCGCACTTGTGTTAGTGTTGAAAAACCACTTTTCGCACTTGTGTTGATGCAGGAAACCACTTTTGCACTTGTATTAGTGTGGAAAAAACACTTTTTGCACTTGTGATAGTGTTGAAAAACCACTTTTCGCACTTGTGTTAGTGTTGAAAAACCACTTTTCGCACTTGTGTTGGTGCAGGAAACCACTTTTGCACTTATATTAGTGTGGAAAAACCACTTTTTGCACTTGTGTTAGTGTTGAAAAACAACTTTTCGCAGTTGTGTTAGTGTTGAAAAACCACTTTTCGCACTTGTGTTGGTGCGGGAAACCACTTTTGCACTTGTATTCGTGTGGAAAAAACACTTTTTGCACTTGTGATAGTGTTGAAAAACCACTTTTCACACTTGTGTTAGTGTTGAAAAACCACTTTTCGCACTTGTGTTGGTGCAGGAAACCACTTTTGCACTTGTATTAGTGTGGAAAAACCACTTTTCGCACTTGTGTTAGTGTTGAAAAACCACTTTTCGCACTTGTGTTAGTGTTGAAAAACCACTTTTCGTACTTGTGTTGGTGCAGGAAACCACTTTTGCACTTGTATTAGTGTGGAAAAAACACTTTTTGCACTTGTGATAGTGTTGAAAAACCACTTTTCGCACTTGTGTTAGTGTTGAAAAACCACTTTTCGCACTTGTGTTGGTGCAGGAAACCACTTTTGCACTTGTATTAGTGTGGAAAAACCACTTTTCGCACTTGTGTTAGTGTTGAAAAACCACTTTTCGCACTTGTGTTAGTGTTGAAAAACCACTTTTCGCACTTGTGTTAGTGTTGAAAAACCACTTCTCGCACTTGTGTTGGTGCAGGAAACCACTTTTGCACTTGTATTAGTGTGGAAAAAACACTTTTCGCACTTGTGTTAGTGTTGAAAAACCACTTTTCGCACTTGTGTTAGTGTTGAAAAACCACTTTTCGCACTTGTGTTGGTGCAGGAAACCACTTTTGCACTTGTATTAGTGTGGAAAAAACACTTTTCGCACTTGTGATAGTGTTGAAAAACCACTTTTCGCACTTGTGTTAGTGTTGCAAAACCACTTTTCGCACTTGTGTTGGTGCAGGAAACCACTTTTGCACTTGTATTAGTGTGGAAAAAACACTTTTCGCACTTGTGATAGTGTTGAAAAACGACTTTTCGCACTTGTGTTAGTGTTGAAATACCACTTTTCGCACTTGTGTTGGTGCAGGAAACCACTTTTGCACTTGTATTAGTGTGGAAAAAACACTTTTCGCACTTATGTTTGTGCGGGAAACCACTTTTGCACTTGTATTCGTGTGGAAAAAACACTTTTTGCACTTGTGATAGTGTTGAAAAACCACTTTTCGCACTTGTGTTAGTGTTGAAAAACCACTTTTCGCACTTGTGTTGGTGCAGGAAACCACTTTTGCACTTGTATTAGTGTGGAAAAACCACTTTTCGCACTTGTGTTAGTGTTGAAAAACCACTTTTCGCACTTGTGTTAGTGTTGAAAAACCACTTTTCGCACTTGTGTTGGTGCAGGAAACCACTTTTGCACTTGTATTAGTGTGGAAAAAACACTTTTTGCACTTGTGATAGTGTTGAAAAACGACTTTTCGCACTTGTGTTAGTGTTGAAAAACCACTTTTCGCACTTGTGTTAGTGTTGAAAAACCACTTTTCACACTTGTGTTAGTGTTGAAAAACCACTTTTCACACTTGTGTTGGTGCAGGAAACCACTTTTGCACTTGTATTAGTGTGGAAAAACCATTTTTCGCACTTGTGTTAGTGTTGAAAAACCACTTTTCGCACTTGTGTTAGTGTTGAAAAACCACTTTTCGCACTTGTGTTGGTGCAGGAAACCACTTTTGCACTTGTATTAGTGTGGAAAAAACACTTTTTGCACTTGGGATAGTGTTGAATAACCACATTTCAAACTTGTATTAGTGTTGAAAAACCACTTTTCGCACTTGTGTTAGTGCAGGAAACCACATTTGCACTTGTATTAGTGTGGAAAAAACACTTTTTGCACTTGTGTTAGTGTTGAAAAACCACTTTTCGCACTTGTGTTAGTGTTGAAAAACCACTCCTCGCACTTGTGTTGGTGCAGTAAACCACTTTTGCACTTGTATTAGTGTGGAAAAACCACTTTTCGCACTTGTGTTAGTGTTGAAAAACCACTTTTCGCACTTGTGTTGGTGCAGGAAACCACTTTTGCACTTGTATTAGTGTGGAAAAAACACTTTTCGCACTTGTGATAGTGTTGAAAAACCACTTTTCGCACTTGTGTTAGTGTTGCAAAACCACTTTTCGCACTTGTGTTGGTGCAGGAAACCACTTTTGCACTTGTATTAGTGTGGAAAAAACGCTTTTTGCACTTGTGATAGTGTTGAAAAACCACTTTTCGCACTTGTGTTAGTGTTGAAAAACCACTTTTCGCACTTGTGTTGGTGCAGGAAACCACTTTTGCACTTATATTAGTGTGGAAAACCACTTTTCGCACTTGTGTTAGTGTTGAAAACCCACTTTTCGCACTTGTGTTAGTGTTGAAAAACCACTTTTCGCACTTGTGTTAGTGTTGAAAAACCACTTTTCGCACTTGTGTTGGTGCAGGAAACTACTTTTGCACTTGTATTAGGTTGGAAAAAACACTTTTCGCACTTGTGTTAGTGTTGAAAAACCACTTTTCGCACTTGTGTTAGTGTTGAAAAACCACTTTCGCACTTGTGTTGGTGCAGGAAACCACTTTTGCACTTGTATTAGTGTGGAAAAAACACTTTTCGCACTTGTGATAGTGTTGAAAAACCACTTTTCGCACTTGTGTTAGTGTTGAAAAACCACTTTTCGCACTTGTGTTGGTGCAGGAAACCACTTTTGCACTTGTATTAGTGTGGAAAAAACACTTTTTGCACTTGTGATAGTGTTGAAAAACCACTTTTCGCACTTGTGTTAGTGTTGAAAAACCACTTTTCGCACTTGTGTTGGTGCAGGAAACCACTTTTGCACTTATATTAGTGTGGAAAAACCACTTTTTGCACTTGTGTTAGTGTTGAAAAACAACTTTTCGCAGTTGTGTTAGTGTTGAAAAACCACTTTTCGCACTTGTGTTGGTGCGGGAAACCACTTTTGCACTTGTATTCGTGTGGAAAAAACACTTTTTGCACTTGTGATAGTGTTGAAAAACCACTTTTCACACTTGTGTTAGTGTTGAAAAACCACTTTTCGCACTTGTGTTGGTGCAGGAAACCACTTTTGCACTTGTATTAGTGTGGAAAAACCACTTTTCGCACTTGTGTTAGTGTTGAAAAACCACTTTTCGCACTTGTGTTAGTGTTGAAAAACCACTTTTCGTACTTGTGTTGGTGCAGGAAACCACTTTTGCACTTGTATTAGTGTGGAAAAAACACTTTTTGCACTTGTGATAGTGTTGAAAAACCACTTTTCGCACTTGTGTTAGTGTTGAAAAACCACTTTTCGCACTTGTGTTGGTGCAGGAAACCACTTTTGCACTTGTATTAGTGTGGAAAAACCACTTTTCGCACTTGTGTTAGTGTTGAAAAACCACTTTTCGCACTTGTGTTAGTGTTGAAAAACCACTTTTCGCACTTGTGTTAGTGTTGAAAAACCACTTTTCGCACTTGTGTTAGTGTTGAAAAACCACCTCTCGCACTTGTGTTGGTGCAGGAAACCACTTTTGCACTTGTATTAGTGTGGAAAAAACACTTTTCGCACTTGTGTTAGTGTTGAAAAACCACTTTTCGCACTTGTGTTAGTGTTGAAAAACCACTTTTCGCACTTGTGTTGGTGCAGGAAACCACTTTTGCACTTGTATTAGTGTGGAAAAAACACTTTTCGCACTTGTGATAGTGTTGAAAAACCACTTTTCGCACTTGTGTTAGTGTTGCAAAACCACTTTTCGCACTTGTGTTGGTGCAGGAAACCACTTTTGCACTTGTATTAGTGTGAAAAAACACTTTTTGCACTTGTGATAGTGTTGAAAAACCACTTTTCGCACTTGTGTTAGTGTTGAAAAACCACTTTTCGCACTTGTGTTGGTGCAGGAAACCACTTTTGCACTTATATTAGTGTGGAAAACCACTTTTCGCACTTGTGTTAGTGTTGAAAAACCACTTTTCGCACTTGTGTTAGTGTTGAAAAACCACTTTTCGCACTTGTGTTAGTGTTGAAAAACCACTTTTCGCACTTGTGTTGGTGCAGGAAACTACTTTTGCACTTGTATTAGGTTGGAAAAAACACTTTTTGCACTTGTGATAGTGTTGAAAAACCACTTTTCGCACTTGTGTTAGTGTTGAAAAACCACTTTTCGCACTTGTGTTCGTGCAGGAAACCACTTTTGCACTTGTATTAGTGTGGAAAAACCACTTTTCGCACTTGTGTTAGTGTTGAAAAACCACTTTTCGCACTTGTGTTAGTGTTGAAAAACCACTTTTCGCACTTGTGTTGGTGCAGTAAACCACTTTTGCACTTGTATTAGTGTGGAAAAAACACTTTTTGCACTTGTGATAGTGTTGAAAAACGACTTTTCGCACTTGTGTTAGTGTTGAAAAACCACTTTTCGCACTTGTGTTAGTGTTGAAAAACCACTTTTCGCACTTGTGTTGGTGCAGTAAACCACTTTTGCACTTGTATTAGTGTGGAAAAACCACTTATCGCACTTGCGTTAGTGTTGAAAAACCACTTTTTGCACTTGTGTTAGTGTTGAAAAACCACTTTTCGCACTTGTGTTGGTGTGGAAAAACCACATTTCGCACTTGTGTTAGTGTTGCAAAACCACTTTTCGCACTTGTGTTGGTGCAGGAAACCACTTTTGCACTTGTATTAGTGTGGAAAAAACACTTTTTGCACTTGTGATAGTGTTGAAAAACCACTTTTCGCACTTGTGTTGGTGCAGGAAACCACTTTTGCACTTATATTAGTGTGGAAAACCACTTTTCGCACTTGTGTTAGTGTTGAAAAACCACTTTTCGCACTTGTGTTAGTGTTGAAAAACCACTTTTCGCACTTGTGTTAGTGTTGAAAAACCACTTTTCGCACTTGTGTTGGTGCAGGAAACTACTTTTGCACTTGTATTAGGTTGGAAAAAACACTTTTCGCACTTGTGTTAGTGTTGAAAAACCACTTTTCGCACTTGTGTTAGTGTTGAAAAACCACTTTCGCACTTGTGTTGGTGCAGGAAACCACTTTTGCACTTGTATTAGTGTGGAAAAAACACTTTTCGCACTTGTGATAGTGTTGAAAAACCACTTTTCGCACTTGTGTTAGTGTTGAAAAACCACTTTTCGCACTTGTGTTGGTGCAGGAAACCACTTTTGCACTTGTATTAGTGTGGAAAAAACACTTTTTGCACTTGTGATAGTGTTGAAAAACCACTTTTCGCACTTGTGTTAGTGTTGAAAAACCACTTTTCGCACTTGTGTTGGTGCAGGAAACCACTTTTGCACTTATATTAGTGTGGAAAAACCACTTTTTGCACTTGTGTTAGTGTTGAAAAACAACTTTTCGCAGTTGTGTTAGTGTTGAAAAACCACTTTTCGCACTTGTGTTGGTGCGGGAAACCACTTTTGCACTTGTATTCGTGTGGAAAAAACACTTTTTGCACTTGTGATAGTGTTGAAAAACCACTTTTCACACTTGTGTTAGTGTTGAAAAACCACTTTTCGCACTTGTGTTGGTGCAGGAAACCACTTTTGCACTTGTATTAGTGTGGAAAAACCACTTTTCGCACTTGTGTTAGTGTTGAAAAACCACTTTTCGCACTTGTGTTAGTGTTGAAAAACCACTTTTCGTACTTGTGTTGGTGCAGGAAACCACTTTTGCACTTGTATTAGTGTGGAAAAAACACTTTTTGCACTTGTGATAGTGTTGAAAAACCACTTTTCGCACTTGTGTTAGTGTTGAAAAACCACTTTTCGCACTTGTGTTGGTGCAGGAAACCACTTTTGCACTTGTATTAGTGTGGAAAAACCACTTTTCGCACTTGTGTTAGTGTTGAAAAACCACTTTTCGCACTTGTGTTAGTGTTGAAAAACCACTTTTCGCACTTGTGTTAGTGTTGAAAAACCACTTCTCGCACTTGTGTTGGTGCAGGAAACCACTTTTGCACTTGTATTAGTGTGGAAAAAACACTTTTCGCACGTGTGTTAGTGTTGAAAAACCACTTTTCGCACTTGTGTTAGTGTTGAAAAACCACTTTTCGCACTTGTGTTGGTGCAGGAAACCACTTTTGCACTTGTATTAGTGTGGAAAAAACACTTTTCGCACTTGTGATAGTGTTGAAAAACCACTTTTCGCACTTGTGTTAGTGTTGCAAAACCACTTTTCGCACTTGTGTTGGTGCAGGAAACCACTTTTGCACTTGTATTAGTGTGGAAAAAACACTTTTCGCACTTGTGATAGTGTTGAAAAACGACTTTTCGCACTTGTGTTAGTGTTGAAATACCACTTTTTGCACTTGTGTTGGTGCAGGAAACCACTTTTGCACTTGTATTAGTGTGGAAAAAACACTTTTCGCACTTGTGTTTGTGCGGGAAACCACTTTTGCACTTGTATTCGTGTGGAAAAAACACTTTTTGCACTTGTGATAGTGTTGAAAAACCACTTTTCGCACTTGTGTTAGTGTTGAAAAACCACTTTTCGCACTTGTGTTGGTGCAGGAAACCACTTTTGCATTTGTATTAGTGTGGAAAAACCACTTTTCGCACTTGTGTTAGTGTTGAAAAACCACTTTTCGCACTTGTGTTAGTGTTGAAAAACCACTTTTCGCACTTGTGTTGGTGCAGGAAACCACTTTTGCACTTGTATTAGTGTGGAAAAAACACTTTTTGCACTTGTGATAGTGTTGAAAAACGACTTTTCGCACTTGTGTTAGTGTTGAAAAACCACTTTTCGCACTTGTGTTAGTGTTGAAAAACCACTTTTCACACTTGTGTTAGTGTTGAAAAACCACTTTTCACACTTGTGTTGGTGCAGGAAACCACTTTTGCACTTGTATTAGTGTGGAAAAACCATTTTTCGCACTTGTGTTAGTGTTGAAAAACCACTTTTCGCACTTGTGTTAGTGTTGAAAAACCACTTTTCGCACTTGTGTTGGTGCAGGAAACCACTTTTGCACTTGTATTAGTGTGGAAAAAACACTTTTTGCACTTGGGATAGTGTTGAATAACCACATTTCAAACTTGTATTAGTGTTGAAAAACCACTTTTCGCACTTGTGTTAGTGCAGGAAACCACATTTGCACTTGTATTAGTGTGGAAAAAACACTTTTTGCACTTGTGTTAGTGTTGAAAAACCACTTTTCGCACTTGTGTTAGTGTTGAAAAACCACTTCTCGCACTTGTGTTGGTGCAGTAAACCACTTTTGCACTTGTATTAGTGTGGAAAAACCACTTTTCGCACTTGTGTTAGTGTTGAAAAACCACTTTTCGCACTTGTGTTGGTGCAGGAAACCACTTTTGCACTTGTATTAGTGTGGAAAAAACACTTTTCGCACTTGTGATAGTGTTGAAAAACCACTTTTCGCACTTGTGTTAGTGTTGCAAAACCACTTTTCGCACTTGTGTTGGTGCAGGAAACCACTTTTGCACTTGTATTAGTGTGGAAAAAACACTTTTTGCACTTGTGATAGTGTTGAAAAACCACTTTTCGCACTTGTGTTAGTGTTGAAAAACCACTTTTCGCACTTGTGTTGGTGCAGGAAACCACTTTTGCACTTATATTAGTGTGGAAAACCACTTTTCGCACTTGTGTTAGTGTTGAAAACCCACTTTTCGCACTTGTGTTAGTGTTGAAAAACAACTTTTCGCACTTGTGTTAGTGTTGAAAAACCACTTTTCGCACTTGTGTTGGTGCAGGAAACTACTTTTGCACTTGTATTAGGTTGGAAAAAACACTTTTCGCACTTGTGTTAGTGTTGAAAAACCACTTTTCGCACTTGTGTTAGTGTTGAAAAACCACTTTCGCACTTGTGTTGGTGCAGGAAACCACTTTTGCACTTGTATTAGTGTGGAAAAAACACTTTTCGCACTTGTGATAGTGTTGAAAAACCACTTTTCGCACTTGTGTTAGTGTTGAAAAACCACTTTTCGCACTTGTGTTGGTGCAGGAAACCACTTTTGCACTTGTATTAGTGTGGAAAAAACACTTTTTGCACTTGTGATAGTGTTGAAAAACCACTTTTCGCACTTGTGTTAGTGTTGAAAAACCACTTTTCGCACTTGTGTTGGTGCAGGAAACCACTTTTGCACTTATATTAGTGTGGAAAAACCACTTTTTGCACTTGTGTTAGTGTTGAAAAACAACTTTTCGCAGTTGTGTTAGTGTTGAAAAACCACTTTTCGCACTTGTGTTGGTGCGGGAAACCACTTTTGCACTTGTATTCGTGTGGAAAAAACACTTTTTGCACTTGTGATAGTGTTGAAAAACCACTTTTCACACTTGTGTTAGTGTTGAAAAACCACTTTTCGCACTTGTGTTGGTGCAGGAAACCACTTTTGCACTTGTATTAGTGTGGAAAAACCACTTTTCGCACTTGTGTTAGTGTTGAAAAACCACTTTTCGCACTTGTGTTAGTGTTGAAAAACCACTTTTCGTACTTGTGTTGGTGCAGGAAACCACTTTTGCACTTGTATTAGTGTGGAAAAAACACTTTTTGCAATTGTGATAGTGTTGAAAAACCACTTTTCGCACTTGTGTTAGTGTTGAAAAACCACTTTTCGCACTTGTGTTGGTGCAGGAAACCACTTTTGCACTTGTATTAGTGTGGAAAAACCACTTTTCACACTTGTGTTAGTGTTGAAAAACCACTTTTCGCACTTGTGTTAGTGTTGAAAAACCACTTTTCGCACTTGTGTTAGTGTTGAAAAACCACTTCTCGCACTTGTGTTAGTGTTGAAAAACCACTTCTCGCACTTGTGTTGGTGCAGGAAACCACTTTTGCACTTGTATTAGTGTGGAAAAAACACTTTTCGCACTTGTGTTAGTGTTGAAAAACCACTTTTCGCACTTGTGTTAGTGTTGAAAAACCACTTTTCGCACTTGTGTTGGTGCAGGAAACTACTTTTGCACTTGTATTAGGTTGGAAAAAACACTTTTCGCACTTGTGTTAGTGTTGAAAAACCACTTTTCGCACTTGTGTTAGTGTTGAAAAACCACTTTCGCACTTGTGTTGGTGCAGGAAACCACTTTTGCACTTGTATTAGTGTGGAAAAAACACTTTTCGCACTTGTGATAGTGTTGAAAAACCACTTTTCGCACTTGTGTTAGTGTTGAAAAACCACTTTTCGCACTTGTGTTGGTGCAGGAAACCACTTTTGCACTTGTATTAGTGTGGAAAAAACACTTTTTGCACTTGTGATAGTGTTGAAAAACCACTTTTCGCACTTGTGTTAGTGTTGAAAAACCACTTTTCGCACTTGTGTTGGTGCAGGAAACCACTTTTGCACTTATATTAGTGTGGAAAAACCACTTTTTGCACTTGTGTTAGTGTTGAAAAACAACTTTTCGCAGTTGTGTTAGTGTTGAAAAACCACTTTTCGCACTTGTGTTGGTGCGGGAAACCACTTTTGCACTTGTATTCGTGTGGAAAAAACACTTTTTGCACTTGTGATAGTGTTGAAAAACCACTTTTCACACTTGTGTTAGTGTTGAAAAACCACTTTTCGCACTTGTGTTGGTGCAGGAAACCACTTTTGCACTTGTATTAGTGTGGAAAAACCACTTTTCGCACTTGTGTTAGTGTTGAAAAACCACTTTTCGCACTTGTGTTAGTGTTGAAAAACTACTTTTCGTACTTGTGTTGGTGCAGGAAACCACTTTTGCACTTGTATTAGTGTGGAAAAAACACTTTTTGCACTTGTGATAGTGTTGAAAAACCACTTTTCGCACTTGTGTTAGTGTTGAAAAACCACTTTTCGCACTTGTGTTGGTGCAGGAAACCACTTTTGCACTTGTATTAGTGTGGAAAAACCACTTTTCGCACTTGTGTTAGTGTTGAAAAACCACTTTTCGCACTTGTGTTAGTGTTGAAAAACCACTTTTCGCACTTGTGTTAGTGTTGAAAAACCACTTCTCGCACTTGTGTTAGTGTTGAAAAACCACTTCTCGCACTTGTGTTGGTGCAGGAAACCACTTTTGCACTTGTATTAGTGTGGAAAAAACACTTTTCGCACTTGTGTTAGTGTTGAAAAACCACTTTTCGCACTTGTGTTAGTGTTGAAAAACCACTTTTCGCACTTGTGTTGGTGCAGGAAACCACTTTTGCACTTGTATTAGTGTGGAAAAAACACTTTTCGCACTTGTGATAGTGTTGAAAAACCACTTTTCGCACTTGTGTTAGTGTTGCAAAACCACTTTTCGCACTTGTGTTGGTGCAGGAAACCACTTTTGCACTTGTATTAGTGTGAAAAAACACTTTTTGCACTTGTGATAGTGTTGAAAAACCACTTTTCGCACTTGTGTTAGTGTTGAAAAACCACTTTTCGCACTTGTGTTGGTGCAGGAAACCACTTTTGCACTTATATTAGTGTGGAAAACCACTTTTCGCACTTGTGTTAGTGTTGAAAAACCACTTTTCGCACTTGTGTTAGTGTTGAAAAACCACTTTTCGCACTTGTGTTAGTGTTGAAAAACCACTTTTCGCACTTGTGTTGGTGCAGGAAACTACTTTTGCACTTGTATTAGGTTGGAAAAAACACTTTTTGCACTTGTGATAGTGTTGAAAAACCACTTTTCGCACTTGTGTTAGTGTTGAAAAACCACTTTTCGCACTTGTGTTCGTGCAGGAAACCACTTTTGCACTTGTATTAGTGTGGGAAAACCACTTTTCGCACTTGTGTTAGTGTTGAAAAACCACTTTTCGCACTTGTGTTAGTGTTGAAAAACCACTTTTCGCACTTGTGTTGGTGCAGTAAACCACTTTTGCACTTGTATTAGTGTGGAAAAAACACTTTTTGCACTTGTGATAGTGTTGAAAAACGACTTTTCGCACTTGTGTTAGTGTTGAAAAACCACTTTTCGCACTTGTGTTAGTGTTGAAAAACCACTTTTCGCACTTGTGTTGGTGCAGTAAACCACTTTTGCACTTGTATTAGTGTGGAAAAACCACTTATCGCACTTGCGTTAGTGTTGAAAAACCACTTTTTGCACTTGTGTTAGTGTTGAAAAACCACTTTTCGCACTTGTGTTGGTGTGGAAAAACCACTTTTGGCACTTGTGTTAGTGTTGAAAAACCACTTTTCGCACTTGTGTTGGTGTAGGAAACCACTTTTGCACTTGTATTAGTGTGGAAAAACCACTTTTCGCACTTGTGTTAGTGTTGAAAAACCACTTTTCGCACTTATGTTAGTGTTGAAAAACCACTTTTCGCACTTGTGTTGTTGCAGGAAACCACTTTTGCACTTGTGTTGGTGCAGGATACCACATTTGCACTTGTATTAGTGTGGAAAAAACACTTTTTGCACTTGTGATAGTGTTGAAAAACCACTTTTCGCACTTGTGTTAGTGTTGAAAAACCACTTTTCGCACTTGTGTTGGTGTTGAAAAACCACTTTTCGCACATGTGTTGGTGCAGGAAACCACTTTTGCACTTGTATTAGTGTGGAAAAACCACTTTTTGCACTTGTGTTAGTGTTGAAAAACAACTTTTCGCACTTGTGTTAGTGTTGAAAAACCACTTTTCGCACTTGTGTTAGTGTTGAAAAACCACTTTTCGCACTTGTGTTGGTGCAGGAAACCACTTTTGCACTTATATTAGTGTGGAAAAACCACTTTTTGCACTTGTGTTAGTGTTGAAAAACAACTTTTCGCAGTTGTGTTAGTGTTGAAAAACCACTTTTCGCACTTGTGTTGGTGCGGGAAACCACTTTTGCACTTGTATTCGTGTGGAAAAAACACTTTTTGCACTTGTGATAGTGTTGAAAAACCACTTTTCACACTTGTGTTAGTGTTGAAAAACCACTTTTCGCACTTGTGTTGGTGCAGGAAACCACTTTTGCACTTGTATTAGTGTGGAAAAACCACTTTTCGCACTTGTGTTAGTGTTGAAAAACCACTTTTCGCACTTGTGTTAGTGTTGAAAAACCACTTTTCGTACTTGTGTTGGTGCAGGAAACCACTTTTGCACTTGTATTAGTGTGGAAAAAACACTTTTTGCACTTGTGATAGTGTTGAAAAACCACTTTTCGCACTTGTGTTAGTGTTGAAAAACCACTTTTCGCACTTGTGTTGGTGCAGGAAACCACTTTTGCACTTGTATTAGTGTGGAAAAACCACTTTTCGCACTTGTGTTAGTGTTGAAAAACCACTTTTCGCACTTGTGTTAGTGTTGAAAAACCACTTTTCGCACTTGTGTTAGTGTTGAAAAACCACTTTTCGCACTTGTGTTAGTGTTGAAAAACCACTCCTCGCACTTGTGTTGGTGCAGGAAACCACTTTTGCACTTGTATTAGTGTGGAAAAAACACTTTTCGCACTTGTGTTAGTGTTGAAAAACCACTTTTCGCACTTGTGTTAGTGTTGAAAAACCACTTTTCGCACTTGTGTTGGTGCAGGAAACCACTTTTGCACTTGTATTAGTGTGGAAAAAACACTTTTCGCACTTGTGATAGTGTTGAAAAACCACTTTTCGCACTTGTGTTAGTGTTGCAAAACCACTTTTCGCACTTGTGTTGGTGCAGGAAACCACTTTTGCACTTGTATTAGTGTGAAAAAACACTTTTTGCACTTGTGATAGTGTTGAAAAACCACTTTTCGCACTTGTGTTAGTGTTGAAAAACCACTTTTCGCACTTGTGTTGGTGCAGGAAACCACTTTTGCACTTATATTAGTGTGGAAAACCACTTTTCGCACTTGTGTTAGTGTTGAAAAACCACTTTTCGCACTTGTGTTAGTGTTGAAAAACCACTTTTCGCACTTGTGTTAGTGTTGAAAAACCACTTTTCGCACTTGTGTTGGTGCAGGAAACTACTTTTGCACTTGTATTAGGTTGGAAAAAACACTTTTTGCACTTGTGATAGTGTTGAAAAACCACTTTTCGCACTTGTGTTAGTGTTGAAAAACCACTTTTCGCACTTGTGTTCGTGCAGGAAACCACTTTTGCACTTGTATTAGTGTGGGAAAACCACTTTTCGCACTTGTGTTAGTGTTGAAAAACCACTTTTCGCACTTGTGTTAGTGTTGAAAAACCACTTTTCGCACTTGTGTTGGTGCAGTAAACCACTTTTGCACTTGTATTAGTGTGGAAAAAACACTTTTTGCACTTGTGATAGTGTTGAAAAACGACTTTTCGCACTTGTGTTAGTGTTGAAAAACCACTTTTCGCACTTGTGTTAGTGTTGAAAAACCACTTTTCGCACTTGTGTTGGTGCAGTAAACCACTTTTGCACTTGTATTAGTGTGGAAAAACCACTTATCGCACTTGCGTTAGTGTTGAAAAACCACTTTTTGCACTTGTGTTAGTGTTGAAAAACCACTTTTCGCACTTGTGTTGGTGTGGAAAAACCACTTTTGGCACTTGTGTTAGTGTTGAAAAACCACTTTTCGCACTTGTGTTGGTGTAGGAAACCACTTTTGCACTTGTATTAGTGTGGAAAAACCACTTTTCGCACTTGTGTTAGTGTTGAAAAACCACTTTTCGCACTTATGTTAGTGTTGAAAAACCACTTTTCGCACTTGTGTTGTTGCAGGAAACCACTTTTGCACTTGTGTTGGTGCAGGATACCACATTTGCACTTGTATTAGTGTGGAAAAAACACTTTTTGCACTTGTGATAGTGTTGAAAAACCACTTTTCGCACTTGTGTTAGTGTTGAAAAACCACTTTTCGCACTTGTGTTGGTGTTGAAAAACCACTTTTCGCACATGTGTTGGTGCAGGAAACCACTTTTGCACTTGTATTAGTGTGGAAAAACCACTTTTTGCACTTGTGTTAGTGTTGAAAAACAACTTTTCGCACTTGTGTTAGTGTTGAAAAACCACTTTTCGCACTTGTGTTAGTGTTGAAAAACCACTTTTCGCACTTGTGTTGGTGCAGGAAACTACTTTTGCACTTGTATTAGGTTGGAAAAAACACTTTTCGCACTTGTGTTAGTGTTGAAAAACCACTTTTCGCACTTGTGTTAGTGTTGAAAAACCACTTTCGCACTTGTGTTGGTGCAGGAAACCACTTTTGCACTTGTATTAGTGTGGAAAAAACACTTTTCGCACTTGTGATAGTGTTGAAAAACCACTTTTCGCACTTGTGTTAGTGTTGAAAAACCACTTTTTGCACTTGTGTTGGTGCAGGAAACCACTTTTGCACTTGTATTAGTGTGGAAAAAACACTTTTTGCACTTGTGATAGTGTTGAAAAACCACTTTTCGCACTTGTGTTAGTGTTGAAAAACCACTTTTCGCACTTGTGTTGGTGCAGGAAACCACTTTTGCACTTATATTAGTGTGGAAAAACCACTTTTTGCACTTGTGTTAGTGTTGAAAAACAACTTTTCGCAGTTGTGTTAGTGTTGAAAAACCACTTTTCGCACTTGTGTTGGTGCGGGAAACCACTTTTGCACTTGTATTCGTGTGGAAAAAACACTTTTTGCACTTGTGATAGTGTTGAAAAACCACTTTTCACACTTGTGTTAGTGTTGAAAAACCACTTTTCGCACTTGTGTTGGTGCAGGAAACCACTTTTGCACTTGTATTAGTGTGGAAAAACCACTTTTCGCACTTGTGTTAGTGTTGAAAAACCACTTTTCGCACTTGTGTTAGTGTTGAAAAACCACTTTTCGTACTTGTGTTGGTGCAGGAAACCACTTTTGCACTTGTATTAGTGTGGAAAAAACACTTTTTGCACTTGTGATAGTGTTGAAAAACCACTTTTCGCACTTGTGTTAGTGTTGAAAAACCACTTTTCGCACTTGTGTTGGTGCAGGAAACCACTTTTGCACTTGTATTAGTGTGGAAAAACCACTTTTCGCACTTGTGTTAGTGTTGAAAAACCACTTTTCGCACTTGTGTTAGTGTTGAAAAACCACTTTTCGCACTTGTGTTAGTGTTGAAAAACCACTTTTCGCACTTGTGTTAGTGTTGAAAAACCACTTCTCGCACTTGTGTTGGTGCAGGAAACCACTTTTGCACTTGTATTAGTGTGGAAAAAACACTTTTCGCACTTGTGTTAGTGTTGAAAAACCACTTTTCGCACTTGTGTTAGTGTTGAAAAACCACTTTTCGCACTTGTGTTGGTGCAGGAAACCACTTTTGCACTTGTATTAGTGTGGAAAAAACACTTTTCTCACTTGTGATAGTGTTGAAAAACCACTTTTCGCACTTGTGTTAGTGTTGCAAAACCACTTTTCGCACTTGTGTTGGTGCAGGAAACCACTTTTGCACTTGTATTAGTGTGAAAAAACACTTTTTGCACTTGTGATAGTGTTGAAAAACCACTTTTCGCACTTGTGTTAGTGTTGAAAAACCACTTTTCGCACTTGTGTTGGTGCAGGAAACCACTTTTGCACTTATATTAGTGTGGAAAACCACTTTTCGCACTTGTGTTAGTGTTGAAAAACCACTTTTCGCACTTGTGTTAGTGTTGAAAAACCACTTTTCGCACTTGTGTTAGTGTTGAAAAACCACTTTTCGCACTTGTGTTGGTGCAGGAAACTACTTTTGCACTTGTATTAGGTTGGAAAAAACACTTTTTGCACTTGTGATAGTGTTGAAAAACCACTTTTCGCACTTGTGTTAGTGTTGAAAAACCACTTTTCGCACTTGTGTTCGTGCAGGAAACCACTTTTGCACTTGTATTAGTGTGGAAAAAACACTTTTTGCACTTGTGATAGTGTTGAAAAACCACTTTTCGCACTTGTGTTAGTGTTGAAAAACCACTTTTGGCACTTGTGTTAGTGTTGAAAAACCACTTTTCGCACTTGTGTTGGTGTAGGAAACCACTTTTGCACTTGTATTAGTGTGGAAAAAACACTTTTTGCATTTGTGATAGTGTTGAAAAACCACTTTTCGCACTTGTGTTGGTGTGGAAAAACCACTTTTGGCACTTGTGTTAGTGTTGAAAAACCACTTTTCGCACTTGTGTTGGTGTAGGAAACCACTTTTGCACTTGTATTAGTGTGGAAAAACCACTTTTCGCACTTGTGTTAGTGTTGAAAAACCACTTTTCGCACTTATGTTAGTGTTGAAAAACCACTTTTCGCACTTGTGTTGTTGCAGGAAACCACTTTTGCACTTGTGTTGGTGCAGGATACCACATTTGCACTTGTATTAGTGTGGAAAAAACACTTTTTGCACTTGTGATAGTGTTGAAAAACCACTTTTCGCACTTGTGTTAGTGTTGAAAAACCACTTTTCGCACTTGTGTTGGTGTTGAAAAACCACTTTTCGCACATGTGTTGGTGCAGGAAACCACTTTTGCACTTGTATTAGTGTGGAAAAACCACTTTTTGCACTTGTGTTAGTGTTGAAAAACAACTTTTCGCACTTGTGTTAGTGTTGAAAAACCACTTTTCGCACTTGTGTTAGTGTTGAAAAACCACTTTTCGCACTTGTGTTGGTGCAGGAAACTACTTTTGCACTTGTATTAGGTTGGAAAAAACACTTTTCGCACTTGTGTTAGTGTTGAAAAACCACTTTTCGCACTTGTGTTAGTGTTGAAAAACCACTTTCGCACTTGTGTTGGTGCAGGAAACCACTTTTGCACTTGTATTAGTGTGGAAAAAACACTTTTCGCACTTGTGATAGTGTTGAAAAACCACTTTTCGCACTTGTGTTAGTGTTGAAAAACCACTTTTTGCACTTGTGTTGGTGCAGGAAACCACTTTTGCACTTGTATTAGTGTGGAAAAAACACTTTTTGCACTTGTGATAGTGTTGAAAAACCACTTTTCGCACTTGTGTTAGTGTTGAAAAACCACTTTTCGCACTTGTGTTGGTGCAGGAAACCACTTTTGCACTTATATTAGTGTGGAAAAACCACTTTTTGCACTTGTGTTAGTGTTGAAAAACAACTTTTCGCAGTTGTGTTAGTGTTGAAAAACCACTTTTCGCACTTGTGTTGGTGCGGGAAACCACTTTTGCACTTGTATTCGTGTGGAAAAAACACTTTTTGCACTTGTGATAGTGTTGAAAAACCACTTTTCACACTTGTGTTAGTGTTGAAAAACCACTTTTCGCACTTGTGTTGGTGCAGGAAACCACTTTTGCACTTGTATTAGTGTGGAAAAACCACTTTTCGCACTTGTGTTAGTGTTGAAAAACCACTTTTCGCACTTGTGTTAGTGTTGAAAAACCACTTTTCGTACTTGTGTTGGTGCAGGAAACCACTTTTGCACTTGTATTAGTGTGGAAAAAACACTTTTTGCACTTGTGATAGTGTTGAAAAACCACTTTTCGCACTTGTGTTAGTGTTGAAAAACCACTTTTCGCACTTGTGTTGGTGCAGGAAACCACTTTTGCACTTGTATTAGTGTGGAAAAACCACTTTTCGCACTTGTGTTAGTGTTGAAAAACCACTTTTCGCACTTGTGTTAGTGTTGAAAAACCACTTTTCGCACTTGTGTTAGTGTTGAAAAACCACTTTTCGCACTTGTGTTAGTGTTGAAAAACCACTTCTCGCACTTGTGTTGGTGCAGGAAACCACTTTTGCACTTGTATTAGTGTGGAAAAAACACTTTTCGCACTTGTGTTAGTGTTGAAAAACCACTTTTCGCACTTGTGTTAGTGTTGAAAAACCACTTTTCGCACTTGTGTTGGTGCAGGAAACCACTTTTGCACTTGTATTAGTGTGGAAAAAACACTTTTCTCACTTGTGATAGTGTTGAAAAACCACTTTTCGCACTTGTGTTAGTGTTGCAAAACCACTTTTCGCACTTGTGTTGGTGCAGGAAACCACTTTTGCACTTGTATTAGTGTGAAAAAACACTTTTTGCACTTGTGATAGTGTTGAAAAACCACTTTTCGCACTTGTGTTAGTGTTGAAAAACCACTTTTCGCACTTGTGTTGGTGCAGGAAACCACTTTTGCACTTATATTAGTGTGGAAAACCACTTTTCGCACTTGTGTTAGTGTTGAAAAACCACTTTTCGCACTTGTGTTAGTGTTGAAAAACCACTTTTCGCACTTGTGTTAGTGTTGAAAAACCACTTTTCGCACTTGTGTTGGTGCAGGAAACTACTTTTGCACTTGTATTAGGTTGGAAAAAACACTTTTTGCACTTGTGATAGTGTTGAAAAACCACTTTTCGCACTTGTGTTAGTGTTGAAAAACCACTTTTCGCACTTGTGTTCGTGCAGGAAACCACTTTTGCACTTGTATTAGTGTGGAAAAACCACTTTTCGCACTTGTGTTAGTGTTGAAAAACCACTTTTCGCACTTGTGTTAGTGTTGAAAAACCACTTTTCGCACTTGTGTTGGTGCAGTAAACCACTTTTGCACTTGTATTAGTGTGGAAAAAACACTTTTTGCACTTGTGATAGTGTTGAAAAACGACTTTTCACACTTGTGTTAGTGTTGAAAAACCACTTTTCGCACTTGTGTTAGTGTTGAAAAACCACTTTTCGCACTTGTGTTGGTGCAGTAAACCACTTTTGCACTTGTATTAGTGTGGAAAAACCACTTATCGCACTTGCGTTAGTGTTGAAAAACCACTTTTTGCACTTGTGTTAGTGTTGAAAAACCACTTTTCGCACTTGTGTTGGTGTGGAAAAACCACATTTCGCACTTGTGTTAGTGTTGCAAAACCACTTTTCGCACTTGTGTTGGTGCAGGAAACCACTTTTGCACTTGTATTAGTGTGGAAAAAACACTTTTTGCACTTGTGATAGTGTTGAAAAACCACTTTTCGCACTTGTGTTAGTGTTGAAAAACCACTTTTCGCACTTGTGTTGGTGCAGGAAACCACTTTTGCACTTATATTAGTGTGGAAAACCACTTTTCGCACTTGTGTTAGTGTTGAAAAACCACTTTTCGCACTTGTGTTAGTGTTGAAAAACCACTTTTCGCACTTGTGTTAGTGTTGAAAAACCACTTTTCGCACTTGTGTTGGTGCAGGAAACTACTTTTGCACTTGTATTAGGTTGGAAAAAACACTTTTCGCACTTGTGTTAGTGTTGAAAAACCACTTTTCGCACTTGTGTTAGTGTTGAAAAACCACTTTCGCACTTGTGTTGGTGCAGGAAACCACTTTTGCACTTGTATTAGTGTGGAAAAAACACTTTTCGCACTTGTGATAGTGTTGAAAAACCACTTTTCGCACTTGTGTTAGTGTTGAAAAACCACTTTTCGCACTTGTGTTGGTGCAGGAAACCACTTTTGCACTTGTATTAGTGTGGAAAAAACACTTTTTGCACTTGTGATAGTGTTGAAAAACCACTTTTCGCACTTGTGTTAGTGTTGAAAAACCACTTTTCGCACTTGTGTTGGTGCAGGAAACCACTTTTGCACTTATATTAGTGTGGAAAAACCACTTTTTGCACTTGTGTTAGTGTTGAAAAACAACTTTTCGCAGTTGTGTTAGTGTTGAAAAACCACTTTTCGCACTTGTGTTGGTGCGGGAAACCACTTTTGCACTTGTATTCGTGTGGAAAAAACACTTTTTGCACTTGTGATAGTGTTGAAAAACCACTTTCCACACTTGTGTTAGTGTTGAAAAACCACTTTTCGCACTTGTGTTGGTGCAGGAAACCACTTTTGCACTTGTATTAGTGTGGAAAAACCACTTTTCGCACTTGTGTTAGTGTTGAAAAACCACTTTTCGCACTTGTGTTAGTGTTGAAAAACCACTTTTCGTACTTGTGTTGGTGCAGGAAACCACTTTTGCACTTGTATTAGTGTGGAAAAAACACTTTTTGCACTTGTGATAGTGTTGAAAAACCACTTTTCGCACTTGTGTTAGTGTTGAAAAACCACTTTTCGCACTTGTGTTGGTGCAGGAAACCACTTTTGCACTTGTATTAGTGTGGAAAAACCACTTTTCGCACTTGTGTTAGTGTTGAAAAACCACTTTTCGCACTTGTGTTAGTGTTGAAAAACCACTTTTCGCACTTGTGTTAGTGTTGAAAAACCACCTCTCGCACTTGTGTTGGTGCAGGAAACCACTTTTGCACTTGTATTAGTGTGGAAAAAACACTTTTCGCACTTGTGTTAGTGTTGAAAAACCACTTTTCGCACTTGTGTTAGTGTTGAAAAACCACTTTTCGCACTTGTGTTGGTGCAGGAAACCACTTTTGCACTTGTATTAGTGTGGAAAAAACACTTTTCGCACTTGTGATAGTGTTGAAAAACCACTTTTCGCACTTGTGTTAGTGTTGCAAAACCACTTTTCGCACTTGTGTTGGTGCAGGAAACCACTTTTGCACTTGTATTAGTGTGGAAAAAACACTTTTCGCACTTGTGATAGTGTTGAAAAACGACTTTTCGCACTTGTGTTAGTGTTGAAATACCACTTTTCGCACTTGTGTTGGTGCAGGAAACCACTTTTGCACTTGTATTAGTGTGGAAAAAACACTTTTCGCACTTGTGTTTGTGCGGGAAACCACTTTTGCACTTGTATTCGTGTGGAAAAAACACTTTTTGCACTTGTGATAGTGTTGAAAAACCACTTTTCGCACTTGTGTTAGTGTTGAAAAACCACTTTTCGCACTTGTGTTGGTGCAGGAAACCACTTTTGCACTTGTATTAGTGTGGAAAAACCACTTTTCGCACTTGTGTTAGTGTTGAAAAACCACTTTTCGCACTTGTGTTAGTGTTGAAAAACCACTTTTCGCACTTGTGTTGGTGCAGGAAACCACTTTTGCACTTGTATTAGTGTGGAAAAAACACTTTTTGCACTTGTGATAGTGTTGAAAAACGACTTTTCGCACTTGTGTTAGTGTTGAAAAACCACTTTTCGCACTTGTGTTAGTGTTGAAAAACCACTTTTCACACTTGTGTTAGTGTTGAAAAACCACTTTTCACACTTGTGTTGGTGCAGGAAACCACTTTTGCACTTGTATTAGTGTGGAAAAACCATTTTTCGCACTTGTGTTAGTGTTGAAAAACCACTTTTCGCACTTGTGTTAGTGTTGAAAAACCACTTTTCGCACTTGTGTTGGTGCAGGAAACCACTTTTGCACTTGTATTAGTGTGGAAAAAACACTTTTTGCACTTGGGATAGTGTTGAATAACCACATTTCAAACTTGTATTAGTGTTGAAAAACCACTTTTCGCACTTGTGTTAGTGCAGGAAACCACATTTGCACTTGTATTAGTGTGGAAAAAACACTTTTTGCACTTGTGTTAGTGTTGAAAAACCACTTTTCGCACTTGTGTTAGTGTTGAAAAACCACTTCTCGCACTTGTGTTGGTGCAGTAAACCACTTTTGCACTTGTATTAGTGTGGAAAAACCACTTTTCGCACTTGTGTTAGTGTTGAAAAACCACTTTTCGCACTTGTGTTGGTGCAGGAAACCACTTTTGCACTTGTATTAGTGTGGAAAAAACACTTTTCGCACTTGTGATAGTGTTGAAAAACCACTTTTCGCACTTGTGTTAGTGTTGCAAAACCACTTTTCGCACTTGTGTTGGTGCAGGAAACCACTTTTGCACTTGTATTAGTGTGGAAAAAACACTTTTTGCACTTGTGATAGTGTTGAAAAACCACTTTTCGCACTTGTGTTAGTGTTGAAAAACCACTTTTCGCACTTGTGTTGGTGCAGGAAACCACTTTTGCACTTATATTAGTGTGGAAAACCACTTTTCGCACTTGTGTTAGTGTTGAAAACCCACTTTTCGCACTTGTGTTAGTGTTGAAAAACAACTTTTCGCACTTGTGTTAGTGTTGAAAAACCACTTTTCGCACTTGTGTTGGTGCAGGAAACTACTTTTGCACTTGTATTAGGTTGGAAAAAACACTTTTCGCACTTGTGTTAGTGTTGAAAAACCACTTTTCGCACTTGTGTTAGTGTTGAAAAACCACTTTCGCACTTGTGTTGGTGCAGGAAACCACTTTTGCACTTGTATTAGTGTGGAAAAAACACTTTTCGCACTTGTGATAGTGTTGAAAAACCACTTTTCGCACTTGTGTTAGTGTTGAAAAACCACTTTTCGCACTTGTGTTGGTGCAGGAAACCACTTTTGCACTTGTATTAGTGTGGAAAAAACACTTTTTGCACTTGTGATAGTGTTGAAAAACCACTTTTCGCACTTGTGTTAGTGTTGAAAAACCACTTTTCGCACTTGTGTTGGTGCAGGAAACCACTTTTGCACTTATATTAGTGTGGAAAAACCACTTTTTGCACTTGTGTTAGTGTTGAAAAACCACTTTTCGCACTTGTGTTAGTGTTGAAAAGCCACTTCTCGCACTTGTGTTGGTGCAGGAAACCACTTTTGCACTTGTATTAGTGTGGAAAAAACACTTTTCGCACTTGTGTTAGTGTTGAAAAACCACTTTTCGCACTTGTGTTAGTGTTGAAAAACCACTTTTCGCACTTGTGTTGGTGCAGGAAACCACTTTTGCACTTGTATTAGTGTGGAAAAAACACTTTTCGCACTTGTGATAGTGTTGAAAAACCACTTTTCGCACTTGTGTTAGTGTTGCAAAACCACTTTTCGCACTTGTGTTGGTGCAGGAAACCACTTTTGCACTTGTATTAGTGTGGAAAAAACACTTTTCGCACTTGTGATAGTGTTGAAAAACGACTTTTCGCACTTGTGTTAGTGTTGAAATACCACTTTTCGCACTTGTGTTGGTGCAGGAAACCACTTTTGCACTTGTATTAGTGTGGAAAAAACACTTTTCGCACTTGTGTTTGTGCAGGAAACCACTTTTGCACTTGTATTCGTGTGGAAAAAACACTTTTTGCACTTGTGATAGTGTTGAAAAACCACTTTTCGCACTTGTGTTAGTGTTGAAAAACCACTTTTCGCACTTGTGTTGGTGCAGGAAACCACTTTTGCACTTGTATTAGTGTGGAAAAACCACTTTTCGCACTTGTGTTAGTGTTGAAAAACCACTTTTCGCACTTGTGTTAGTGTTGAAAAACCACTTTTCGCACTTGTGTTGGTGCAGGAAACCACTTTTGCACTTGTATTAGTGTGGAAAAAACACTTTTTGCACTTGTGATAGTGTTGAAAAACGACTTTTCGCACTTGTGTTAGTGTTGAAAAACCACTTTTCGCACTTGTGTTAGTGTTGAAAAACCACTTTTCACACTTGTGTTAGTGTTGAAAAACCACTTTTCACACTTGTGTTGGTGCAGGAAACCACTTTTGCACTTGTATTAGTGTGGAAAAACCATTTTTCGCACTTGTGTTAGTGTTGAAAAACCACTTTTCGCACTTGTGTTAGTGTTGAAAAACCACTTTTCGCACTTGTGTTGATGCAGGAAACCACTTTTGCACTTGTATTAGTGTGGAAAAAACACTTTTTGCACTTGGGATAGTGTTGAATAACCACATTTCAAACTTGTATTAGTGTTGAAAAACCACTTTTCGCACTTGTGTTAGTGCAGGAAACCACATTTGCACTTGTATTAGTGTGGAAAAAACACTTTTTGCACTTGTGTTAGTGTTGAAAAACCACTTTTCGCACTTGTGTTAGTGTTGAAAAACCACTTCTCGCACTTGTGTTGGTGCAGTAAACCACTTTTGCACTTGTATTAGTGTGGAAAAACCACTTTTCGCACTTGTGTTAGTGTTGAAAAACCACTTTTCGCACTTGTGTTGGTGCAGGAAACCACTTTTGCACTTGTATTAGTGTGGAAAAAACACTTTTCGCACTTGTGATAGTGTTGAAAAACCACTTTTCGCACTTGTGTTAGTGTTGCAAAACCACTTTTCGCACTTGTGTTGGTGCAGGAAACCACTTTTGCACTTGTATTAGTGTGGAAAAAACACTTTTTGCACTTGTGATAGTGTTGAAAAACCACTTTTCGCACTTGTGTTAGTGTTGAAAAACCACTTTTCGCACTTGTGTTGGTGCAGGAAACCACTTTTGCACTTATATTAGTGTGGAAAACCACTTTTCGCACTTGTGTTAGTGTTGAAAACCCACTTTTCGCACTTGTGTTAGTGTTGAAAAACAACTTTTCGCACTTGTGTTAGTGTTGAAAAACCACTTTTCGCACTTGTGTTGGTGCAGGAAACTACTTTTGCACTTGTATTAGGTTGGAAAAAACACTTTTCGCACTTGTGTTAGTGTTGAAAAACCACTTTTCGCACTTGTGTTAGTGTTGAAAAACCACTTTCGCACTTGTGTTGGTGCAGGAAACCACTTTTGCACTTGTATTAGTGTGGAAAAAACACTTTTCGCACTTGTGATAGTGTTGAAAAACCACTTTTCGCACTTGTGTTAGTGTTGAAAAACCACTTTTCGCACTTGTGTTGGTGCAGGAAACCACTTTTGCACTTGTATTAGTGTGGAAAAAACACTTTTTGCACTTGTGATAGTGTTGAAAAACCACTTTTCGCACTTGTGTTAGTGTTGAAAAACCACTTTTCGCACTTGTGTTGGTGCAGGAAACCACTTTTGCACTTATATTAGTGTGGAAAAACCACTTTTTGCACTTGTGTTAGTGTTGAAAAACAACTTTTCGCAGTTGTGTTAGTGTTGAAAAACCACTTTTCGCACTTGTGTTGGTGCGGGAAACCACTTTTGCACTTGTATTCGTGTGGAAAAAACACTTTTTGCACTTGTGATAGTGTTGAAAAACCACTTTTCACACTTGTGTTAGTGTTGAAAAACCACTTTTCGCACTTGTGTTGGTGCAGGAAACCACTTTTGCACTTGTATTAGTGTGGAAAAACCACTTTTCGCACTTGTGTTAGTGTTGAAAAACCACTTTTCGCACTTGTGTTAGTGTTGAAAAACCACTTTTCGTACTTGTGTTGGTGCAGGAAACCACTTTTGCACTTGTATTAGTGTGGAAAAAACACTTTTTGCACTTGTGATAGTGTTGAAAAACCACTTTTCGCACTTGTGTTAGTGTTGAAAAACCACTTTTCGCACTTGTGTTGGTGCAGGAAACCACTTTTGCACTTGTATTAGTGTGGAAAAACCACTTTTCGCACTTGTGTTAGTGTTGAAAAACCACTTTTCGCACTTGTGTTAGTGTTGAAAAACCACTTTTCGCACTTGTGTTAGTGTTGAAAAACCACTTCTCGCACTTGTGTTAGTGTTGAAAAACCACTTCTCGCACTTGTGTTGGTGCAGGAAACCACTTTTGCACTTGTATTAGTGTGGAAAAAACACTTTTCGCACTTGTGTTAGTGTTGAAAAACCACTTTTCGCACTTGTGTTAGTGTTGAAAAACCACTTTTCGCACTTGTGTTGGTGCAGGAAACCACTTTTGCACTTGTATTAGTGTGGAAAAAACACTTTTCGCACTTGTGATAGTGTTGAAAAACCACTTTTCGCACTTGTGTTAGTGTTGCAAAACCACTTTTCGCACTTGTGTTGGTGCAGGAAACCACTTTTGCACTTGTATTAGTGTGAAAAAACACTTTTTGCACTTGTGATAGTGTTGAAAAACCACTTTTCGCACTTGTGTTAGTGTTGAAAAACCACTTTTCGCACTTGTGTTGGTGCAGGAAACCACTTTTGCACTTATATTAGTGTGGAAAACCACTTTTCGCACTTGTGTTAGTGTTGAAAAACCACTTTTCGCACTTGTGTTAGTGTTGAAAAACCACTTTTCGCACTTGTGTTAGTGTTGAAAAACCACTTTTCGCACTTGTGTTGGTGCAGGAAACTACTTTTGCACTTGTATTAGGTTGGAAAAAACACTTTTTGCACTTGTGATAGTGTTGAAAAACCACTTTTCGCACTTGTGTTAGTGTTGAAAAACCACTTTTCGCACTTGTGTTCGTGCAGGAAACCACTTTTGCACTTGTATTAGTGTGGAAAAACCACTTTTCGCACTTGTGTTAGTGTTGAAAAACCACTTTTCGCACTTGTGTTAGTGTTGAAAAACCACTTTTCGCACTTGTGTTGGTGCAGTAAACCACTTTTGCACTTGTATTAGTGTGGAAAAAACACTTTTTGCACTTGTGATAGTGTTGAAAAACGACTTTTCGCACTTGTGTTAGTGTTGAAAAACCACTTTTCGCACTTGTGTTAGTGTTGAAAAACCACTTTTCGCACTTGTGTTGGTGCAGTAAACCACTTTTGCACTTGTATTAGTGTGGAAAAACCACTTATCGCACTTGCGTTAGTGTTGAAAAACCACTTTTTGCACTTGTGTTAGTGTTGAAAAACCACTTTTCGCACTTGTGTTGGTGTGGAAAAACCACTTTTGGCACTTGTGTTAGTGTTGAAAAACCACTTTTCGCACTTGTGTTGGTGTAGGAAACCACTTTTGCACTTGTATTAGTGTGGAAAAACCACTTTTCGCACTTGTGTTAGTGTTGAAAAACCACTTTTCGCACTTATGTTAGTGTTGAAAAACCACTTTTCGCACTTGTGTTGTTGCAGGAAACCACTTTTGCACTTGTGTTGGTGCAGGATACCACATTTGCACTTGTATTAGTGTGGAAAAAACACTTTTTGCACTTGTGATAGTGTTGAAAAACCACTTTTCGCACTTGTGTTAGTGTTGAAAAACCACTTTTCGCACTTGTGTTGGTGTTGAAAAACCACTTTTCGCACATGTGTTGGTGCAGGAAACCACTTTTGCACTTGTATTAGTGTGGAAAAACCACTTTTTGCACTTGTGTTAGTGTTGAAAAACAACTTTTCGCAGTTGTGTTAGTGTTGAAAAACCACTTTTCGCACTTGTGTTGGTGCGGGAAACCACTTTTGCACTTGTATTCGTGTGGAAAAAACACTTTTTGCACTTGTGATAATGTTGAAAAACCACTTTTCACACTTGTGTTAGTGTTGAAAAACCACTTTTCGCACTTGTGTTGGTGCAGGAAACCACTTTTGCACTTGTATTAGTGTGGAAAAACCACTTTTCGCACTTGTGTTAGTGTTTTAAAACCACTTTTCGCACTTGTGTTAGTGTTGAAAAACCACTTTTCCTACTTGTGTTGGTGCAGGAAACCACTTTTGCACTTGTATTAGTGTGGAAAAAACACTTTTTGCACTTGTGATAGTGTTGAAAAACCACTTTTCGCACTTGTGTTAGTGTTGAAAAACCACTTTTCGCACTTGTGTTGGTGCAGGAAACCACTTTTGCACTTGTATTAGTGTGGAAAAACCACTTTTCGCACTTGTGTTAGTGTTGAAAAACCACTTTTCGCACTTGTGTTAGTGTTGAAAAACCACTTTTCGCACTTGTGTTAGTGTTGAAAAACCACTTCTCGCACTTGTGTTGGTGCAGGAAACCACTTTTGCACTTGTATTAGTGTGGAAAAACCACTTTTCGCACTTGTGTTAGTGTTGAAAAACCACTTTTCGCACTTGTGTTGGTGCAGGAAACCACTTTTGCACTTGTATTAGTGTGGAAAAAACACTTTTCGCACTTGTGATAGTGTTGAAAAACCACTTTTCGCACTTGTGTTAGTGTTGCAAAACCACTTTTCGCACTTGTGTTGGTGCAGGAAACCACTTTTGCACTTGTATTAGTGTGGTAAAAACACTTTTTGCACTTGTGATAGTGTTGAAAAACCACTTTTCGCACTTGTGTTAGTGTTGAAAAACCACTTTTCGCACTTGTGTTGGTGCAGGAAACCACTTTTGCACTTATATTAGTGTAGAAAACCACTTTTCGCACTTGTGTTAGTGTTGAAAAACCACTTTTCGCACTTGTGTTAGTGTTGAAAAACCACTTTTCGCACTTGTGTTAGTGTTGAAAAACCACTTTTCGCACTTGTGTTGGTGCAGGAAACTACTTTTGCACTTGTATTAGGTTGGAAAAAACACTTTTCGCACTTGTGTTAGTGTTGAAAAACCACTTTTCGCACTTGTGTTAGTGTTGAAAAACCACTTTCGCACTTGTGTTGGTGCAGGAAACCACTTTTGCACTTGTATTAGTGTGGAAAAAACACTTTTCGCACTTGTGATAGTGTTGAAAAACCACTTTTCGCACTTGTGTTAGTGTTGAAAAACCACTTTTCGCACTTGTGTTGGTGCAGGAAACCACTTTTGCACTTGTATTAGTGTGGAAAAAACACTTTTTGCACTTGTGATAGTGTTGAAAAACCACTTTTCGCACTTGTGTTGGTGCAGGAAACCACTTTTGCACTTATATTAGTGTGGAAAAACCACTTTTTGCACTTGTGTTAGTGTTGAAAAACAACTTTTCGCAGTTGTGTTAGTGTTGAAAAACCACTTTTCGCACTTGTGTTGGTGCGGGAAACCACTTTTGCACTTGTATTCGTGTGGAAAAAACACTTTTTGCACTTGTGATAGTGTTGAAAAACCACTTTTCACACTTGTGTTAGTGTTGAAAAACCACTTTTCGCACTTGTGTTGGTGCAGGAAACCACTTTTGCACTTGTATTAGTGTGGAAAAACCACTTTTCGCACTTGTGTTAGTGTTGAAAAACCACTTTTCGCACTTGTGTTAGTGTTGAAAAACCACTTTTCGTACTTGTGTTGGTGCAGGAAACCACTTTTGCACTTGTATTAGTGTGGAAAAAACACTTTTTGCACTTGTGATAGTGTTGAAAAACCACTTTTCGCACTTATGTTAGTGTTGAAAAACCACTTTTCGCACTTGTGTTGGTGCAGGAAACCACTTTTGCACTTGTATTAGTGTGGAAAAACTACTTTTCGCACTTGTGTTAGTGTTGAAAAACCACTTTTCGCACTTGTGTTAGTGTTGAAAAACCACTTTTCGCACTTGTGTTAGTGTTGAAAAACCACTTCTCGCACTTGTGTTAGTGCAGGAAACCACTTTTGCACTTGTATTAGTGTGGAAAAAACACTTTTCGCACATGTGTTAGTGTTGAAAAACCACTTTTCGCACTTGTGTTAGTGTTGAAAAACCACTTTTCGCACTTGTGTTGGTGCAGGAAACCACTTTTGCACTTGTATTAGTGGGGAAAAAACACTTTTCGCACTTGTGATAGTGTTGAAAAACCACTTTTCGCACTTGTGTTAGTGTTGCAAAACCACTTTTCGCACTTGTGTTGGTGCAGGAAACCACTTTTGCACTTGTGTTAGTGTGGAAAAACACTTTTTGCACTTGTGATAGTGTTGAAAAACCACTTTTCGCACTTGTGTTGGTGCAGGAAACTACTTTTGCACTTGTATTAGGTTGGAAAAAACACTTTTCGCACTTGTGTTAGTGTTGAAAAACCACTTTTCGCACTTGTGTTAGTGTTGAAAAACCACTTTCGCACTTGTGTTGGTGCAGGAAACCACTTTTGCACTTGTATTAGTGTGGAAAAAACACTTTTCGCACTTGTGATAGTGTTGAAAAACCACTTTTCGCACTTGTGTTAGTGTTGAAAAACCACTTTTCGCACTTGTGTTGGTGCAGGAAACCACTTTTGCACTTGTATTAGTGTGGAAAAAACACTTTTTGCACTTGTGATAGTGTTGAAAAACCACTTTTCGCACTTGTGTTGGTGCAGGAAACCACTTTTGCACTTATATTAGTGTGGAAAAACCACTTTTTGCACTTGTGTTAGTGTTGAAAAACAACTTTTCGCAGTTGTGTTAGTGTTGAAAAACCACTTTTCGCACTTGTGTTGGTGCGGGAAACCACTTTTGCACTTGTATTCGTGTGGAAAAAACACTTTTTGCACTTGTGATAGTGTTGAAAAACCACTTTTCACACTTGTGTTAGTGTTGAAAAACCACTTTTCGCACTTGTGTTGGTGCAGGAAACCACTTTTGCACTTGTATTAGTGTGGAAAAACCACTTTTCGCACTTGTGTTAGTGTTGAAAAACCACTTTTCGCACTTGTGTTAGTGTTGAAAAACCACTTTTCGTACTTGTGTTGGTGCAGGAAACCACTTTTGCACTTGTATTAGTGTGGAAAAAACACTTTTTGCACTTGTGATAGTGTTGAAAAACCACTTTTCGCACTTATGTTAGTGTTGAAAAACCACTTTTCGCACTTGTGTTGGTGCAGGAAACCACTTTTGCACTTGTATTAGTGTGGAAAAACCACTTTTCGCACTTGTGTTAGTGTTGAAAAACCACTTTTCGCACTTGTGTTAGTGTTGAAAAACCACTTTTCGCACTTGTGTTAGTGTTGAAAAACCACTTCTCGCACTTGTGTTAGTGCAGGAAACCACTTTTGCACTTGTATTAGTGTGGAAAAAACACTTTTCGCACATGTGTTAGTGTTGAAAAACCACTTTTCGCACTTGTGTTAGTGTTGAAAAACCACTTTTCGCACTTGTGTTGGTGCAGGAAACCACTTTTGCACTTGTATTAGTGGGGAAAAAACACTTTTCGCACTTGTGATAGTGTTGAAAAACCACTTTTCGCACTTGTGTTAGTGTTGCAAAACCACTTTTCGCACTTGTGTTGGTGCAGGAAACCACTTTTGCACTTGTGTTAGTGTGGAAAAACACTTTTTGCACTTGTGATAGTGTTGAAAAACCAATTTTCGCACTTGTGTTAGTGTTGAAAAACCACTTTTCGCACTTGTGTTGGTGCAGGAAACCACTTTTGCACTTATATTAGTGTGGAAAACCACTTTTCGCACTTGTGTTAGTGTTGAAAAACCACTTTTCGCACTTGTGTTAGTGTTGAAAAACCACTTTTCGCACTTGTGTTAGTGTTGAAAAACCACTTTTCGCACTTGTGTTGGTGTTGAAAAACCACTTTTCGCACTTATGTTAGTGTTGAAAAACCACTTTTCGCACTTGTGTTGTTGCAGGAAACCACTTTTGCACTTGTGTTGGTGCAGGATACCACATTTGCACTTGTATTAGTGTGGAAAAAACACTTTTTGCACTTGTGATAGTGTTGAAAAACCACTTTTCGCACTTGTGTTAGTGTTGAAAAACCACTTTTCGCACTTGTGTTGGTGTTGAAAAACCACTTTTCGCACATGTGTTGGTGCAGGAAACCACTTTTGCACTTGTATTAGTGTGGAAAAACCACTTTTTGCACTTGTGTTAGTGTTGAAAAACAACTTTTCGCAGTTGTGTTAGTGTTGAAAAACCACTTTTCGCAATTGTGTTGGTGCGGGAAACCACTTTTGCACTTGTATTCGTGTGGAAAAAACACTTTTTGCACTTGTGATAATGTTGAAAAACCACTTTTCACACTTGTGTTAGTGTTGAAAAACCACTTTTCGCACTTGTGTTGGTGCAGGAAACCACTTTTGCACTTGTATTAGTGTGGAAAAACCACTTTTCGCACTTGTGTTAGTGTTTTAAAACCACTTTTCGCACTTGTGTTAGTGTTGAAAAACCACTTTTCCTACTTGTGTTGGTGCAGGAAACCACTTTTGCACTTGTATTAGTGTGGAAAAAACACTTTTTGCACTTGTGATAGTGTTGAAAAACCACTTTTCGCACTTGTGTTAGTGTTGAAAAACCACTTTTCGCACTTGTGTTGGTGCAGGAAACCACTTTTGCACTTGTATTAGTGTGGAAAAACCACTTTTCGCACTTGTGTTAGTGTTGAAAAACCACTTTTCGCACTTGTGTTAGTGTTGAAAAACCACTTTTCGCACTTGTGTTAGTGTTGAAAAACCACTTCTCGCACTTGTGTTGGTGCAGGAAACCACTTTTGCACTTGTATTAGTGTGGAAAAACCACTTTTCGCACTTGTGTTAGTGTTGAAAAACCACTTTTCGCACTTGTGTTGGTGCAGGAAACCACTTTTGCACTTGTATTAGTGTGGAAAAAACACTTTTCGCACTTGTGATAGTGTTGAAAAACCACTTTTCGCACTTGTGTTAGTGTTGCAAAACCACTTTTCGCACTTGTGTTGGTGCAGGAAACCACTTTTGCACTTGTATTAGTGTGGTAAAAACACTTTTTGCACTTGTGATAGTGTTGAAAAACCACTTTTCGCACTTGTGTTAGTGTTGAAAAACCACTTTTCGCACTTGTGTTGGTGCAGGAAACCACTTTTGCACTTATATTAGTGTAGAAAACCACTTTTCGCACTTGTGTTAGTGTTGAAAAACCACTTTTCGCACTTGTGTTAGTGTTGAAAAACCACTTTTCGCACTTGTGTTAGTGTTGAAAAACCACTTTTCGCACTTGTGTTGGTGCAGGAAACTACTTTTGCACTTGTATTAGGTTGGAAAAAACACTTTTCGCACTTGTGTTAGTGTTGAAAAACCACTTTTCGCACTTGTGTTAGTGTTGAAAAACCACTTTCGCACTTGTGTTGGTGCAGGAAACCACTTTTGCACTTGTATTAGTGTGGAAAAAACACTTTTCGCACTTGTGATAGTGTTGAAAAACCACTTTTCGCACTTGTGTTAGTGTTGAAAAACCACTTTTCGCACTTGTGTTGGTGCAGGAAACCACTTTTGCACTTGTATTAGTGTGGAAAAAACACTTTTTGCACTTGTGATAGTGTTGAAAAACCACTTTTCGCACTTGTGTTGGTGCAGGAAACCACTTTTGCACTTATATTAGTGTGGAAAAACCACTTTTTGCACTTGTGTTAGTGTTGAAAAACAACTTTTCGCAGTTGTGTTAGTGTTGAAAAACCACTTTTCGCACTTGTGTTGGTGCGGGAAACCACTTTTGCACTTGTATTCGTGTGGAAAAAACACTTTTTGCACTTGTGATAGTGTTGAAAAACCACTTTTCACACTTGTGTTAGTGTTGAAAAACCACTTTTCGCACTTGTGTTGGTGCAGGAAACCACTTTTGCACTTGTATTAGTGTGGAAAAACCACTTTTCGCACTTGTGTTAGTGTTGAAAAACCACTTTTCGCACTTGTGTTAGTGTTGAAAAACCACTTTTCGTACTTGTGTTGGTGCAGGAAACCACTTTTGCACTTGTATTAGTGTGGAAAAAACACTTTTTGCACTTGTGATAGTGTTGAAAAACCACTTTTCGCACTTATGTTAGTGTTGAAAAACCACTTTTCGCACTTGTGTTGGTGCAGGAAACCACTTTTGCACTTGTATTAGTGTGGAAAAACTACTTTTCGCATTTGTGTTAGTGTTGAAAAACCACTTTTCGCACTTGTGTTAGTGTTGAAAAACCACTTTTCGCACTTGTGTTAGTGTTGAAAAACCACTTCTCGCACTTGTGTTAGTGCAGGAAACCACTTTTGCACTTGTATTAGTGTGGAAAAAACACTTTTCGCACATGTGTTAGTGTTGAAAAACCACTTTTCGCACTTGTGTTAGTGTTGAAAAACCACTTTTCGCACTTGTGTTGGTGCAGGAAACCACTTTTGCACTTGTATTAGTGGGGAAAAAACACTTTTCGCACTTGTGATAGTGTTGAAAAACCACTTTTCGCACTTGTGTTAGTGTTGCAAAACCACTTTTCGCACTTGTGTTGGTGCAGGAAACCACTTTTGCACTTGTGTTAGTGTGGAAAAACACTTTTTGCACTTGTGATAGTGTTGAAAAACCACTTTTCGCACTTGTGTTGGTGCAGGAAACTACTTTTGCACTTGTATTAGGTTGGAAAAAACACTTTTCGCACTTGTGTTAGTGTTGAAAAACCACTTTTCGCACTTGTGTTAGTGTTGAAAAACCACTTTCGCACTTGTGTTGGTGCAGGAAACCACTTTTGCACTTGTATTAGTGTGGAAAAAACACTTTTCGCACTTGTGATAGTGTTGAAAAACCACTTTTCGCACTTGTGTTAGTGTTGAAAAACCACTTTTCGCACTTGTGTTGGTGCAGGAAACCACTTTTGCACTTGTATTAGTGTGGAAAAAACACTTTTTGCACTTGTGATAGTGTTGAAAAACCACTTTTCGCACTTGTGTTGGTGCAGGAAACCACTTTTGCACTTATATTAGTGTGGAAAAACCACTTTTTGCACTTGTGTTAGTGTTGAAAAACAACTTTTCGCAGTTGTGTTAGTGTTGAAAAACCACTTTTCGCACTTGTGTTGGTGCGGGAAACCACTTTTGCACTTGTATTCGTGTGGAAAAAACACTTTTTGCACTTGTGATAGTGTTGAAAAACCACTTTTCACACTTGTGTTAGTGTTGAAAAACCACTTTTCGCACTTGTGTTGGTGCAGGAAACCACTTTTGCACTTGTATTAGTGTGGAAAAACCACTTTTCGCACTTGTGTTAGTGTTGAAAAACCACTTTTCGCACTTGTGTTAGTGTTGAAAAACCACTTTTCGTACTTGTGTTGGTGCAGGAAACCACTTTTGCACTTGTATTAGTGTGGAAAAAACACTTTTTGCACTTGTGATAGTGTTGAAAAACCACTTTTCGCACTTATGTTAGTGTTGAAAAACCACTTTTCGCACTTGTGTTGGTGCAGGAAACCACTTTTGCACTTGTATTAGTGTGGAAAAACCACTTTTCGCACTTGTGTTAGTGTTGAAAAACCACTTTTCGCACTTGTGTTAGTGTTGAAAAACCACTTTTCGCACTTGTGTTAGTGTTGAAAAACCACTTCTCGCACTTGTGTTAGTGCAGGAAACCACTTTTGCACTTGTATTAGTGTGGAAAAAACACTTTTCGCACATGTGTTAGTGTTGAAAAACCACTTTTCGCACTTGTGTTAGTGTTGAAAAACCACTTTTCGCACTTGTGTTGGTGCAGGAAACCACTTTTGCACTTGTATTAGTGGGGAAAAAACACTTTTCGCACTTGTGATAGTGTTGAAAAACCACTTTTCGCACTTGTGTTAGTGTTGCAAAACCACTTTTCGCACTTGTGTTGGTGCAGGAAACCACTTTTGCACTTGTGTTAGTGTGGAAAAACACTTTTTGCACTTGTGATAGTGTTGAAAAACCACTTTTCGCACTTGTGTTAGTGTTGAAAAACCACTTTTCGCACTTGTGTTGGTGCAGGAAACCACTTTTGCACTTATATTAGTGTGGAAAACCACTTTTCGCACTTGTGTTAGTGTTGAAAAACCACTTTTCGCACTTGTGTTAGTGTTGAAAAACCACTTTTCGCACTTGTGTTAGTGTTGAAAAACCACTTTTCGCACTTGTGTTGGTGTTGAAAAACCACTTTTCGCACATGTGTTGGTGCAGGAAACCACTTTTGCACTTGTATTAGTGTGGAAAAACCACTTTTTGCACTTGTGTTAGTGTTGAAAAACAACTTTTCGCAGTTGTGTTAGTGTTGAAAAACCACTTTTCGCACTTGTGTTGGTGCGGGAAACCACTTTTGCACTTGTATTCGTGTGGAAAAAACACTTTTTGCACTTGTGATAATGTTGAAAAACCACTTTTCACACTTGTGTTAGTGTTGAAAAACCACTTTTCGCACTTGTGTTGGTGCAGGAAACCACTTTTGCACTTGTATTAGTGTGGAAAAACCACTTTTCGCACTTGTGTTAGTGTTTTAAAACCACTTTTCGCACTTGTGTTAGTGTTGAAAAACCACTTTTCGTACTTGTGTTGGTGCAGGAAACCACTTTTGCACTTGTATTAGTGTGGAAAAAACACTTTTTGCACTTGTGATAGTGTTGAAAAACCACTTTTCGCACTTGTGTTAGTGTTGAAAAACCACTTTTCGCACTTGTGTTGGTGCAGTAAACCACTTTTGCACTTGTATTAGTGTGGAAAAACCACTTTTCGCACTTGTGTTAGTGTTGAAAAACCACTTTTCGCACTTGTGTTAGTGTTGAAAAACCACTTTTCGCACTTGTGTTAGTGTTGAAAAACCACTTCTCGCACTTGTGTTGGTGCAGGAAACCACTTTTGCACTTGTATTAGTGTGGAAAAACCACTTTTCGCACTTGTGTTAGTGTTGAAAAACCACTTTTCGCACTTGTGTTGGTGCAGGAAACCACTTTTGCACTTGTATTAGTGTGGAAAAAACACTTTTCGCACTTGTGATAGTGTTGAAAAACCACTTTTCGCACTTGTGTTAGTGTTGCAAAACCACTTTTCGCACTTGTGTTGGTGCAGGAAACCACTTTTGCACTTGTATTAGTGTGGTAAAAACACTTTTTGCACTTGTGATAGTGTTGAAAAACCACTTTTCGCACTTGTGTTAGTGTTGAAAAACCACTTTTCGCACTTGTGTTGGTGCAGGAAACCACTTTTGCACTTATATTAGTGTAGAAAACCACTTTTCGCACTTGTGTTAGTGTTGAAAAACCACTTTTCGCACTTGTGTTAGTGTTGAAAAACCACTTTTCGCACTTGTGTTAGTGTTGAAAAACCACTTTTCGCACTTGTGTTGGTGCAGGAAACTACTTTTGCACTTGTATTAGGTTGGAAAAAACACTTTTCGCACTTGTGTTAGTGTTGAAAAACCACTTTTCGCACTTGTGTTAGTGTTGAAAAACCACTTTCGCACTTGTGTTGGTGCAGGAAACCACTTTTGCACTTGTATTAGTGTGGAAAAAACACTTTTCGCACTTGTGATAGTGTTGAAAAACCACTTTTCGCACTTGTGTTAGTGTTGAAAAACCACTTTTCGCACTTGTGTTGGTGCAGGAAACCACTTTTGCACTTGTATTAGTGTGGAAAAAACACTTTTTGCACTTGTGATAGTGTTGAAAAACCACTTTTCGCACTTGTGTTGGTGCAGGAAACCACTTTTGCACTTATATTAGTGTGGAAAAACCACTTTTTGCACTTGTGTTAGTGTTGAAAAACAACTTTTCGCAGTTGTGTTAGTGTTGAAAAACCACTTTTCGCACTTGTGTTGGTGCGGGAAACCACTTTTGCACTTGTATTCGTGTGGAAAAAACACTTTTTGCACTTGTGATAGTGTTGAAAAACCACTTTTCACACTTGTGTTAGTGTTGAAAAACCACTTTTCGCACTTGTGTTGGTGCAGGAAACCACTTTTGCACTTGTATTAGTGTGGAAAAACCACTTTTCGCACTTGTGTTAGTGTTGAAAAACCACTTTTCGCACTTGTGTTAGTGTTGAAAAACCACTTTTCGTACTTGTGTTGGTGCAGGAAACCACTTTTGCACTTGTATTAGTGTGGAAAAAACACTTTTTGCACTTGTGATAGTGTTGAAAAACCACTTTTCGCACTTATGTTAGTGTTGAAAAACCACTTTTCGCACTTGTGTTGGTGCAGGAAACCACTTTTGCACTTGTATTAGTGTGGAAAAACCACTTTTCGCACTTGTGTTAGTGTTGAAAAACCACTTTTCGCACTTGTGTTAGTGTTGAAAAACCACTTTTCGCACTTGTGTTAGTGTTGAAAAACCACTTCTCGCACTTGTGTTAGTGCAGGAAACCACTTTTGCACTTGTATTAGTGTGGAAAAAACACTTTTCGCACATGTGTTAGTGTTGAAAAACCACTTTTCGCACTTGTGTTAGTGTTGAAAAACCACTTTTCGCACTTGTGTTGGTGCAGGAAACCACTTTTGCACTTGTATTAGTGGGGAAAAAACACTTTTCGCACTTGTGATAGTGTTGAAAAACCACTTTTCGCACTTGTGTTAGTGTTGCAAAACCACTTTTCGCACTTGTGTTGGTGCAGGAAACCACTTTTGCACTTGTGTTAGTGTGGAAAAACACTTTTTGCACTTGTGATAGTGTTGAAAAACCACTTTTCGCACTTGTGTTAGTGTTGAAAAACCACTTTTCGCACTTGTGTTGGTGCAGGAAACCACTTTTGCACTTATATTAGTGTGGAAAACCACTTTTCGCACTTGTGTTAGTGTTGAAAAACCACTTTTCGCACTTGTGTTAGTGTTGAAAAACCACTTTTCGCACTTGTGTTAGTGTTGAAAAACCACTTTTCGCACTTGTGTTAGTGTTGAAAAACCACTTTTCGCACTTGTGTTGGTGCAGGAAACTACTTTTGCACTTGTATTAGGTTGGAAAAAACACTTTTCGCACTTGTGTTAGTGTTGAAAAACCACTTTCCGCACTTGTGTTAGTGTTGAAAAACCACTTTCGCACTTGTGTTGGTGCAGGAAACCACTTTTGCACTTGTATTAGTGTGGAAAAAAACACTTTTCGCACTTGTGATAGTGTTGAAAAACCACTTTTCGCACTTGTGTTAGTGTTGAAAAACCACTTTTCGCACTTTTGTTGGTGCAGGAAACCACTTTTGCACTTGTATTAGTGTGGAAAAAACACTTTTTGCACTTGTGATAGTGTTGAAAAACCACTTTTCGCACTTGTGTTAGTGTTGAAAAACCACTTTTCGCACTTGTGTTGGTGCAGGAAACCACTTTTGCACTTATATTAGTGTGGAAAAACCACTTTTCGCACTTGTGTTAGTGTTGAAAAACCACTTTTCGCACTTGTGTTAGTGTTGAAAAACCACTTTTCGCACTTGTGTTAGTGTTGAAAAACCACTTTTCGCACTTGTGTTGGTGCAGGAAACCACTTTTGCACTTGTATTAGTGTGGAAAAACCACTTTTCGCACTTGTGTTAGTGTTGAAAAACCACTTTTCGCACTTGTGTTAGTGTTGAAAAACCACTTTTCGCACTTGTGTTAGTGTTGAAAAACCACTTCTCGCACTTGTGTTGGTGCAGGAAACCACTTTTGCACTTGTATTAGTGTGGAAAAAACACTTTTCGCACTTGTGTTAGTGTTGAAAAACCACTTTTCGCACTTGTGTTAGTGTTTAAAAACCACTTTTCGCACTTGTGTTGGTGCAGGAAACCACTTTTGCACTTGTATTAGTGTGGAAAAAACACTTTTCGCACTTGTGATAGTGTTGAAAAACCACTTTTCGCACTTGTGTTAGTGTTGCAAAACCACTTTTCGCACTTGTGTTGGTGCAGGAAGCCACTTTTGCACTTGTGTTAGTGTGGAAAAACACTTTTTGCACTTGTGATAGTGTTGAAAAACCACTTTTCGCACTTGTGTTAGTGTTGAAAAACCACTTTTCGCACTTGTGTTGGTGCAGGAAACCACTTTTGCACTTATATTAGTGTGGAAAACCACTTTTCGCACTTGTGTTAGTGTTGAAAAACCACTTTTCGCACTTGTGTTAGTGTTGAAAAACCACTTTTCACACTTGTGTTAGTGTTGAAAAACCACTTTTCGCACTTGTGTTGGTGCAGGAAACTACTTTTGCACTTGTATTAGGTTGTAAAAAACACTTTTCGCACTTGTGTTAGTGTTGAAAAACCACTTTTCGCACTTGTGTTAGTGTTGAAAAACCACTTTCGCACTTGTGTTGGTGCAGGAAACCACTTTTGCACTTGTATTAGTGTGGAAAAAACACTTTTCGCACTTGTGATAGTGTTGAAAAACCACTTTTCGCACTTGTGTTAGTGTTGAAAAACCACTTTTCGCACTTGTGTTGGTGCAGGAAACCACTTTTGCACTTGTATTAGTGTGGAAAAAACACTTTTTGCACTTGTGATAGTGTTGAAAAACCACTTTTCGCACTTGTGTTAGTGTTGAAAAACCACTTTTCGCACTTGTGTTGGTGCAGGAAACCACTTTTGCACTTATATTAGTGTGGAAAAACCACTTTTCTCACTTGTGTTAGTGTTGAAAAACCACTTTTCGCACTTGTGTTAGTGTTGAAAAACCACTTTTCGCACTTGTGTTAGTGTTGAAAAACCACTTTTCGCACTTGTGTTGGTGCAGGAAACCACTTTTGCACTTGTATTAGTGTGGAAAAACACTTTTCGCACTTGTGTTAGTGTTGAAAAACCACTTTTCGCACTTGTGTTAGTGTTGAAAAACCACTTTTCGCACTTGTGTTGGTGCAGGAAACCACTTTTGCACTTGTATTAGTGTGGAAAAAACACTTTTTGCACTTGTGATAGTGTTGAAAAACCACTTTTCGCACTTGTGTTAGTGTTGAAAAACAACTTTTCGCACTTGTGTTGGTGCAGGAACCACTTTTGCACTTATATTAGTGTGGAAAAACCACTTTTCGCACTTGTGTTAGTGTTGAAAAACCACTTTTTGCACTTGTGTTAGTGTTGAAAAACGACTTTTCGCACTTGTGTTAGTGTTGAAAAACCACTTTTCGCACTTGTGTTGGTGCAGGAAACCACTTTTGCACTTGTATTAGTGTGGAAAAAACACTTTTCGCACTTGTGTTAGTGTTGAAAAACCACTTTTCGCACTTGTGTTAGTGTTGAAAAACCACTTTTCGCACTTGTGTTGGTGCAGGAAACCACTTTTGCACTTGTATTAGTGTGGAAAAACCACTTTTCGCACTTGTGTTAGTGTTGAAAAACCACTTTTCGCACTTGTGTTAGTGTTGAAAAACCACTTTTCGCACTTGTGTTGGTGCAGGAAACAACTTTTGCACTTGTATTAGTGTGGAAAAAACCCTTTTTGCACTTGTGATAGTGTTGAATAACCACATTTCGCACTTGTGTTAGTGTTGAAAAACCACTTTTTGCACTTGTGTTGGTGCAGGAAACCACATTTGCACTTGTATTAGTGTGGAAAAAACACTTTTTGCACTTGTGATAGTGTTGAAAAACCACTTTTCGCACTTGTGTTGGTGTTGAAAAACCACTTTTCGCACTTGTGTTGGTGCAGGAAACCACTTTTGCACTTGTATTAGTGTGGAAAAACCACTTTTTGCACTTGTGTTAGTGTTGAAAAACCACTTTTCGCAGTTGTGTTAGTGTTGAAAAACCACTTTTCGCACTTGTGTTGGTGCGGGAAACCACTTTTGCACTTGTATTCGTGTGGAAAAAACACTTTTTGCACTTGTGATAGTGTTGAAAAACCACTTTTCACACTTGTGTTAGTGTTGAAAAACCACTTTTCGCACTTGTGTTGGTGCAGGAAACCACTTTTGCACTTGTATTAGTGTGGAAAAACCACTTTTCGCACTTGTGTTAGTGTTGAAAAACCACTTTTCGCACTTGTGTTAGTGTTGAAAAACCACTTTTCGTACTTGTGTTGGTGCAGGAAACCACTTTTGCACTTGTATTAGTGTGGAAAAAACACTTTTTGCACTTGTATTAGTGTGGAAAAACCACTTTTCGCACTTGTGTTAGTGTTGAAAAACCACTTTTCGTACTTGTGTTAGTGTTGAAAAACCACTTTTCGCACTTGTGTTAGTGTTGAAAAACCACTTCTCGCACTTGTGTTGGTGCAGGAAACCACTTTTGCACTTGTATTAGTGTGGAAAAAACACTTTTCGCACTTGTGTTAGTGTTGAAAAACCACTTTTCGCACTTGTGTTAGTGTTGAAAAACCACTTTTCGCACTTGTGTTGGTGCAGGAAACCACTTTTGCACTTGTATTAGTGTGGAAAAAACACTTTTCGCACTTGTGATAGTGTTGAAAAACCACTTTTCGCACTTGTGTTAGTGTTGCAAAACCACTTTTCGCACTTGTGTTGGTGCAGGAAACCACTTTTGCACTTGTATTAGTGTGGAAAAAACACTTTTTGCACTTGTGATAGTGTTAAAAAACCACTTTTCGCACTTGTGTTAGTGTTGAAAAACCACTTTTCGCACTTGTGTTGGTGCAGGAAACCACTTTTGCACTTATATTAGTGTGGAAAAACCACTTTTCGCACTTGTGTTAGTGTTGAAAAACCACTTTTCGCACTTGTGTTAGTGTTGAAAAACCACTTTTCGCACTTGTGTTAGTGTTGAAAAACCACTTTTCGCACTTGTGTTGGTGCAGTAAACTACTTTTACACTTGTATTAGGTTGGAAAAAACACTTTTCGCACTTGTGTTAGTGTTGAAAAACCACTTTTTGCACTTGTGTTAGTGTTGAAAAACCACTTTTCGCACTTGTGTTGGTGCAGGACACCACTTTTGCACTTGTATTAGTGTGGAAAAAACACTTTTCGCACTTGTGATAGTGTTGAAAAACGACTTTTCGCACTTGTGTTAGTGTTGAAATACCACTTTTCGCACTTGTGTTGGTGCAGGAAACCACTTTTGCACTTGTATTAGTGTGGAAAAAACACTTTTCGCACTTGTGTTTGTGTGGGAAACCACTTTTGCACTTGTATTCGTGTGGAAAAAACACTTTTTGCACTTGTGATAGTGTTGAATAACCACATTTCGCACTTGTGTTAGTGTTGAAAAACCACTTTTCGCACTTGTGTTGGTGCAGGAAACCACATTTGCACTTGTATTAGTGTGGAAAAAACACTTTTTGCACTTGTGATAGTGTTGAAAAACCACTTTTCGCACTTGTGTTAGTGTTGAAAAACCACTTTTCGCACTTGTGTTGGTGTTGAAAAACCACTTTTCGCACATGTGTTGGTGCAGGAAACCACTTTTGCACTTGTATTAGTGTGGAAAAAACACTTTTCGCACTTGCGTTAGTGTTGAAAAACCACTTTTCGCACTTGTGTTAGTGTTGAAAAACCACTTTTCGCACTTGTGTTGGTGCAGGAAACTACTTTTGCACTTGTATTAGGTTGGAAAAAACACTTTTCGCACTTGTGTTAGTGTTGAAAAACCACTTTCCGCACTTGTGTTAGTGTTGAAAAACCACTTTCGCACTTGTGTTGGTGCAGGAAACCACTTTTGCACTTGTATTAGTGTGGAAAAAACACTTTTCGCACTTGTGATAGTGTTGAAAAACCACTTTTCGCACTTGTGTTAGTGTTGAAAAACCACTTTTCGCACTTTTGTTGGTGCAGGAAACCACTTTTGCACTTGTATTAGTGTGGAAAAAACACTTTTTGCACTTGTGATAGTGTTGAAAAACCACTTTTCGCACTTGTGTTAGTGTTGAAAAACCACTTTTCGCACTTGTGTTGGTGCAGGAAACCACTTTTGCACTTATATTAGTGTGGAAAAACCACTTTTCGCACTTGTGTTAGTGTTGAAAAACCACTTTTCGCACTTGTGTTAGTGTTGAAAAACCACTTTTCGCACTTGTGTTAGTGTTGAAAAACCACTTTTCGCACTTGTGTTGGTGCAGGAAACCACTTTTGCACTTGTATTAGTGTGGAAAAACCACTTTTCGCACTTGTGTTAGTGTTGAAAAACCACTTTTCGCACTTGTGTTAGTGTTGAAAAACCACTTTTCGCACTTGTGTTAGTGTTGAAAAACCACTTCTCGCACTTGTGTTGGTGCAGGAAACCACTTTTGCACTTGTATTAGTGTGGAAAAAACACTTTTCGCACTTGTGTTAGTGTTGAAAAACCACTTTTCGCACTTGTGTTAGTGTTTAAAAACCACTTTTCGCACTTGTGTTGGTGCAGGAAACCACTTTTGCACTTGTATTAGTGTGGAAAAAACACTTTTCGCACTTGTGATAGTGTTGAAAAACCACTTTTCGCACTTGTGTTAGTGTTGCAAAACCACTTTTCGCACTTGTGTTGGTGCAGGAAGCCACTTTTGCACTTGTGTTAGTGTGGAAAAACACTTTTTGCACTTGTGATAGTGTTGAAAAACCACTTTTCGCACTTGTGTTAGTGTTGAAAAACCACTTTTCGCACTTGTGTTGGTGCAGTAAACCACTTTTGCACTTATATTAGTGTGGAAAACCACTTTTCGCACTTGTGTTAGTGTTGAAAAACCACTTTTCGCACTTGTGTTAGTGTTGAAAAACCACTTTTCACACTTGTGTTAGTGTTGAAAAACCACTTTTCGCACTTGTGTTGGTGCAGGAAACTACTTTTGCACTTGTATTAGGTTGGAAAAAACACTTTTCGCACTTGTGTTAGTGTTGAAAAACCACTTTTCGCACTTGTGTTAGTGTTGAAAAACCACTTTCGCACTTGTGTTGGTGCAGGAAACCACTTTTGCACTTGTATTAGTGTGGAAAAAACACTTTTCGCACTTGTGATAGTGTTGAAAAACCACTTTTCGCACTTGTGTTAGTGTTGAAAAACCACTTTTCGCACTTGTGTTGGTGCAGGAAACCACTTTTGCACTTGTATTAGTGTGGAAAAAACACTTTTTGCACTTGTGATAGTGTTGAAAAACCACTTTTCGCACTTGTGTTAGTGTTGAAAAACCACTTTTCGCACTTGTGTTGGTGCAGGAAACCACTTTTGCACTTATATTAGTGTGGAAAAACCACTTTTCTCACTTGTGTTAGTGTTGAAAAACCACTTTTCGCACTTGTGTTAGTGTTGAAAAACCACTTTTCGCACTTGTGTTAGTGTTGAAAAACCACTTTTCGCACTTGTGTTGGTGCAGGAAACCACTTTTGCACTTGTATTAGTGTGGAAAAACACTTTTCGCACTTGTGTTAGTGTTGAAAAACCACTTTTCGCACTTGTGTTAGTGTTGAAAAACCACTTTTCGCACTTGTGTTGGTGCAGGAAACCACTTTTGCACTTGTATTAGTGTGGAAAAAACACTTTTTGCACTTGTGATAGTGTTGAAAAACCACTTTTCGCACTTGTGTTAGTGTTGAAAAACAACTTTTCGCACTTGTGTTGGTGCAGGAACCACTTTTGCACTTATATTAGTGTGGAAAAACAACTTTTCGCACTTGTGTTAGTGTTGAAAAACCACTTTTCGCACTTGTGTTAGTGTTGAAAAACGACTTTTCGCACTTGTGTTAGTGTTGAAAAACCACTTTTCGCACTTGTGTTGGTGCAGGAAACCACTTTTGCACTTGCATTAGTGTGGAAAAAACACTTTTCGCACTTGTGTTAGTGTTGAAAAACCACTTTTCGCACTTGTGTTAGTGTTGAAAAACCACTTTTCGCACTTGTGTTGGTGCAGGAAACCACTTTTGCACTTGTATTAGTGTGGAAAAACCACTTTTCGCACTTGTGTTAGTGTTGAAAAACCACTTTTCGCACTTGTGTTAGTGTTGAAAAACCACTTTTCGCACTTGTGTTGGTGCAGGAAACAACTTTTGCACTTGTATTAGTGTGGAAAAAACCCTTTTTGCACTTGTGATAGTGTTGAATAACCACATTTCGCACTTGTGTTAGTGTTGAAAAACCACTTTTTGCACTTGTGTTGGTGCAGGAAACCACATTTGCACTTGTATTAGTGTGGAAAAAACACTTTTTGCACTTGTGATAGTGTTGAAAAACCACTTTTCGCACTTGTGTTGGTGTTGAAAAACCACTTTTCGCACTTGTGTTGGTGCAGGAAACCACTTTTGCACTTGTATTAGTGTGGAAAAACCACTTTTTGCACTTGTGTTAGTGTTGAAAAACCACTTTTCGCAGTTGTGTTAGTGTTGAAAAACCACTTTTCGCACTTGTGTTGGTGCGGGAAACCACTTTTGCACTTGTATTCGTGTGGAAAAAACACTTTTTGCACTTGTGATAGTGTTGAAAAACCACTTTTCACACTTGTGTTAGTGTTGAAAAACCACTTTTCGCACTTGTGTTGGTGCAGGAAACCACTTTTGCACTTGTATTAGTGTGGAAAAACCACTTTTCGCACTTGTGTTAGTGTTGAAAAACCACTTTTCGCACTTGTGTTAGTGTTGAAAAACCACTTTTCGTACTTGTGTTGGTGCAGGAAACCACTTTTGCACTTGTATTAGTGTGGAAAAAACACTTTTTGCACTTGTATTAGTGTGGAAAAACCACTTTTCGCACTTGTGTTAGTGTTGAAAAACCACTTTTCGTACTTGTGTTAGTGTTGAAAAACCACTTTTCGCACTTGTGTTAGTGTTGAAAAACCACTTCTCGCACTTGTGTTGGTGCAGGAAACCACTTTTGCACTTGTATTAGTGTGGAAAAAACACTTTTCGCACTTGTGTTAGTGTTGAAAAACCACTTTTCGCACTTGTGTTAGTGTTGAAAAACCACTTTTCGCACTTGTGTTGGTGCAGGAAACCACTTTTGCACTTGTATTAGTGTGGAAAAAACACTTTTCGCACTTGTGATAGTGTTGAAAAACCACTTTTCGCACTTGTGTTAGTGTTGCAAAACCACTTTTCGCACTTGTGTTGGTGCAGGAAACCACTTTTGCACTTGTATTAGTGTGGAAAAAACACTTTTTGCACTTGTGATAGTGTTAAAAAACCACTTTTCGCACTTGTGTTAGTGTTGAAAAACCACTTTTCGCACTTGTGTTGGTGCAGGAAACCACTTTTGCACTTATATTAGTGTGGAAAAACCACTTTTCGCACTTGTGTTAGTGTTGAAAAACCACTTTTCGCACTTGTGTTAGTGTTGAAAAACCACTTTTCGCACTTGTGTTAGTGTTGAAAAACCACTTTTCGCACTTGTGTTGGTGCAGTAAACTACTTTTACACTTGTATTAGGTTGGAAAAAACACTTTTCGCACTTGTGTTAGTGTTGAAAAACCACTTTTTGCACTTGTGTTAGTGTTGAAAAACCACTTTTCGCACTTGTGTTGGTGCAGGACACCACTTTTGCACTTGTATTAGTGTGGAAAAAACACTTTTCGCACTTGTGATAGTGTTGAAAAACGACTTTTCGCACTTGTGTTAGTGTTGAAATACCACTTTTCGCACTTGTGTTGGTGCAGGAAACCACTTTTGCACTTGTATTAGTGTGGAAAAAACACTTTTCGCACTTGTGTTTGTGTGGGAAACCACTTTTGCACTTGTATTCGTGTGGAAAAAACACTTTTTGCACTTGTGATAGTGTTGAAAAACCACTTTTCACACTTGTGTTAGTGTTGAAAAACCACTTTTCGCACTTGTGTTGGTGCAGGAAACCACTTTGCACTTGTGATAGTGTTGAAAAACCACTTTTCGCACTTGTGTTAGTGTTGAAAAACAACTTTTCGCACTTGTGTTGGTGCAGGAACCACTTTTGCACTTATATTAGTGTGGAAAAACCACTTTTCGCACTTGTGTTAGTGTTGAAAAACCACTTTTCGCACTTGTGTTAGTGTTGAAAAACCACTTTTCGCACTTGTGTTAGTGTTGAAAAACCACTTTTCGCACTTGTGTTGGTGCAGGAAACCACTTTTGCACTTGTATTAGTGTGGAAAAAACACTTTTCGCACTTGTGTTAGTGTTGAAAAACCACTTTTCGCACTTGTGTTAGTGTTGAAAAACCACTTTTCGCACTTGTGTTGGTGCAGGAAACCACTTTTGCACTTGTATTAGTGTGGAAAAACCACTTTTCGCACTTGTGTTAGTGTTGAAAAACCACTTTTCGCACTTGTGTTAGTGTTGAAAAACCACTTTTCGCACTTGTGTTGGTGCAGGAAACAACTTTTGCACTTGTATTAGTGTGGAAAAAACACTTTTTGCACTTGTGATAGTGTTGAATAACCACATTTCGCACTTGTGTTAGTGTTGAAAAACCACTTTTCGCACTTGTGTTGGTGCAGGAAACCACATTTGCACTTGTATTAGTGTGGAAAAAACACTTTTTGCACTTGTGATAGTGTTGAAAAACCACTTTTCGCACTTGTGTTAGTGTTGAAAAACCACTTTTCGCACTTGTGTTGGTGTTGAAAAACCACTTTTCGCACTTGTGTTGGTGCAGGAAACCACTTTTGCACTTGTATTAGTGTGGAAAAACCACTTTTTGCACTTGTGTTAGTGTTGAAAAACCACTTTTCGCAGTTGTGTTAGTGTTGAAAAACCACTTTTCGCACTTGTGTTGGTGCGGGAAACCACTTTTGCACTTGTATTCGTGTGGAAAAAACACTTTTTGCACTTGTGATAGTGTTGAAAAACCACTTTTCACACTTGTGTTAGTGTTGAAAAACCACTTTTCGCACTTGTGTTGGTGCAGGAAACCACTTTTGCACTTGTATTAGTGTGGAAAAACCACTTTTCGCACTTGTGTTAGTGTTGAAAAACCACTTTTCGCACTTGTGTTAGTGTTGAAAAACCACTTTTCGTACTTGTGTTGGTGCAGGAAACCACTTTTGCACTTGTATTAGTGTGGAAAAAACACTTTTTGCACTTGTATTAGTGTGGAAAAACCACTTTTCGCACTTGTGTTAGTGTTGAAAAACCACTTTTCGCACTTGTGTTAGTGTTGAAAAACCACTTTTCGCACTTGTGTTAGTGTTGAAAAACCACTTCTCGCACTTGTGTTGGTGCAGGAAACCACTTTTGCACTTGTATTAGTGTGGAAAAAACACTTTTCGCACTTGTGTTAGTGTTGAAAAACCACTTTTCGCACTTGTGTTAGTGTTGAAAAACCACTTTTCGCACTTGTGTTGGTGCAGGAAACCACTTTTGCACTTGTATTAGTGTGGAAAAAACACTTTTCGCACTTGTGATAGTGTTGAAAAACCACTTTTCGCACTTGTGTTAGTGTTGCAAAACCACTTTTCGCACTTGTGTTGGTGCAGGAAACCACTTTTGCACTTGTATTAGTGTGGAAAAAACACTTTTTGCACTTGTGATAGTGTTAAAAAACCACTTTTCGCACTTGTGTTAGTGTTGAAAAACCACTTTTCGCACTTGTGTTGGTGCAGGAAACCACTTTTGCACTTATATTAGTGTGGAAAAACCACTTTTCGCACTTGTGTTAGTGTTGAAAAACCACTTTTCGCACTTGTGTTAGTGTTGAAAAACCACTTTTCGCACTTGTGTTAGTGTTGAAAAACCACTTTTCGCACTTGTGTTGGTGCAGTAAACTACTTTTACACTTGTATTAGGTTGGAAAAAACACTTTTCGCACTTGTGTTAGTGTTGAAAAACCACTTTTTGCACTTGTGTTAGTGTTGAAAAACCACTTTTCGCACTTGTGTTGGTGCAGGACACCACTTTTGCACTTGTATTAGTGTGGAAAAAACACTTTTCGCACTTGTGATAGTGTTGAAAAACGACTTTTCGCACTTGTGTTAGTGTTGAAATACCACTTTTCGCACTTGTGTTGGTGCAGGAAACCACTTTTGCACTTGTATTAGTGTGGAAAAAACACTTTTCGCACTTGTGTTTGCGCGGGAAACCACTTTTGCACTTGTATTCGTGTGGAAAAAACACTTTTTGCACTTGTGATAGTGTTGAAAAACCACTTTTCGCACTTGTGTTAGTGTTGAAAAACCACTTTTCGCACTTGTGTTGGTGCAGGAAACCACTTTTGCACTTGTATTAGTGTGGAAAAACCACTTTTCGCACTTGTGTTAGTGTTGAAAAACCACTTTTCGCACTTGTGTTGGTGCAGGAAACCACTTTTGCACTTGTATTAGTGTGGAAAAACCACTTTTCGCACTTGTGTTAGTGTTGAAAAACCACTTTTCGCACTTGTGTTAGTGTTGAAAAACCACTTTTCGCACTTGTGTTGGTGCAGGAAACCACTTTTGCACTTGTATTAGTGTGGAAAAAACACTTTTTGCACTTGTGATAGTGTTGAAAAACGACTTTTCGCACTTGTGTTAGTGTTGAAAAACCACTTTTCGCACTTGTGTTAGTGTTGAAAAACCACTTTTCGCACTTGTGTTGGTGCAGGAAAGCACTTTTGCAATTGTATTAGTGTGGAAAAACCATTTTTCGCACTTGTGTTAGTGTTGAAAAACCACTTTTCGCACTTGTGTTAGTGTTGAAAAACCACTTTTCGCACTTGTGTTGGTGCAGGAAACCACTTTTGCACTTGTATTAGTGTGGAAAAAACACTTTTTGCACTTGGGATAGTGTTGAATAACCACATTTCAAACTTGTATTAGTGTTGAAAAACCACTTTTCGCACTTGTGTTAGTGCAGGAAACCACATTTGCACTTGTATTAGTGTGGAAAAAACACTTTTTGCACTTGTGATAGTGTTGAAAAACCACTTTTCGCACTTGTGTTAGTGTTGAAAAACCACTTTTCGCACTTGTGTTGGTGTTGAAAAACCACTTTTCGCACTTGTGTTGGTGCAGGAAACCACTTTTGCACTTGTATTAGTGTGGAAAAACCACTTTTTGCACTTGTGTTAGTGTTGACAAACCACTTTTCGCAGTTGTGTTAGTGTTGAAAAACCACTTTTCGCACTTGTGTTGGTGGGGGAAACCACTTTTGCACTTGTATTCGTGTGGAAAAAACACTTTTTGCACTTGTGATAGTGTTGAAAAACCACTTTTCACACTTGTGTTAGTGTTGAAAAACCACTTTTCGCACTTGTGTTGGTGCAGGAAACCACTTTTGCACTTGTATTAGTGTGGAAAAACCACTTTTCGCACTTGTGTTAGTGTTGAAAAACCACTTTTCGCACTTGTGTTAGTATTGAAAAACCACTTTTCGTACTTGTGTTGGTGCAGGAAACCACTTTTGCACTTGTATTAGTGTGGAAAAAACACTTTTCTCACTTGGTTAGTGTTGAAAAACCACTTTTCGCACTTGTGTTAGTGTTGAAAAACCACTTTTCGCACTTGTGTTGGTGCAGGAAACCACTTTTGCACTTGTATTAGTGTGGAAAAAACACTTTTCGCACTTGTGATAGTGTTGAAAAACCACTTTTCGCACTTGTGTTAGTGTTGCAAAACCACTTTTCGCACTTGTGTTGGTGCAGGAAACCACTTTTGCACTTGTATTAGTGTGGAAAAAACACTTTTTGCACTTGTGATAGTGTTGAAAAACCACTTTTCGCACTTGTGTTAGTGTTGAAAAACCACTTTTCACACTTGTGTTGGTGCAGGAAACCACTTTTGCACTTGTATTAGTGTGGAAAAACCACTTTTCGCACTTGTGTTAGTGTTGAAAAACCACTTTTCGCACTTGTGTTGGTGCAGGAAACCACTTTTGCACTTGTATTAGTGTGGGAAAACCACTTTTCGCACTTGTGTTAGTGTTGAAAAACCACTTTTTGCACTTGTGTTAGTGTTGAAAAACCACTTTTCGCACTTGTGTTGGTGCAGGAAACCACTTTTGCACTTGTATTAGTGTGGAAAAAACACTTTTTGCACTTGTGATAGTGTTGAAAAACGACTTTTCGCACTTGTGTTAGTGTTGAAAAACCACTTTTCGCACTTGTGTTAGTGTTGAAAAACCACTTTTCGCACTTGTGTTGGTGCAGGAAACCACTTTTGCACTTGTATTAGTGTGGAAAAACCACTTTTCGCACTTGTGTTAGTGTTGAAAAACCACTTTTCGCACTTGTGTTAGTGTTGAAAAACCACTTTTCGCACTTGTGTTGGTGCAGGAAACCACTTTTGCACTTGTATTAGTGTGGAAAAAACACTTTTTGCACTTGGGATAGTGTTGAATAACCACATTTCGCACTTGTATTAGTGTTGAAAAACCACTTTTCGCACTTGTGTTAGTGCAGGAAACCACATTTGCACTTGTATTAGTGTGGAAAAAACACTTTTTGCACTTGTGAAAGTGTTGAAAAACCACTTTTCGCACTTGTGTTAGGGTTGAAAAACCACTTTTCGCACTTGTGTTGGTGTTGAAAAACCACTTTTCGCACTTGTGTCGGTGCAGGAAACCACTTTTGCACTTGTATTATTGTGGAAAAACCACTTTTTGCACTTGTGTTAGTGTTGACAAACCACTTTTCGCAGTTGTGTTAGTGTTGAAAAACCACTTTTCGCACTTGTGTTGGTGCGGGAAACCACTTTTGCACTTGTATTCGTGTTGAAAAAACACTTTTTGCACTTGTGATAGTGTTGAAAAACCACTTTTCACACTTGTGTTAGTGTTGAAAAACCACTTTTCGCACTTGTGTTGGTGCAGGAAACCACTTTTGCACTTGTATTAGTGTGGAAAAACCACTTTTTGCACTTGTGTTAGTGTTGAAAAACCACTTTTCGCACTTGTGTTAGTGTTGAAAAACCACTTTTCGTACTTGTGTTGGTGCAGGAAACCACTTTTGCACTTGTATTAGTGTGGAAAAAACACTTTTCTCACTTGGTTAGTGTTGAAAAACCACTTTTCGCACTTGTGTTAGTGTTGAAAAACCACTTTTCGCACTTGTGTTGGTGCAGGAAACCACTTTTGCACTTGTATTAGTGTGGAAAAAACACTTTTCGCACTTGTGATAGTGTTGAAAAACCACTTTTCGCACTTGTGTTAGTGTTGCAAAACCACTTTTCGCACTTGTGTTGGTGCAGGAAACCACTTTTGCACTTGTATTAGTGTGGAAAAAACACTTTTTGCACTTGTGATAGTGTTGAAAAACCACTTTTCGCACTTGTGTTAGTGTTGAAAAACCACTTTTCGCACTTGTGTTGGTGCAGGAAACCACTTTTGCACTTATATTAGTGTGGAAAAACCACTTTTCGCACTTGTGTTAGTGTTGAAAAACCACTTTTCGCACTTGTGTTAGTGTTGAAAAACCACTTTTCGCACTTGTGTTAGTGTTGAAAAACCACTTTTCGCACTTGTGTTGGTGCAGGAAACTACTTTTGCACTTGTATTAGGTTGGAAAAAACACTTTTCGCACTTGTGTTAGTGTGGAAAAACCACTTTTCGCACTTGTGTTAGTGTTGAAAAACCACTTTTCGCACTTGTGTTAGTGTTGAAAAACCACTTTTCGTACTTGTGTTGGTGCAGGAAACCACTTTTGCACTTGTATTAGTGTGGAAAAAACACTTTTTGCACTTGTGATAGTGTTGAAAAACCACTTTTCGCACTTGTGTTAGTGTTGAAAAACAACTTTTCGCACTTGTGTTGGTGCAGGAAACCACTTTTGCACTTGTATTAGTGTGGAAAAAACACTTTTTGCACTTGTGATAGTGTTGAAAAACCACTTTTCGCACTTGTGTTAGTGTTGAAAAACCACTTTTCACACTTGTGTTGGTGCAGGAAACCACTTTTGCACTTGTATTAGTGTGGAAAAACCACTTTTCGCACTTGTGTTAGTGTTGAAAAACCACTTTTCGCACTTGTGTTGGTGCAGGAAACCACTTTTGCACTTGTATTAGTGTGGGAAAACCACTTTTCGCACTTGTGTTAGTGTTGAAAAACCACTTTTTGCACTTGTGTTAGTGTTGAAAAACCACTTTTCGCACTTGTGTTGGTGCAGGAAACCACTTTTGCACTTGTATTAGTGTGGAAAAAACACTTTTTGCACTTGTGATAGTGTTGAAAAACGACTTTTCGCACTTGTGTTAGTGTTGAAAAACCACTTTTCGCACTTGTGTTAGTGTTGAAAAACCACTTTTCGCACTTGTGTTGGTGCAGGAAACCACTTTTGCACTTGTATTAGTGTGGAAAAACCACTTTTCGCACTTGTGTTAGTGTTGAAAAACCACTTTTCGCACTTGTGTTAGTGTTGAAAAACCACTTTTCGCACTTGTGTTGGTGCAGGAAACCACTTTTGCACTTGTATTAGTGTGGAAAAAACACTTTTTGCACTTGGGATAGTGTTGAATAACCACATTTCGCACTTGTATTAGTGTTGAAAAACCACTTTTCGCACTTGTGTTAGTGCAGGAAACCACATTTGCACTTGTATTAGTGTGGAAAAAACACTTTTTGCACTTGTATAAGTGTTGAAAAACCACTTTTCGCACTTGTGTTAGTGTTGAAAAACCACTTTTCGCACTTGTGTTGGTGTTGAAAAACCACTTTTCGCACTTGTGTCGGTGCAGGAAACCACTTTTGCACTTGTATTATTGTGGAAAAACCACTTTTTGCACTTGTGTTAGTGTTGACAAACCACTTTTCGCAGTTGTGTTAGTGTTGAAAAACCACTTTTCGCACTTGTGTTGGTGCGGGAAACCACTTTTGCACTTGTATTCGTGTTGAAAAAACACTTTTTGCACTTGTGATAGTGTTGAAAAACCACTTTTCACACTTGTGTTAGTGTTGAAAAACCACTTTTCGCACTTGTGTTGGTGCAGGAAACCACTTTTGCACTTGTATTAGTGTGGAAAAACCACTTTTCGCACTTGTGTTAGTGTTGAAAAACCACTTTTCGCACTTGTGTTAGTGTTGAAAAACCACTTTTCGTACTTGTGTTGGTGCAGGAAACCACTTTTGCACTTGTATTAGTGTGGAAAAAACACTTTTCTCACTTGGTTAGTGTTGAAAAACCACTTTTCGCACTTGTGTTAGTGTTGAAAAACCACTTTTCGCACTTGTGTTGGTGCAGGAAACCACTTTTGCACTTGTATTAGTGTGGAAAAAACACTTTTCGCACTTGTGATAGTGTTGAAAAACCACTTTTCGCACTTGTGTTAGTGTTGCAAAACCACTTTTCGCACTTGTGTTGGTGCAGGAAACCACTTTTGCACTTGTATTAGTGTGGAAAAAACACTTTTTGCACTTGTGATAGTGTTGAAAAACCACTTTTCGCACTTGTGTTAGTGTTGAAAAACCACTTTTCGCACTTGTGTTGGTGCAGGAAACCACTTTTGCACTTATATTAGTGTGGAAAAACCACTTTTCGCACTTGTGTTAGTGTTGAAAAACCACTTTTCGCACTTGTGTTAGTGTTGAAAAACCACTTTTCGCACTTGTGTTAGTGTTGAAAAACCACTTTTCGCACTTGTGTTGGTGCAGGAAACTACTTTTGCACTTGTATTAGGTTGGAAAAAACACTTTTCGCACTTGTGTTAGTGTGGAAAAACCACTTTTCGCACTTGTGTTAGTGTTGAAAAACCACTTTTCGCACTTGTGTTAGTGTTGAAAAACCACTTTTCGTACTTGTGTTGGTGCAGGAAACCACTTTTGCACTTGTATTAGTGTGGAAAAAACACTTTTTGCACTTGTGATAGTGTTGAAAAACCACTTTTCGCACTTGTGTTAGTGTTGAAAAACAACTTTTCGCACTTGTGTTGGTGCAGGAAACCACTTTTGCACTTGTATTAGTGTGGAAAAACCACTTTTCGCACTTGTGTTAGTGTTGAAAAACCACTTTTCGCACTTGTGTTAGTGTTGAAAAACCACTTTTCGCACTTGTGTTAGTGTTGAAAAACCACTTCTCGCACTTGTGTTGGTGCAGGAAACCACTTTTGCACTTGTATTAGTGTGGAAAAAACACTTTTCGCACTTGTGTTAGTGTTGAAAAACCACTTTTCGCACTTGTGTTAGTGTTGAAAAACCACTTTTCGCACTTGTGTTGGTGCAGGAAACCACTTTTGCACTTGTATTAGTGTGGAAAAAACACTTTTCGCGCTTGTGGTAGTGTTGAAAAACCACTTTTCGCACTTGTGTTAGTGTTGCAAAACCACTTTTCGCACTTGTGTTGGTGCAGGAAACCACTTTTGCACTTGTATTAGTGTGGAAAAAACACTTTTTGCACTTGTGATAGTGTTAAAAAACCACTTTTCGCACTTGTGTTAGTGTTGAAAAACGACTTTTCGCACGTGTGTTGGTGCAGGAAACCACTTTTGCACTTGTATTAGTGTGGAAAAAACACTTTTTGCACTTGTGATAGTGTTGAAAAACGACTTTTCGCACTTGTGTTAGTGTTGAAAAACCACTTTTCGCACTTGTGTTAGTGTTGAAAAACCACTTTTCGCACTTGTGTTGGTGCAGGAAACCACTTTTGCACTTGTATTAGTGTGGAAAAACCACTTTTCGCACTTGTGTTAGTGTTGAAAAACCACTTTTCGCACTTGTGTTAGTGTTGAAAAACCACTTTTCGCACTTGTGTTGGTGCAGGAAACCACTTTTGCACTTGTATTAGTGTGGAAAAAACACTTTTTGCACTTGGGATAGTGTTGAATAACCACATTTCGCACTTGTATTAGTGTTGAAAAACCACTTTTCGCACTTGTGTTAGTGCAGGAAACCACATTTGCACTTGTATTAGTGTGGAAAAAACACTTTTTGCACTTGTGAAAGTGTTGAAAAACCACTTTTCGCACTTGTGTTAGTGTTGAAAAACCACTTTTCGCACTTGTGTTGGTGTTGAAAAACCACTTTTCGCACTTGTGTCGGTGCAGGAAACCACTTTTGCACTTGTATTATTGTGGAAAAACCACTTTTTGCACTTGTGTTAGTGTTGACAAACCACTTTTCGCAGTTGTGTTAGTGTTGAAAAACCACTTTTCGCACTTGTGTTGGTGCGGGAAACCACTTTTGCACTTGTATTCGTGTTGAAAAAACACTTTTTGCACTTGTGATAGTGTTGAAAAACCACTTTTCACACTTGTGTTAGTGTTGAAAAACCACTTTTCGCACTTGTGTTGGTGCAGGAAACCACTTTTGCACTTGTATTAGTGTGGAAAAACCACTTTTCGCACTTGTGTTAGTGTTGAAAAACCACTTTTCGCACTTGTGTTAGTGTTGAAAAACCACTTTTCGTACTTGTGTTGGTGCAGGAAACCACTTTTGCACTTGTATTAGTGTGGAAAAAACACTTTTCTCACTTGGTTAGTGTTGAAAAACCACTTTTCGCACTTGTGTTAGTGTTGAAAAACCACTTTTCGCACTTGTGTTGGTGCAGGAAACCACTTTTGCACTTGTATTAGTGTGGAAAAAACACTTTTCGCACTTGTGATAGTGTTGAAAAACCACTTTTCGCACTTGTGTTAGTGTTGCAAAACCACTTTTCGCACTTGTGTTGGTGCAGGAAACCACTTTTGCACTTGTATTAGTGTGGAAAAAACACTTTTTGCACTTGTGATAGTGTTGAAAAACCACTTTTCGCACTTGTGTTAGTGTTGAAAAACCACTTTTCGCACTTGTGTTGGTGCAGGAAACCACTTTTGCACTTATATTAGTGTGGAAAAACCACTTTTCGCACTTGTGTTAGTGTTGAAAAACCACTTTTCGCACTTGTGTTAGTGTTGAAAAACCACTTTTCGCACTTGTGTTAGTGTTGAAAAACCACTTTTCGCACTTGTGTTGGTGCAGGAAACTACTTTTGCACTTGTATTAGGTTGGAAAAAACACTTTTCGCACTTGTGTTAGTGTGGAAAAACCACTTTTCGCACTTGTGTTAGTGTTGAAAAACCACTTTTCGCACTTGTGTTAGTGTTGAAAAACCACTTTTCGTACTTGTGTTGGTGCAGGAAACCACTTTTGCACTTGTATTAGTGTGGAAAAAACACTTTTTGCACTTGTGATAGTGTTAAAAAACCACTTTTCGCACTTGTGTTAGTGTTGAAAAACAACTTTTCGCACTTGTGTTGGTGCAGGAAACCACTTTTGCACTTGTATTAGTGTGGAAAAAACACTTTTTGCACTTGTGATAGTGTTGAAAAACCACTTTTCGCACTTGTGTTAGTGTTGAAAAACCACTTTTCACACTTGTGTTGGTGCAGGAAACCACTTTTGCACTTGTATTAGTGTGGAAAAACCACTTTTCGCACTTGTGTTAGTGTTGAAAAACCACTTTTCGCACTTGTGTTGGTGCAGGAAACCACTTTTGCACTTGTATTAGTGTGGGAAAACCACTTTTCGCACTTGTGTTAGTGTTGAAAAACCACTTTTTGCACTTGTGTTAGTGTTGAAAAACCACTTTTCGCACTTGTGTTGGTGCAGGAAACCACTTTTGCACTTGTATTAGTGTGGAAAAAACACTTTTTGCACTTGTGATAGTGTTGAAAAACGACTTTTCGCACTTGTGTTAGTGTTGAAAAACCACTTTTCGCACTTGTGTTAGTGTTGAAAAACCACTTTTCGCACTTGTGTTGGTGCAGGAAACCACTTTTGCACTTGTATTAGTGTGGAAAAACCACTTTTCGCACTTGTGTTAGTGTTGAAAAACCACTTTTCGCACTTGTGTTAGTGTTGAAAAACCACTTTTCGCACTTGTGTTGGTGCAGGAAACCACTTTTGCACTTGTATTAGTGTGGAAAAAACACTTTTTGCACTTGGGATAGTGTTGAATAACCACATTTCGCACTTGTATTAGTGTTGAAAAACCACTTTTCGCACTTGTGTTAGTGCAGGAAACCACATTTGCACTTGTATTAGTGTGGAAAAAACACTTTTTGCACTTGTGAAAGTGTTGAAAAACCACTTTTCGCACTTGTGTTAGTGTTGAAAAACCACTTTTCGCACTTGTGTTGGTGTTGAAAAACCACTTTTCGCACTTGTGTCGGTGCAGGAAACCACTTTTGCACTTGTATTATTGTGGAAAAACCACTTTTTGCACTTGTGTTAGTGTTGATAAACCACTTTTCGCAGTTGTGTTAGTGTTGAAAAACCACTTTTCGCACTTGTGTTGGTGCGGGAAACCACTTTTGCACTTGTATTCGTGTTGAAAAAACACTTTTTGCACTTGTGATAGTGTTGAAAAACCACTTTTCACACTTGTGTTAGTGTTGAAAAACCACTTTTCGCACTTGTGTTGGTGCAGGAAACCACTTTTGCACTTGTATTAGTGTGGAAAAACCACTTTTCGCACTTGTGTTAGTGTTGAAAAACCACTTTTCGCACTTGTGTTAGTGTTGAAAAACCACTTTTCGTACTTGTGTTGGTGCAGGAAACCACTTTTGCACTTGTATTAGTGTGGAAAAAACACTTTTCTCACTTGGTTAGTGTTGAAAAACCACTTTTCGCACTTGTGTTAGTGTTGAAAAACCACTTTTCGCACTTGTGTTGGTGCAGGAAACCACTTTTGCACTTGTATTAGTGTGGAAAAAACACTTTTCGCACTTGTGATAGTGTTGAAAAACCACTTTTCGCACTTGTGTTAGTGTTGCAAAACCACTTTTCGCACTTGTGTTGGTGCAGGAAACCACTTTTGCACTTGTATTAGTGTGGAAAAAACACTTTTTGCACTTGTGATAGTGTTGAAAAACCACTTTTCGCACTTGTGTTAGTGTTGAAAAACCACTTTTCGCACTTGTGTTGGTGCAGGAAACCACTTTTGCACTTATATTAGTGTGGAAAAACCACTTTTCGCACTTGTGTTAGTGTTGAAAAACCACTTTTCGCACTTGTGTTAGTGTTGAAAAACCACTTTTCGCACTTGTGTTAGTGTTGAAAAACCACTTTTCGCACTTGTGTTGGTGCAGGAAACTACTTTTGCACTTGTATTAGGTTGGAAAAAACACTTTTCGCACTTGTGTTAGTGTGGAAAAACCACTTTTCGTACTTGTGTTAGTGTTGAAAAACCACTTTTCGCACTTGTGTTAGTGTTGAAAAACCACTTTTCGTACTTGTGTTGGTGCAGGAAACCACTTTTGCACTTGTATTAGTGTGGAAAAAACACTTTTTGCACTTGTGATAGTGTTGAAAAACCACTTTTCGCACTTGTGTTAGTGTTGAAAAACAACTTTTCGCACTTGTGTTGGTGCAGGAAACCACTTTTGCACTTGTATTAGTGTGGAAAAACCACTTTTCGCACTTGTGTTAGTGTTGAAAAACCACTTTTCGCACTTGTGTTAGTGTTGAAAAACCACTTTTCGCACTTGTGTTAGTGTTGAAAAACCACTTCTCGCACTTGTGTTGGTGCAGGAAACCACTTTTGCACTTGTATTAGTGTGGAAAAAACACTTTTCGCACTTGTGTTAGTGTTGAAAAACCACTTTTCGCACTTGTGTTAGTGTTGAAAAACCACTTTTCGCACTTGTGTTGGTGCAGGAAACCACTTTTGCACTTGTATTAGTGTGGAAAAAACACTTTTCGCGCTTGTGATAGTGTTGAAAAACCACTTTTCGCACTTGTGTTAGTGTTGCAAAACCACTTTTCGCACTTGTGTTGGTGCAGGAAACCACTTTTGCACTTGTATTAGTGTGGAAAAAACACTTTTTGCACTTGTGATAGTGTTAAAAAACCACTTTTCGCACTTGTGTTAGTGTTGAAAAACCACTTTTCGCACTTGTGTTGGTGCAGGAAACCACTTTTGCACTTATATTAGTGTGGAAAAACCACTTTTCGCACTTGTGTTAGTGTTGAAAAACCACTTTTCGCACTTGTGTTAGTGTTGAAAAACCACTTTTCGCACTTGTGTTAGTGTTGAAAAACCACTTTTCGCACTTGTGTTAGTGTTGAAAAACCACTTTTCGCACTTGTGTAGGTGCAGTAAACTACTTTTGCACTTGTATTAGGTTGGAAAAAACACTTTTCGCACTTGTGTTAGTGTTGAAAAACCACTTTTTGCACTTGTGTTAGTGTTGAAAAACCACTTTTCGCACTTGTGTTGGTGCAGGACACCACTTTTGCACTTGTATTAGTGTGGAAAAAACACTTTTCGCACTTGTGATAGTGTTGAAAAACGACTTTTCGCACTTGTGTTAGTGTTGAAATACCACTTTTCGCACTTGTGTTGGTGCAGGAAACCACTTTTGCACTTGTATTAGTGTGGAAAAAACACATTTCGCACTTGTGTTTGTGCGGGAAACCACTTTTGCACTTGTATTCGTGTGGAAAAAACACTTTTTGCACTTGTGATAGTGTTGAAAAACCACTTTTCGCACTTGTGTTAGTGTTGAAAAACCACTTTTCGCACTTGTGTTGGTGCAGGAAACCACTTTTGCACTTGTATTAGTGTGGAAAAACCACTTTTCCCACTTGTGTTAGTGTTGAAAAACCACTTTTCGCACTTGTGTTGGTGCAGGAAACCACTTTTGCACTTGTATTAGTGTGGAAAAACCACTTTTCGCACTTGTGTTAGTGTTGAAAAACCACTTTTCGCACTTGTGTTAGTGTTGAAAAACCACTTTTCGCACTTGTGTTGGTGCAGGAAACCACTTTTGCACTTGTATTAGTGTGGAAAAAACACTTTTTGCACTTGTGATAGTGCTGAAAAACGACTTTTCGCACTTGTGTTAGTGTTGAAAAACCACTTTTCGCACTTGTGTTAGTGTTGAAAAACCACTTTTCGCACTTGTGTTGGTGCAGGAAACCACTTTTGCACTTGTATTAGTGTGGAAAAAACACTTTTTGCACTTGGGATAGTGTTGAATAACCACATTTCGCACTTGTATTAGTGTTGAAAAACCACTTTTCGCACTTGTGTTAGTGCAGGAAACCACATTTGCACTTGTATTAGTGTGGAAAAAACACTTTTTGCACTTGTGATAGTGTTGAAAAACCACTTTTCGCACTTGTGTTAGTGTTGAAAAACCACTTTTCGCACTTGTGTTGGTGTTGAAAAACCACTTTTCGCACTTGTGTTGGTGCAGGAAACCACTTTTGCACTTGTATTAGTGTGGAAAAACCACTTTTTGCACTTGTGTTAGTGTTGACAACCACTTTTCGCAGTTGTGTTAGTGTTGAAAAACCACTTTTCGCACTTGTGTTGGTGCGGGAAACCACTTTTGCACTTGTATTCGTGTGGAAAAAACACTTTTTGCACTTGTGATAGTGTTGAAAAACCACTTTTCACACTTGTGTTAGTGTTGAAAAACCACTTTTCGCACTAGTGTTGGTGCAGGAAACCACTTTTGCACTTGTATTAGTGTGGAAAAACCACTTTTCGCACTTGTGTTAGTGTTGAAAAACCACTTTTCGCACTTGTGTTAGTGTTGAAAAACCACTTTTCGTACTTGTGTTGGTGCAGGAAACCACTTTTGCACTTGTATTAGTGTGGAAATAACACTTTTTGCACTTGTGATAGTGTTGAAAAACCACTTTTCGCACTTGTGTTAGTGTTGAAAAACCACTTTTCGCACTTGTGTTGGTGCAGGAAACCACTTTTGCACTTGTATTAGTGTGGAAAAAACACTTTTTGCACTTGTGATAGTGTTGAAAAACGACTTTTCGCACTTGTGTTAGTGTTGAAAAACCACTTTTCGCACTTGTGTTAGTGTTGAAAAACCACTTTTCGCACTTGTGTTGGTGCAGGAAACCACTTTTGCACTTGTATTAGTGTGGAAAAACCATTTTTCGCACTTGTGTTAGTGTTGAAAAACCACTTTTCGCACTTGTGTTAGTGTTGAAAAACCACTTGTCGCACTTGTGTTGGTGCAGGAAACCACTTTTGCACTTGTATTAGTGTGGAAAAAACACTTTTTGCACTTGGGATAGTGTTGAATAACCACATTTCGCCCTTGTATTAGTGTTGAAAAACCACTTTTCGCACCTGTGTTAGTGCAGGAAACCACATTTGCACTTGTATTAGTGTGGAAAAAACACTTTTTGCACTTGTGATAGTGTTGAAATACCACTTTTCGCACTTGTGTTAGTGTTGAAAAACCACTTTTCGCACTTGTGTTGGTGTTGAAAAACCACTTTTCGCACTTGTGTTGGTGCAGGAAACCACTTTTGCACTTGTATTAGTGTGGAAAAACCACTTTTTGCACTTGTGTTAGTGTTGACAAACCACTTTTCGCAGTTGTGTTAGTGTTGAAAAACCACTTTTCGCACTTGTGTTGGTGCGGGAAACCACTTTTGCACTTGTATTCGTGTGGAAAAAACACTTTTTGCACTTGTGATAGTGTTGAAAAACCACTTTTCACACTTGTGTTAGTGTTGAAAAACCACTTTTCGCACTTGTGTTGGTGCAGGAAACCACTTTTGCACTTGTATTAGTGTGGAAAAACCACTTTTCGCACTTGTGTTAGTGTTGAAAAACCACTTTTCGCACTTGTGTTAGTGTTGAAAAACCACTTTTCGTACTTGTGTTGGTGCAGGAAACCACATTTGCACTTGTATTAGTGTGGAAAAAACACTTTTCTCACTTGGTTAGTGTTGAAAAACCACTTTTCGCACTTGTGTTAGTGTTGAAAAACCACTTTTCGCACTTGTGTTGGTGCAGGAAACCACTTTTGCACTTGTATTCGTGTGGAAAAAACACTTTTTGCACTTGTGATAGTGTTGAAAAACCACTTTTCACACTTGTGTTAGTGTTGAAAAACCACTTTTCGCACTTGTGTTGGTGCAGGAAACCACTTTTGCACTTGTATTAGTGTGGAAAAACCACTTTTCGCACTTGTGTTAGTGTTGAAAAACCACTTTTCGCACTTGTGTTAGTGTTGAAAAACCACTTTTCGTACTTGTGTTGGTGCAGGAAACCACATTTGCACTTGTATTAGTGTGGAAAAAACACTTTTCTCACTTGGTTAGTGTTGAGAAACCACTTTTCGCACTTGTGTTAGTGTTGAAAAACCACTTTTCGCACTTGTGTTGGTGCAGGAAACCACTTTTGCACTTGTATTAGTGTGGAAAAAACACTTTTCGCACTTGTGATAGTGTTGAAAAACCACTTTTCGCACTTGTGTTAGTGTTGCAAAACCACTTTTCGCACTTGTGTTGGTGCAGGAAACCACTTTTGCACTAACCCTAACCCGAAAAGTAGTGTGGAAAAAACACTTTTTGCACTTGTGATAGTGTTGAAAAACCACTTTTCGCACTTGTGTTAGTGTTGAAAAAAACCACTTTTCGCACTTGTGTTGGTGCAGGAAACCACTTTTGCACTTGTATTAGTGTGGAAAAACCACTTTTCGCACTTGTGTTAGTGTTGAAAAACCACTTTTCGCACTTGTGTTGGTGCAGGAAACCACTTTTGCACTTGTATTAGTGTGGAAAAACCACTTTTCGCACTTGTGTTAGTGTTGAAAAACCACTTTTCGCACTTGTGTTAGTGTTGAAAAACCACTTTTCGCACTTGTGTTGGTGCAGGAAACCACTTTTGCACTTGTATTAGTGTGGAAAATCCACTTTTCACACTTGTGTTAGTGTTGAAAAACCACTTTTCGCACTTGTGTTAGTGTTGAAAAACCACTTTTTGCACTTGTGTTGGTGCAGGAAACCACTTTTGCACTTGTATTAGTGTGGAAAAAACACTTTTTGCACTTGTGATAGTGTTGAAAAACGACTTTTCGCACTTGTGTTAGTGTTGAAAAACCACTTTTCGCACTTGTGTTAGTGTTGAAAAACCACTTTTCGCACTTGTGTTGGTGCAGGAAACCACTTTTGCACTTGTATTAGTGTGGAAAACCACTTTTCGCACTTGTGTTAGTGTTGAAAAACCACTTTTCGCACTTGTGTTAGTGTTGAAAAACCACTTTTCGCACTTGTGTTGGTGCAGGAAACCACTTTTGCACTTGTATTAGTGTGGAAAAAACACTTTTTGCACTTGGGATAGTGTTGAATAACCACATTTCGCACTTGTATTAGTGTTGAAAAACCACTTTTCGCACTTGTGTTAGTGCAGGAAACCACATTTGCACTTGTATTAGTGTGGAAAAAACACTTTTTGCACTTGTGATAGTGTTGAAAAACCACTTTTCGCACTTGTGTTAGTGTTGAAAAACCACTTTTCGCACTTGTGTTGGTGTTGAAAAACCACTTTTCGCACTTGTGTTGGTGCGGGAAACCACTTTTGCACTTGTATTCGTGTGGAAAAAACACTTTTTGCACTTGTGATAGTGTTGAAAAACCACTTTTCACACTTGTGTTAGTGTTGAAAAACCACTTTTCGCACTTGTGTTGGTGCAGGAAATCACTTTTGCACTTGTATTAGTGTGGAAAAACCACTTTTCGCACTTGTGTTAGTGTTGAAAAACCACTTTTCGCACTTGTGTTAGTGTTGAAAAACCACTTTTCGTACTTGTGTTGGTGCAGGAAACCACTTTTGCACTTGTATTAGTGTGGAAAAAACACTTTTCTCACTTGGTTAGTGTTGAAAAACCACTTTTCGCACTTGTGTTAGTGTTGAAAAACCACTTTTCGCACTTGTGTTGGTGCAGGAAACCACTTTTGCACTTGTATTAGTGTGGAAAAAACACTTTTCGCACTTGTGATAGTGTTGAAAAACCACTTTTCGCACTTGTGTTAGTGTTGCAAAACCACTTTTCGCACTTGTGTTGGTGCAGGAAACCACTTTTGCACTTGTATTAGTGTGGAAAAAACACTTTTCTCACTTGGTTAGTGTTGAAAAACCACTTTTCGCACTTGTGTTAGTGTTGAAAAACCACTTTTCGCACTTGTGTTGGTGCAGGAAACCACTTTTGCACTTGTATTCGTGTGGAAAAAACACTTTTTGCACTTGTGATAGTGTTGAAAAACCACTTTTCACACTTGTGTTAGTGTTGAAAAACCACTTTTCGCACTTGTGTTGGTGCAGGAAACCACTTTTGCACTTGTATTAGTGTGGAAAAACCACTTTTCGCACTTGTGTTAGTGTTGAAAAACCACTTTTCGCACTTGTGTTAGTGTTGAAAAACCACTTTTCGTACTTGTGTTGGTGCAGGAAACCACATTTGCACTTGTATTAGTGTGGAAAAAACACTTTTCTCACTTGGTTAGTGTTGAAAAACCACTTTTCGCACTTGTGTTAGTGTTGAAAAACCACTTTTCGCACTTGTGTTGGTGCAGGAAACCACTTTTGCACTTGTATTAGTGTGGAAAAAACACTTTTCGCACTTGTGATAGTGTTGAAAAACCACTTTTCGCACTTGTGTTAGTGTTGCAAAACCACTTTTCGCACTTGTGTTGGTGCAGGAAACCACTTTTGCACTAACCCTAACCCGAAAAGTAGTGTGGAAAAAACACTTTTTGCACTTGTGATAGTGTTGAAAAACCACTTTTAGCACTTGTGTTAGTGTTGAAAAAAACCACTTTTCGCACTTGTGTTGGTGCAGGAAACCACTTTTGCACTTGTATTAGTGTGGAAAAACCACTTTTCGCACTTGTGTTAGTGTTGAAAAACCACTTTTCGCACTTGTGTTGGTGCAGGAAACCACTTTTGCACTTGTATTAGTGTGGAAAAACCACTTTTCGCACTTGTGTTAGTGTGGAAAAACCACTTTTCGCACTTGTGTTAGTGTTGAAAAACCACTTTTCGCACTTGTGTTGGTGCAGGAAACCACTTTTGCACTTGTATTAGTGTGGAAAATCCACTTTTCACACTTGTGTTAGTGTTGAAAAACCACTTTTCGCACTTGTGTTAGTGTTGAAAAACCACTTTTCGCACTTGTGTTGGTGCAGGAAACCACTTTTGCACTTGTATTAGTGTGGAAAAAACACTTTTTGCACTTGTGATAGTGTTGAAAAACGACTTTTCGCACTTGTGTTAGTGTTGAAAAACCACTTTTCGCACTTGTGTTAGTGTTGAAAAACCACTTTTCGCACTTGTGTTGGTGCAGGAAACCACTTTTGCACTTGTATTAGTGTGGAAAACCACTTTTCGCACTTGTGTTAGTGTTGAAAAACCACTTTTCGCACTTGTGTTAGTGTTGAAAAACCACTTTTCGCACTTGTGTTGGTGCAGGAAACCACTTTTGCACTTGTATTAGTGTGGAAAAAACACTTTTTGCACTTGGGATAGTGTTGAATAACCACATTTCGCACTTGTATTAGTGTTGAAAAACCACTTTTCGCACTTGTGTTAGTGCAGGAAACCACATTTGCACTTGTATTAGTGTGGAAAAAACACTTTTTGCACTTGTGATAGTGTTGAAAAACCACTTTTCGCACTTGTGTTAGTGTTGAAAAACCACTTTTCGCACTTGTGTTGGTGTTGAAAAACCACTTTTCGCACTTGTGTTGGTGCAGGAAACCACTTTTGCACTTGTATTAGTGTGGAAAAACCACTTTTTGCACTTGTGTTAGTGTTGACAAACCACTTTTCGCAGTTGTGTTAGTGTTGAAAAACCACTTTTCGCACTTGTGTTGGTGCGGGAAACCACTTTTGCACTTGTATTCGTGTGGAAAAAACACTTTTTGCACTTGTGATAGTGTTGAAAAACCACTTTTCACACTTGTGTTAGTGTTGAAAAACCACTTTTCGCACTTGTGTTGGTGCAGGAAATCACTTTTGCACTTGTATTAGTGTGGAAAAACTACTTTTTGCACTTGTGTTAGTGTTGAAAAACCACTTTTCGCACTTGTGTTAGTGTTGAAAAACCACTTTTCGTACTTGTGTTGGTGCAGGAAACCACTTTTGCACTTGTATTAGTGTGGAAAAAACACTTTTCTCACTTGGTTAGTGTTGAAAAACCACTTTTCGCACTTGTGTTAGTGTTGAAAAACCACTTTTCGCACTTGTGTTGGTGCAGGAAACCACTTTTGCACTTGTATTAGTGTGGAAAAAACACTTTTCGCACTTGTGATAGTGTTGAAAAACCACTTTTCGCACTTGTGTTAGTGTTGCAAAACCACTTTTCGCACTTGTGTTGGTGCAGGAAACCACTTTTGCACTTGTATTAGTGTGGAAAAAACACTTTTTGCACTTGTGATAGTGTTGAAAAACCACTTTTCGCACTTGTGTTAGTGTTGAAAAACCACTTTTCGCACTTGTGTTGGTGCAGGAAACCACTTTTGCACTTATATTAGTGTGGAAAAACCACTTTTCGCACTTGTGTTAGTGTTGAAAAACCACTTTTCGCACTTGTGTTAGTGTTGAAAAACCACTTTTCGCACTTGTGTTAGTGTTGAAAAACCACTTTTCGCACTTGTGTTGGTGCAGGAAACTACTTTTGCACTTGTATTAGGTTGGAAAAAACACTTTTCGCACTTGTGTTAGTGTGGAAAAACCACTTTTCGCACTTGTGTTAGTGTTGAAAAACCACTTTTCGCACTTGTGTTAGTGTTGAAAAACCACTTTTCGCACTTGTGTTGGTGCAGGAAACAACTTTTGCACTTGTATTAGTGTGGAAAAACCACTTTTCGCACTTGTGTTAGTGTTGAAAAACCACTTTTCGCACTTGTGTTAGTGTTGTAAAACCACTTTTCGCACTTGTGTTAGTGTTGAAAAACCACTTCTCGCACTTGTGTTGGTGCAGGAAACCACTTTTGGACTTGTATTAGTGTGGAAAAAACACTTTTCGCACTTGTGTTAGTGTTGAAAAACCACTTTTCGCACTTGTGTTAGTGCTGAAAAACCACTTTTCGCACTTGTGTTGGTGCAGGAAACCACTTTTGCACTTGTATTAGTGTGGAAAAAACACTTTTCGCACTTGTGATAGTGTTGAAAAACCACTTTTCGCACTTGTGTTAGTGTTGCAAAACCACTTTTCGCACTTGTGTTGGTGCAGGAAACCACTTTTGCACTTGTATTAGTGTGGAAAAAACACTTTTTGCACTTGTGATAGTGTTAAAAAACCACTTTTCGCACTTGTGTTAGTGTTGAAAAATCACTTTTCGCACTTGTGTTGGTGCAGGAAACCACTTTTGCACTTATATTAGTGTGGAAAAACCACTTTTCGCACTTGTGTTAGTGTTGAAAAACCACTTTTCGCACTTGTGTTAGTGTTGAAAAACCACTTTTCGCACTTGTGTTAGTGTTGAAAAACCACTTCTCGCACTTGTGTTGGTGCAGGAAACCACTTTTGGACTTGTATTAGTGTGGAAAAAACACTTTTCGCACTTGTGATAGTGTTGAAAAACGACTTTTCGCACTTGTGTTAGTGTTGAAATACCACTTTTCGCACTTGTGTTGGTGCAGGAAACCACTTTTGCACTTGTATTAGTGTGGAAAAAACACATTTCGCACTTGTGTTTGTGCGGGAAACCACTTTTGCACTTGTATTCGTGTGGAAAAAACACTTTTTGCACTTGTGATAGTGTTGAAAAACCACTTTTCGCACTTGTGTTAGTGTTGAAAAACCACTTTTCGCACTTGTGTTGGTGCAGGAAACCACTTTTGCACTTGTATTAGTGTGGAAAAACCACTTTTCGCACTTGTGTTAGTGTTGAAAAACCACTTTTCGCACTTGTGTTGGTGCAGGAAACCACTTTTGCACTTGTATTAGTGTGGAAAAACCACTTTTCGCACTTGTGTTAGTGTTGAAAAACCACTTTTCGCACTTGTGTTAGTGTTGAAAAACCACTTTTCGCACTTGTGTTGGTGCAGGAAACCACTTTTGCACTTGTATTAGTGTGGAAAAAACACTTTTTGCACTTGTGATAGTGTTGAAAAACGACTTTTCGCACTTGTGTTAGTGTTGAAAAACCACTTTTCGCACTTGTGTTAGTGTTGAAAAACCACTTTTCGCACTTGTGTTGGTGCAGGAAACCACTTTTGCACTTGTATTAGCGTGGAAAAACCACTTTTCGCACTTGTGTTAGTGTTGAAAAACCACTTTTCGCACTTGTGTTAGTGTTGAAAAACCACTTTTCGCACTTGTGTTGGTGCAGGAAACCACTTTTGCACTTGTATTAGTGTGGAAAAAACACTTTTTGCACTTGGGATAGTGTTGAATAACCACATTTCGCACTTGTATTAGTGTTGAAAAACCACTTTTCGCACTTGTGTTAGTGCAGGAAACCACATTTGCACTTGTATTAGTGTGGAAAAAACACTTTTTGCACTTGTGATAGTGTTGAAAAACCACTTTTCGCACTTGTGTTAGTGTTGAAAAACCACTTTTCGCACTTGTGTTGGTGTTGAAAAACCACTTTTCGCACTTGTGTTGGTGCAGGAAACCACTTTTGCACTTGTATTAGTGTGGGAAAACCACTTTTTGCACTTGTGTTAGTGTTGACAACCACTTTTCGCAGTTGTGTTAGTGTTGAAAAAACACTTTTCGCACTTGTGTTGGTGCGGGAAACCACTTTTGCACTTGTATTCGTGTGGAAAAAACACTTTTTGCACTTGTGATAGTGTTGAAAAACCACTTTTCACACTTGTGTTAGTGTTGAAAAACCACTTTTCGCACTTGTGTTGGTGCAGGAAACCACTTTTGCACTTGTATTAGTGTGGAAAAACCACTTTTCGCACTTGTGTTAGTGTTGAAAAACCACTTTTCGCACTTGTGTTGGTGTTGAAAAACCACTTTTCGCACTTGTGTCGGTGCAGGAAACCACTTTTGCACTTGTATTATTGTGGAAAAACCACTTTTTGCACTTGTGTTAGTGTTGACAAACCACTTTTCGCACTTGTGTTAGTGTTGAAAAACCACTTTTCGCACTTGTGTTGGTGCAGGAAACCACTTTTGCACTTGTATTAGTGTGGAAAAAACACTTTTCGCACTTGTGATAGTGTTGAAAAACCACTTTTCGCACTTGTGTTAGTGTTGCAAAACCACTTTTCGCACTTGTGTTGGTGCAGGAAACCACTTTTGCACTAACCCTAACCCGAAAAGTAGTGTGGAAAAAACACTTTTTGCACTTGTGATAGTGTTGAAAAACCACTTTTCGCACTTGTGTTAGTGTTGAAAAAAACCACTTTTCGCACTTGTGTTGGTGCAGGAAACCACTTTTGCACTTGTATTAGTGTGGAAAAACCACTTTTCGCACTTGTGTTAGTGTTGAAAAACCACTTTTCGCACTTGTGTTGGTGCAGGAAACCACTTTTGCACTTGTATTAGTGTGGAAAAACCACTTTTCGCACTTGTGTTAGTGTTGAAAAACCACTTTTCGCACTTGTGTTAGTGTTGAAAAACCACTTTTCGCACTTGTGTTGGTGCAGGAAACCACTTTTGCACTTGTATTAGTGTGGAAAATCCACTTTTCACACTTGTGTTAGTGTTGAAAAACCACTTTTCGCACTTGTGTTAGTGTTGAAAAACCACTTTTCGCACTTGTGTTGGTGCAGGAAACCACTTTTGCACTTGTATTAGTGTGGAAAAAACACTTTTTGCACTTGTGATAGTGTTGAAAAACGACTTTTCGCACTTGTGTTAGTGTTGAAAAACCACTTTTCGCACTTGTGTTAGTGTTGAAAAACCACTTTTCGCACTTGTGTTGGTGCAGGAAACCACTTTTGCACTTGTATTAGTGTGGAAAACCACTTTTCGCACTTGTGTTAGTGTTGAAAAACCACTTTTCGCACTTGTGTTAGTGTTGAAAAACCACTTTTCGCACTTGTGTTGGTGCAGGAAACCACTTTTGCACTTGTATTAGTGTGGAAAAAACACTTTTTGCACTTGGGATAGTGTTGAATAACCACATTTCGCACTTGTATTAGTGTTGAAAAACCACTTTTCGCACTTGTGTTAGTGCAGGAAACCACATTTGCACTTGTATTAGTGTGGAAAAAACACTTTTTGCACTTGTGATAGTGTTGAAAAACCACTTTTCGCACTTGTGTTAGTGTTGAAAAACCACTTTTCGCACTTGTGTTGGTGTTGAAAAACCACTTTTCGCACTTGTGTTGGTGCAGGAAACCACTTTTGCACTTGTATTAGTGTGGAAAAACCACTTTTTGCACTTGTGTTAGTGTTGACAAACCACTTTTCGCAGTTGTGTTAGTGTTGAAAAACCACTTTTCGCACTTGTGTTGGTGCGGGAAACCACTTTTGCACTTGTATTCGTGTGGAAAAAACACTTTTTGCACTTGTGATAGTGTTGAAAAACCACTTTTCACACTTGTGTTAGTGTTGAAAAACCACTTTTCGCACTTGTGTTGGTGCAGGAAATCACTTTTGCACTTGTATTAGTGTGGAAAAACCACTTTTCGCACTTGTGTTAGTGTTGAAAAACCACTTTTCGCACTTGTGTTAGTGTTGAAAAACCACTTTTCGTACTTGTGTTGGTGCAGGAAACCACTTTTGCACTTGTATTAGTGTGGAAAAAACACTTTTCTCACTTGGTTAGTGTTGAAAAACCACTTTTCGCACTTGTGTTAGTGTTGAAAAACCACTTTTCGCACTTGTGTTGGTGCAGGAAACCACTTTTGCACTTGTATTAGTGTGGAAAAAACACTTTTCTCACTTGGTTAGTGTTGAAAAACCACTTTTCGCACTTGTGTTAGTGTTGAAAAACCACTTTTCGCACTTGTGTTGGTGCAGGAAACCACTTTTGCACTTGTATTCGTGTGGAAAAAACACTTTTTGCACTTGTGATAGTGTTGAAAAACCACTTTTCACACTTGTGTTAGTGTTGAAAAACCACTTTTCGCACTTGTGTTGGTGCAGGAAACCACTTTTGCACTTGTATTAGTGTGGAAAAACCACTTTTCGCACTTGTGTTAGTGTTGAAAAACCACTTTTCGCACTTGTGTTAGTGTTGAAAAACCACTTTTCGTACTTGTGTTGGTGCAGGAAACCACATTTGCACTTGTATTAGTGTGGAAAAAACACTTTTCTCACTTGGTTAGTGTTGAAAAACCACTTTTCGCACTTGTGTTAGTGTTGAAAAACCACTTTTCGCACTTGTGTTGGTGCAGGAAACCACTTTTGCACTTGTATTAGTGTGGAAAAAACACTTTTCGCACTTGTGATAGTGTTGAAAAACCACTTTTCGCACTTGTGTTAGTGTTGCAAAACCACTTTTCGCACTTGTGTTGGTGCAGGAAACCACTTTTGCACTAACCCTAACCCGAAAAGTAGTGTGGAAAAAACACTTTTTGCACTTGTGATAGTGTTGAAAAACCACTTTTCGCACTTGTGTTAGTGTTGAAAAAAACCACTTTTCGCACTTGTGTTGGTGCAGGAAACCACTTTTGCACTTGTATTAGTGTGGAAAAACCACTTTTCGCACTTGTGTTAGTGTTGAAAAACCACTTTTCGCACTTGTGTTAGTGTTGAAAAACCACTTTTCGTACTTGTGTTGGTGCAGGAAACCACATTTGCACTTGTATTAGTGTGGAAAAAACACTTTTCTCACTTGGTTAGTGTTGAAAAACCACTTTTCGCACTTGTGTTAGTGTTGAAAAACCACTTTTCGCACTTGTGTTGGTGCAGGAAACCACTTTTGCACTTGTATTAGTGTGGAAAAAACACTTTTCGCACTTGTGATAGTGTTGAAAAACCACTTTTCGCACTTGTGTTAGTGTTGCAAAACCACTTTTCGCACTTGTGTTGGTGCAGGAAACCACTTTTGCACTAACCCTAACCCGAAAAGTAGTGTGGAAAAAACACTTTTTGCACTTGTGATAGTGTTGAAAAACCACTTTTCGCACTTGTGTTAGTGTTGAAAAAAACCACTTTTCGCACTTGTGTTGGTGCAGGAAACCACTTTTGCACTTGTATTAGTGTGGAAAAACCACTTTTCGCACTTGTGTTAGTGTTGAAAAACCACTTTTCGCACTTGTGTTGGTGCAGGAAACCACTTTTGCACTTGTATTAGTGTGGAAAAACCACTTTTCGCACTTGTGTTAGTGTGGAAAAACCACTTTTCGCACTTGTGTTAGTGTTGAAAAACCACTTTTCGCACTTGTGTTGGTGCAGGAAACCACTTTTGCACTTGTATTAGTGTGGAAAATCCACTTTTCACACTTGTGTTAGTGTTGAAAAACCACTTTTCGCACTTGTGTTAGTGTTGAAAAACCACTTTTCGCACTTGTGTTGGTGCAGGAAACCACTTTTGCACTTGTATTAGTGTGGAAAAAACACTTTTTGCACTTGTGATAGTGTTGAAAAACGACTTTTCGCACTTGTGTTAGTGTTGAAAAACCACTTTTCGCACTTGTGTTAGTGTTGAAAAACCACTTTTCGCACTTGTGTTGGTGCAGGAAACCACTTTTGCACTTGTATTAGTGTGGAAAACCACTTTTCGCACTTGTGTTAGTGTTGAAAAACCACTTTTCGCACTTGTGTTAGTGTTGAAAAACCACTTTTCGCACTTGTGTTGGTGCAGGAAACCACTTTTGCACTTGTATTAGTGTGGAAAAAACACTTTTTGCACTTGGGATAGTGTTGAATAACCACATTTCGCACTTGTATTAGTGTTGAAAAACCACTTTTCGCACTTGTGTTAGTGCAGGAAACCACATTTGCACTTGTATTAGTGTGGAAAAAACACTTTTTGCACTTGTGATAGTGTTGAAAAACCACTTTTCGCACTTGTGTTAGTGTTGAAAAACCACTTTTCGCACTTGTGTTGGTGTTGAAAAACCACTTTTCGCACTTGTGTTGGTGCAGGAAACCACTTTTGCACTTGTATTAGTGTGGAAAAACCACTTTTTGCACTTGTGTTAGTGTTGACAAACCACTTTTCGCAGTTGTGTTAGTGTTGAAAAACCACTTTTCGCACTTGTGTTGGTGCGGGAAACCACTTTTGCACTTGTATTCGTGTGGAAAAAACACTTTTTGCACTTGTGATAGTGTTGAAAAACCACTTTTCACACTTGTGTTAGTGTTGAAAAACCACTTTTCGCACTTGTGTTGGTGCAGGAAATCACTTTTGCACTTGTATTAGTGTGGAAAAACTACTTTTTGCACTTGTGTTAGTGTTGAAAAACCACTTTTCGCACTTGTGTTAGTGTTGAAAAACCACTTTTCGTACTTGTGTTGGTGCAGGAAACCACTTTTGCACTTGTATTAGTGTGGAAAAAACACTTTTCTCACTTGGTTAGTGTTGAAAAACCACTTTTCGCACTTGTGTTAGTGTTGAAAAACCACTTTTCGCACTTGTGTTGGTGCAGGAAACCACTTTTGCACTTGTATTAGTGTGGAAAAAACACTTTTCGCACTTGTGATAGTGTTGAAAAACCACTTTTCGCACTTGTGTTAGTGTTGCAAAACCACTTTTCGCACTTGTGTTGGTGCAGGAAACCACTTTTGCACTTGTATTAGTGTGGAAAAAACACTTTTTGCACTTGTGATAGTGTTGAAAAACCACTTTTCGCACTTGTGTTAGTGTTGAAAAACCACTTTTCGCACTTGTGTTGGTGCAGGAAACCACTTTTGCACTTATATTAGTGTGGAAAAACCACTTTTCGCACTTGTGTTAGTGTTGAAAAACCACTTTTCGCACTTGTGTTAGTGTTGAAAAACCACTTTTCGCACTTGTGTTAGTGTTGAAAAACCACTTTTCGCACTTGTGTTGGTGCAGGAAACTACTTTTGCACTTGTATTAGGTTGGAAAAAACACTTTTCGCACTTGTGTTAGTGTGGAAAAACCACTTTTCGCACTTGTGTTAGTGTTGAAAAACCACTTTTCGCACTTGTGTTAGTGTTGAAAAACCACTTTTCGCACTTGTGTTGGTGCAGGAAACAACTTTTGCACTTGTATTAGTGTGGAAAAACCACTTTTCGCACTTGTGTTAGTGTTGAAAAACCACTTTTCGCACTTGTGTTAGTGTTGTAAAACCACTTTTCGCACTTGTGTTAGTGTTGAAAAACCACTTCTCGCACTTGTGTTGGTGCAGGAAACCACTTTTGGACTTGTATTAGTGTGGAAAAAACACTTTTCGCACTTGTGTTAGTGTTGAAAAACCACTTTTCGCACTTGTGTTAGTGCTGAAAAACCACTTTTCGCACTTGTGTTGGTGCAGGAAACCACTTTTGCACTTGTATTAGTGTGGAAAAAACACTTTTCGCACTTGTGATAGTGTTGAAAAACCACTTTTCGCACTTGTGTTAGTGTTGCAAAACCACTTTTCGCACTTGTGTTGGTGCAGGAAACCACTTTTGCACTTGTATTAGTGTGGAAAAAACACTTTTTGCACTTGTGATAGTGTTAAAAAACCACTTTTCGCACTTGTGTTAGTGTTGAAAAATCACTTTTCGCACTTGTGTTGGTGCAGGAAACCACTTTTGCACTTATATTAGTGTGGAAAAACCACTTTTCGCACTTGTGTTAGTGTTGAAAAACCACTTTTCGCACTTGTGTTAGTGTTGAAAAACCACTTTTCGCACTTGTGTTAGTGTTGAAAAACCACTTCTCGCACTTGTGTTGGTGCAGGAAACCACTTTTGGACTTGTATTAGTGTGGAAAAAACACTTTTCGCACTTGTGATAGTGTTGAAAAACGACTTTTCGCACTTGTGTTAGTGTTGAAATACCACTTTTCGCACTTGTGTTGGTGCAGGAAACCACTTTTGCACTTGTATTAGTGTGGAAAAAACACATTTCGCACTTGTGTTTGTGCGGGAAACCACTTTTGCACTTGTATTCGTGTGGAAAAAACACTTTTTGCACTTGTGATAGTGTTGAAAAACCACTTTTCGCACTTGTGTTAGTGTTGAAAAACCACTTTTCGCACTTGTGTTGGTGCAGGAAACCACTTTTGCACTTGTATTAGTGTGGAAAAACCACTTTTCGCACTTGTGTTAGTGTTGAAAAACCACTTTTCGCACTTGTGTTGGTGCAGGAAACCACTTTTGCACTTGTATTAGTGTGGAAAAACCACTTTTCGCACTTGTGTTAGTGTTGAAAAACCACTTTTCGCACTTGTGTTAGTGTTGAAAAACCACTTTTCGCACTTGTGTTGGTGCAGGAAACCACTTTTGCACTTGTATTAGTGTGGAAAAAACACTTTTTGCACTTGTGATAGTGTTGAAAAACGACTTTTCGCACTTGTGTTAGTGTTGAAAAACCACTTTTCGCACTTGTGTTAGTGTTGAAAAACCACTTTTCGCACTTGTGTTGGTGCAGGAAACCACTTTTGCACTTGTATTAGCGTGGAAAAACCACTTTTCGCACTTGTGTTAGTGTTGAAAAACCACTTTTCGCACTTGTGTTAGTGTTGAAAAACCACTTTTCGCACTTGTGTTGGTGCAGGAAACCACTTTTGCACTTGTATTAGTGTGGAAAAAACACTTTTTGCACTTGGGATAGTGTTGAATAACCACATTTCGCACTTGTATTAGTGTTGAAAAACCACTTTTCGCACTTGTGTTAGTGCAGGAAACCACATTTGCACTTGTATTAGTGTGGAAAAAACACTTTTTGCACTTGTGATAGTGTTGAAAAACCACTTTTCGCACTTGTGTTAGTGTTGAAAAACCACTTTTCGCACTTGTGTTGGTGTTGAAAAACCACTTTTCGCACTTGTGTTGGTGCAGGAAACCACTTTTGCACTTGTATTAGTGTGGGAAAACCACTTTTTGCACTTGTGTTAGTGTTGACAACCACTTTTCGCAGTTGTGTTAGTGTTGAAAAAACACTTTTCGCACTTGTGTTGGTGCGGGAAACCACTTTTGCACTTGTATTCGTGTGGAAAAAACACTTTTTGCACTTGTGATAGTGTTGAAAAACCACTTTTCACACTTGTGTTAGTGTTGAAAAACCACTTTTCGCACTTGTGTTGGTGCAGGAAACCACTTTTGCACTTGTATTAGTGTGGAAAAACCACTTTTCGCACTTGTGTTAGTGTTGAAAAACCACTTTTCGCACTTGTGTTGGTGTTGAAAAACCACTTTTCGCACTTGTGTCGGTGCAGGAAACCACTTTTGCACTTGTATTATTGTGGAAAAACCACTTTTTGCACTTGTGTTAGTGTTGACAAACCACTTTTCGCACTTGTGTTAGTGTTGAAAAACCACTTTTCGCACTTGTGTTGGTGCAGGAAACCACTTTTGCACTTGTATTAGTGTGGAAAAAACACTTTTCGCACTTGTGATAGTGTTGAAAAACCACTTTTCGCACTTGTGTTAGTGTTGCAAAACCACTTTTCGCACTTGTGTTGGTGCAGGAAACCACTTTTGCACTAACCCTAACCCGAAAAGTAGTGTGGAAAAAACACTTTTTGCACTTGTGATAGTGTTGAAAAACCACTTTTCGCACTTGTGTTAGTGTTGAAAAAAACCACTTTTCGCACTTGTGTTGGTGCAGGAAACCACTTTTGCACTTGTATTAGTGTGGAAAAACCACTTTTCGCACTTGTGTTAGTGTTGAAAAACCACTTTTCGCACTTGTGTTGGTGCAGGAAACCACTTTTGCACTTGTATTAGTGTGGAAAAACCACTTTTCGCACTTGTGTTAGTGTTGAAAAACCACTTTTCGCACTTGTGTTAGTGTTGAAAAACCACTTTTCGCACTTGTGTTGGTGCAGGAAACCACTTTTGCACTTGTATTAGTGTGGAAAATCCACTTTTCACACTTGTGTTAGTGTTGAAAAACCACTTTTCGCACTTGTGTTAGTGTTGAAAAACCACTTTTCGCACTTGTGTTGGTGCAGGAAACCACTTTTGCACTTGTATTAGTGTGGAAAAAACACTTTTTGCACTTGTGATAGTGTTGAAAAACGACTTTTCGCACTTGTGTTAGTGTTGAAAAACCACTTTTCGCACTTGTGTTAGTGTTGAAAAACCACTTTTCGCACTTGTGTTGGTGCAGGAAACCACTTTTGCACTTGTATTAGTGTGGAAAACCACTTTTCGCACTTGTGTTAGTGTTGAAAAACCACTTTTCGCACTTGTGTTAGTGTTGAAAAACCACTTTTCGCACTTGTGTTGGTGCAGGAAACCACTTTTGCACTTGTATTAGTGTGGAAAAAACACTTTTTGCACTTGGGATAGTGTTGAATAACCACATTTCGCACTTGTATTAGTGTTGAAAAACCACTTTTCGCACTTGTGTTAGTGCAGGAAACCACATTTGCACTTGTATTAGTGTGGAAAAAACACTTTTTGCACTTGTGATAGTGTTGAAAAACCACTTTTCGCACTTGTGTTAGTGTTGAAAAACCACTTTTCGCACTTGTGTTGGTGTTGAAAAACCACTTTTCGCACTTGTGTTGGTGCAGGAAACCACTTTTGCACTTGTATTAGTGTGGAAAAACCACTTTTTGCACTTGTGTTAGTGTTGACAAACCACTTTTCGCAGTTGTGTTAGTGTTGAAAAACCACTTTTCGCACTTGTGTTGGTGCGGGAAACCACTTTTGCACTTGTATTCGTGTGGAAAAAACACTTTTTGCACTTGTGATAGTGTTGAAAAACCACTTTTCACACTTGTGTTAGTGTTGAAAAACCACTTTTCGCACTTGTGTTGGTGCAGGAAATCACTTTTGCACTTGTATTAGTGTGGAAAAACCACTTTTCGCACTTGTGTTAGTGTTGAAAAACCACTTTTCGCACTTGTGTTAGTGTTGAAAAACCACTTTTCGTACTTGTGTTGGTGCAGGAAACCACTTTTGCACTTGTATTAGTGTGGAAAAAACACTTTTCTCACTTGGTTAGTGTTGAAAAACCACTTTTCGCACTTGTGTTAGTGTTGAAAAACCACTTTTCGCACTTGTGTTGGTGCAGGAAACAACTTTTGCACTTGTATTAGTGTGGAAAAAACACTTTTCTCACTTGGTTAGTGTTGAAAAACCACTTTTCGCACTTGTGTTAGTGTTGAAAAACCACTTTTCGCACTTGTGTTGGTGCAGGAAACCACTTTTGCACTTGTATTCGTGTGGAAAAAACACTTTTTGCACTTGTGATAGTGTTGAAAAACCACTTTTCACACTTGTGTTAGTGTTGAAAAACCACTTTTCGCACTTGTGTTGGTGCAGGAAACCACTTTTGCACTTGTATTAGTGTGGAAAAACCACTTTTCGCACTTGTGTTAGTGTTGAAAAACCACTTTTCGCACTTGTGTTAGTGTTGAAAAACCACTTTTCGTACTTGTGTTGGTGCAGGAAACCACATTTGCACTTGTATTAGTGTGGAAAAAACACTTTTCTCACTTGGTTAGTGTTGAAAAACCACTTTTCGCACTTGTGTTAGTGTTGAAAAACCACTTTTCGCACTTGTGTTGGTGCAGGAAACCACTTTTGCACTTGTATTAGTGTGGAAAAAACACTTTTCGCACTTGTGATAGTGTTGAAAAACCACTTTTCGCACTTGTGTTAGTGTTGCAAAACCACTTTTCGCACTTGTGTTGGTGCAGGAAACCACTTTTGCACTAACCCTAACCCGAAAAGTAGTGTGGAAAAAACACTTTTTGCACTTGTGATAGTGTTGAAAAACCACTTTTCGCACTTGTGTTAGTGTTGAAAAAAACCACTTTTCGCACTTGTGTTGGTGCAGGAAACCACTTTTGCACTTGTATTAGTGTGGAAAAACCACTTTTCGCACTTGTGTTAGTGTTGAAAAACCACTTTTCGCACTTGTGTTGGTGCAGGAAACCACTTTTGCACTTGTATTAGTGTGGAAAAACCACTTTTCGCACTTGTGTTAGTGTTGAAAAACCACTTTTCGCACTTGTGTTAGTGTTGAAAAACCACTTTTCGCACTTGTGTTGGTGCAGGAAACCACTTTTGCACTTGTATTAGTGTGGAAAATCCACTTTTCACACTTGTGTTAGTGTTGAAAAACCACTTTTCGCACTTGTGTTAGTGTTGAAAAACCACTTTTCGCACTTGTGTTGGTGCAGGAAACCACTTTTGCACTTGTATTAGTGTGGAAAAAACACTTTTTGCACTTGTGATAGTGTTGAAAAACGACTTTTCGCACTTGTGTTAGTGTTGAAAAACCACTTTTCGCACTTGTGTTAGTGTTGAAAAACCACTTTTCGCACTTGTGTTGGTGCAGGAAACCACTTTTGCACTTGTATTAGTGTGGAAAACCACTTTTCGCACTTGTGTTAGTGTTGAAAAACCACTTTTCGCACTTGTGTTAGTGTTGAAAAACCACTTTTCGCACTTGTGTTGGTGCAGGAAACCACTTTTGCACTTGTATTAGTGTGGAAAAAACACTTTTTGCACTTGGGATAGTGTTGAATAACCACATTTCGCACTTGTATTAGTGTTGAAAAACCACTTTTCGCACTTGTGTTAGTGCAGGAAACCACATTTGCACTTGTATTAGTGTGGAAAAAACACTTTTTGCACTTGTGATAGTGTTGAAAAACCACTTTTCGCACTTGTGTTAGTGTTGAAAAACCACTTTTCGCACTTGTGTTGGTGTTGAAAAACCACTTTTCGCACTTGTGTTGGTGCAGGAAACCACTTTTGCACTTGTATTAGTGTGGAAAAACCACTTTTTGCACTTGTGTTAGTGTTGACAAACCACTTTTCGCAGTTGTGTTAGTGTTGAAAAACCACTTTTCGCACTTGTGTTGGTGCGGGAAACCACTTTTGCACTTGTATTCGTGTGGAAAAAACACTTTTTGCACTTGTGATAGTGTTGAAAAACCACTTTTCACACTTGTGTTAGTGTTGAAAAACCACTTTTCGCACTTGTGTTGGTGCAGGAAATCACTTTTGCACTTGTATTAGTGTGGAAAAACCACTTTTCGCACTTGTGTTAGTGTTGAAAAACCACTTTTCGCACTTGTGTTAGTGTTGAAAAACCACTTTTCGTACTTGTGTTGGTGCAGGAAACCACTTTTGCACTTGTATTAGTGTGGAAAAAACACTTTTCTCACTTGGTTAGTGTTGAAAAACCACTTTTCGCACTTGTGTTAGTGTTGAAAAACCACTTTTCGCACTTGTGTTGGTGCAGGAAACCACTTTTGCACTTGTATTAGTGTGGAAAAAACACTTTTCGCACTTGTGATAGTGTTGAAAAACCACTTTTCGCACTTGTGTTAGTGTTGCAAAACCACTTTTCGCACTTGTGTTGGTGCAGGAAACCACTTTTGCACTTGTATTAGTGTGGAAAAAACACTTTTTGCACTTGTGATAGTGTTGAAAAACCACTTTTCGCACTTGTGTTAGTGTTGAAAAACCACTTTTCGCACTTGTGTTGGTGCAGGAAACCACTTTTGCACTTATATTAGTGTGGAAAAACCACTTTTCGCACTTGTGTTAGTGTTGAAAAACCACTTTTCGCACTTGTGTTAGTGTTGAAAAACCACTTTTCGCACTTGTGTTAGTGTTGAAAAACCACTTTTCGCACTTGTGTTGGTGCAGGAAACTACTTTTGCACTTGTATTAGGTTGGAAAAAACACTTTTCGCACTTGTGTTAGTGTGGAAAAACCACTTTTCGCACTTGTGTTAGTGTTGAAAAACCACTTTTCGCACTTGTGTTAGTGTTGAAAAACCACTTTTCGCACTTGTGTTGGTGCAGGAAACAACTTTTGCACTTGTATTAGTGTGGAAAAACCACTTTTCGCACTTGTGTTAGTGTTGAAAAACCACTTTTCGCACTTGTGTTAGTGTTGTAAAACCACTTTTCGCACTTGTGTTAGTGTTGAAAAACCACTTCTCGCACTTGTGTTGGTGCAGGAAACCACTTTTGGACTTGTATTAGTGTGGAAAAAACACTTTTCGCACTTGTGTTAGTGTTGAAAAACCACTTTTCGCACTTGTGTTAGTGCTGAAAAACCACTTTTCGCACTTGTGTTGGTGCAGGAAACCACTTTTGCACTTGTATTAGTGTGGAAAAAACACTTTTCGCACTTGTGATAGTGTTGAAAAACCACTTTTCGCACTTGTGTTAGTGTTGCAAAACCACTTTTCGCACTTGTGTTGGTGCAGGAAACCACTTTTGCACTTGTATTAGTGTGGAAAAAACACTTTTTGCACTTGTGATAGTGTTAAAAAACCACTTTTCGCACTTGTGTTAGTGTTGAAAAACCACTTTTCGCACTTGTGTTGGTGCAGGAAACCACTTTTGCACTTATATTAGTGTGGAAAAACCACTTTTCGCACTTGTGTTAGTGTTGAAAAACCACTTTTCGCACTTGTGTTAGTGTTGAAAAACCACTTTTCGCACTTGTGTTAGTGTTGAAAAACCACTTCTCGCACTTGTGTTGGTGCAGGAAACCACTTTTAGACTTGTATTAGTGTGGAAAAAACACTTTTCGCACTTGTGATAGTGTTGAAAAACGACTTTTCGCACTTGTGTTGGTGCAGGAAACCACTTTTGCACTTGTATTAGTGTGGAAAAAACACATTTCGCACTTGTGTTTGTGCGGGAAACCACTTTTGCACTTGTATTCGTGTGGAAAAAACACTTTTTGCACTTGTGATAGTGTTGAAAAACCACTTTTCGCACTTGTGTTAGTGTTGAAAAACCACTTTTCGCACTTGTGTTGGTGCAGGAAACCACTTTTGCACTTGTATTAGTGTGGAAAAACCACTTTTCGCACTTGTGTTAGTGTTGAAAAACCACTTTTCGCACTTGTGTTGGTGCAGGAAACCACTTTTGCACTTGTATTAGTGTGGAAAAACCACTTTTCGCACTTGTGTTAGTGTTGAAAAACCACTTTTCGCACTTGTGTTAGTGTTGAAAAACCACTTTTCGCACTTGTGTTGGTGCAGGAAACCACTTTTGCACTTGTATTAGTGTGGAAAAAACACTTTTTGCACTTGTGATAGTGTTGAAAAACGACTTTTCGCACTTGTGTTAGTGTTGAAAAACCACTTTTCGCACTTGTGTTAGTGTTGAAAAACCACTTTTCGCACTTGTGTTGGTGCAGGAAACCACTTTTGCACTTGTATTAGTGTGGAAAAAACACTTTTTGCACTTGGGATAGTGTTGAATAACCACATTTCGCACTTGTATTAGTGTTGAAAAACCACTTTTCGCACTTGTGTTAGTGCAGGAAACCACATTTGCACTTGTATTAGTGTGGAAAAAACACTTTTTGCACTTGTGATAGTGTTGAAAAACCACTTTTCGCACTTGTGTTAGTGTTGAAAAACCACTTTTCGCACTTGTGTTGGTGTTGAAAAACCACTTTTCGCACTTGTGTTGGTGCAGGAAACCACTTTTGCACTTGTATTAGTGTGGGAAAACCACTTTTTGCACTTGTGTTAGTGTTGACAACCACTTTTCGCAGTTGTGTTAGTGTTGAAAAACCACTTTTCGCACTTGTGTTGGTGCGGGAAACCACTTTTGCACTTGTATTCGTGTGGAAAAAACACTTTTTGCACTTGTGATAGTGTTGAAAAACCACTTTTCACACTTGTGTTAGTGTTGAAAAACCACTTTTCGCACTTGTGTTGGTGCAGGAAACCACTTTTGCACTTGTATTAGTGTGGAAAAACCACTTTTCGCACTTGTGTTAGTGTTGAAAAACCACTTTTCGCACTTGTGTTAGTGTTGAAAAACCACTTTTCGTACTTGTGTTGGTGCAGGAAACCACATTTGCACTTGTATTAGTGTGGAAAAAACACTTTTCTCACTTGGTTAGTGTTGAAAAACCACTTTTCGCACTTGTGTTAGTGTTGAAAAACCACTTTTCGCACTTGTGTTGGTGCAGGAAACCACTTTTGCACTTGTATTAGTGTGGAAAAAACACTTTTCGCACTTGTGATAGTGTTGAAAAACCACTTTTCGCACTTGTGTTAGTGTTGAAAAACCACTTTTCGCACTTGTGTTGGTGCAGGAAACCACTTTTGCACTTGTATTAGTGTGGAAAAACCACTTTTCGCACTTATGTTAGTGTTGAAAAACCACTTTTCGCACTTGTGTTAGTGTTGAAAAACTACTTTTCGCACTTGTGTTGGTGCAGGAAACCACTTTTGCACTTGTATTAGTGTGGAAAAAAAAACTTTTTGCACTTGTGATAGTGTTGAAAAACGACTTTTCGCACTTGTGTTAGTGTTGAAAAACCACTTTTCGCACTTGTGTTAGTGTTGAAAAACCACTTTTCGCACTTGTGTTGGTGCAGGAAACCACTTTTGCACTTGTATTAGTGTGGAAAAACCACTTCTCGCACTTGTGTTAGTGTTGAAAAACCACTTTTCGCACTTGTGTTAGTGTTGAAAAACCACTTTTCGCACTTGTGTTAGTGTTGAAAAACCACCTCTCGCACTTGTGTTGGTGCAGGAAACCACTTTTGCACTTGTATTAGTGTGGAAAAAACACTTTTCGCACTTGTGTTAGTGTTGAAAAACCACTTTTCGCACTTGTGTTAGTGTTGAAAAACCACTTTTCGCACTTGTGTTGGTGCAGGAAACCACTTTTGCACTTGTATTAGTGTGGAAAAAACACTTTTCGCACTTGTGATAGTGTTGAAAAACCACTTTTCGCACTTGTGTTAGTGTTGCAAAACCACTTTTCGCACTTGTGTTGGTGCAGGAAACCACTTTTGCACTTGTATTAGTGTGGAAAAAACACTTTTTGCACTTGTGATAGTGTTGAAAAACCACTTTTGGCACTTGTGTTAGTGTTGAAAAACCACTTTTCGCACTTGTGTTGGTGCAAGAAACCACTTTTGCACTTATATTAGTGTGGAAAACCACTTTTCGCACTTGTGTTAGTGTTGAAAAACCACTTTTCACACTTGTGTTAGTGTTGAAAAACCACTTTTCGCACTTGTGTTAGTGTTGAAAAACCACTTTTCGCACTTGTGTTGGTGCAGGAAACTACTTTTGCACTTGTATTAGGTTGGAAAAAACACTTTTCGCACTTGTGTTAATGTTGAAAAACCACTTTTCGCACTTGTGTTAGTGTTGAAAAACCACTTTTCGTACTTGTGTTGGTGCAGGAAACCACTTTTGCACTTGTATTAGTGTGGAAAAAACACTTTTGCACTTGTGATAGTGTTGAAAAACCACTTTTCGCACTTGTGTTAGTGTTGAAAAACCACTTTTCGCACTTGTGTTGGTGCAGGAAACTACTTTTGCACTTGTATTAGGTTGGAAAAAACACTTTTCGCAGTTGTGTTGGTGTTGAAAAACCACTTTTCGCACTTGTGTTAGTGTTGAAAAACCACTTTTCGCACTTGTGTTGGTGCAGGAAACCACTTTTGCACTTGTATTAGTGTGGAAAAAACACTTTTCGCACTTGTGATATTGTTGAAAAACCACTTTTCGCACTTGTGTTAGTGTTGAAAAACCACTTTTCGCACTTGTGTTGGTGCAGGAAACCACTTTTGCACTTGTATTAGTGTGGAAAAAACACTTTTTGCACTTGTGATAGTGTTGAAAAACCACTTTTCGCACTTGTGTTAGTGTTGAAAAACTACTTTTCGCACTTGTGTTGGTGCAGGAAACCACTTTTGCACTTATATTAGTGTGGAAAAACCACTTTTCGCACTTGTGTTAGTGTTGAAAAACCACTTTTCGCACTTGTGTTAGTGTTGAAAAACCACTTTTCGCACTTGTGTTAGTGTTGAAAAACCACTTTTCGCACTTGTGTTGGTGCAGGAAACTACTTTTGCACTTGTATTAGGTTGGAAAAAAACACTTTTCGCACTTGTGTTAGTGTGGAAAAACCACTTTTCGCACTTGTGTTAGTGTTGAAAAACCACTTTTCGCACTTGTGTTAGTGTTGAAAAACCACTTTTCGTACTTGTGTTGGTGCAGGAAACCACTTTTGCACTTGTATTAGTGTGGAAAAAACACTTTTTGCACTTGTGATAGTGTTGAAAAACCACTTTTCGCACTTGTGTTAGTGTTGAAAAACCACTTTTCGCACTTGTGTTGGTGCAGGAAACAACTTTTGCACTTGTATTAGTGTGGAAAAACCACTTTTCGCACTTGTGTTAGTGTTGAAAAACCACTTTTCGCACTTGTGTTAGTGTTGAAAAACCACTTTTCGCACTTGTGTTAGTGTTGAAAAACCACTTCTCGCACTTGTGTTGGTGCAGGAAACCACTTTTGGACTTGTATTAGTGTGGAAAAAACACTTTTCGCACTTGTGTTAGTGTTGAAAAACCACTTTTCGCACTTGTGTTAGTGTTGAAAAACCACTTTTCGCACTTGTGTTGGTGCAGGAAACCACTTTTGCACTTGTATTAGTGTGGAAAAAACACTTTTCGCACTTGTGATAGTGTTGAAAAACCACTTTTCGAACTTGTGTTAGTGTTGCAAAACCACTTTTCGCACTTGTGTTGGTGCAGGAAACCACTTTTGCACTTGTATTAGTGTGGAAAAAACACTTTTTGCACTTGTGATAGTGTTAAAAAACCACTTTTCGCACTTGTGTTAGTGTTGAAAAACCACTTTTCGCACTTGTGTTGGTGCAGGAAACCACTTTTGCACTTGTATTAGTGTGGAAAAACCACTTTTCGCACTTGTGTTAGTGTTGAAAAACCACTTTTCGCACTTGTGTTAGTGTTGAAAAACCACTTTTCGCACTTGTGTTGGTGCAGGAAACCACTTTTGCACTTGTATTAGTGTGGAAAATCCACTTTTCACACTTGTGTTAGTGTTGAAAAACCACTTTTCGCACTTGTGTTAGTGTTGAAAAACCACTTTTCGCACTTGTGTTGGTGCAGGAAACCACTTTTGCACTTGTATTAGTGTGGAAAAAACACTTTTTGCACTTGTGATAGTGTTGAAAAACGACTTTTCGCACTTGTGTTAGTGTTGAAAAACCACTTTTCGCACTTGTGTTAGTGTTGAAAAACCACTTTTCGCACTTGTGTTGGTGCAGGAAACCACTTTTGCACTTGTATTAGTGTGGAAAACCACTTTTCGCACTTGTGTTAGTGTTGAAAAACCACTTTTCGCACTTGTGTTAGTGTTGAAAAACCACTTTTCGCACTTGTGTTGGTGCAGGAAACCACTTTTGCACTTGTATTAGTGTGGAAAAAACACTTTTTGCACTTGGGATAGTGTTGAATAACCACATTTCGCACTTGTATTAGTGTTGAAAAACCACTTTTCGCACTTGTGTTAGTGCAGGAAACCACATTTGCACTTGTATTAGTGTGGAAAAAACACTTTTTGCACTTGTGATAGTGTTGAAAAACCACTTTTCGCACTTGTGTTAGTGTTGAAAAACCACTTTTCGCACTTGTGTTGGTGTTGAAAAACCACTTTTCGCACTTGTGTTGGTGCAGGAAACCACTTTTGCACTTGTATTAGTGTGGAAAAACCACTTTTTGCACTTGTGTTAGTGTTGACAAACCACTTTTCGCAGTTGTGTTAGTGTTGAAAAACCACTTTTCGCACTTGTGTTGGTGCGGGAAACCACTTTTGCACTTGTATTCGTGTGGAAAAAACACTTTTTGCACTTGTGATAGTGTTGAAAAACCACTTTTCACACTTGTGTTAGTGTTGAAAAACCACTTTTCGCACTTGTGTTGGTGCAGGAAATCACTTTTGCACTTGTATTAGTGTGGAAAAACCACTTTTCGCACTTGTGTTAGTGTTGAAAAACCACTTTTCGCACTTGTGTTAGTGTTGAAAAACCACTTTTCGTACTTGTGTTGGTGCAGGAAACCACTTTTGCACTTGTATTAGTGTGGAAAAAACACTTTTCTCACTTGGTTAGTGTTGAAAAACCACTTTTCGCACTTGTGTTAGTGTTGAAAAACCACTTTTCGCACTTGTGTTGGTGCAGGAAACCACTTTTGCACTTGTATTAGTGTGGAAAAAACACTTTTCGCACTTGTGATAGTGTTGAAAAACCACTTTTCGCACTTGTGTTAGTGTTGCAAAACCACTTTTCGCACTTGTGTTGGTGCAGGAAACCACTTTTGCACTTGTATTAGTGTGGAAAAAACACTTTTTGCACTTGTGATAGTGTTGAAAAACCACTTTTCGCACTTGTGTTAGTGTTGAAAAACCACTTTTCGCACTTGTGTTGGTGCAGGAAACCACTTTTGCACTTATATTAGTGTGGAAAAACCACTTTTCGCACTTGTGTTAGTGTTGAAAAACCACTTTTCGCACTTGTGTTAGTGTTGAAAAACCACTTTTCGCACTTGTGTTAGTGTTGAAAAACCACTTTTCGCACTTGTGTTGGTGCAGGAAACTACTTTTGCACTTGTATTAGGTTGGAAAAAACACTTTTCGCACTTGTGTTAGTGTGGAAAAACCACTTTTCGCACTTGTGTTAGTGTTGAAAAACCACTTTTCGCACTTGTGTTAGTGTTGAAAAACCACTTTTCGCACTTGTGTTGGTGCAGGAAACAACTTTTGCACTTGTATTAGTGTGGAAAAACCACTTTTCGCACTTGTGTTAGTGTTGAAAAACCACTTTTCGCACTTGTGTTAGTGTTGTAAAACCACTTTTCGCACTTGTGTTAGTGTTGAAAAACCACTTCTCGCACTTGTGTTGGTGCAGGAAACCACTTTTGGACTTGTATTAGTGTGGAAAAAACACTTTTCGCACTTGTGTTAGTGTTGAAAAACCACTTTTCGCACTTGTGTTAGTGCTGAAAAACCACTTTTCGCACTTGTGTTGGTGCAGGAAACCACTTTTGCACTTGTATTAGTGTGGAAAAAACACTTTTCGCACTTGTGATAGTGTTGAAAAACCACTTTTCGCACTTGTGTTAGTGTTGCAAAACCACTTTTCGCACTTGTGTTGGTGCAGGAAACCACTTTTGCACTTGTATTAGTGTGGAAAAAACACTTTTTGCACTTGTGATAGTGTTAAAAAACCACTTTTCGCACTTGTGTTAGTGTTGAAAAACCACTTTTCGCACTTGTGTTGGTGCAGGAAACCACTTTTGCACTTATATTAGTGTGGAAAAACCACTTTTCGCACTTGTGTTAGTGTTGAAAAACCACTTTTCGCACTTGTGTTAGTGTTGAAAAACCACTTTTCGCACTTGTGTTAGTGTTGAAAAACCACTTCTCGCACTTGTGTTGGTGCAGGAAACCACTTTTAGACTTGTATTAGTGTGGAAAAAACACTTTTCGCACTTGTGATAGTGTTGAAAAACGACTTTTCGCACTTGTGTTGGTGCAGGAAACCACTTTTGCACTTGTATTAGTGTGGAAAAAACACATTCCGCACTTGTGTTTGTGCGGGAAACCACTTTTGCACTTGTATTCGTGTGGAAAAAACACTTTTTGCACTTGTGATAGTGTTGAAAAACCACTTTTCGCACTTGTGTTAGTGTTGAAAAACCACTTTTCGCACTTGTGTTGGTGCAGGAAACCACTTTTGCACTTGTATTAGTGTGGAAAAACCACTTTTCGCACTTGTGTTAGTGTTGAAAAACCACTTTTCGCACTTGTGTTGGTGCAGGAAACCACTTTTGCACTTGTATTAGTGTGGAAAAACCACTTTTCGCACTTGTGTTAGTGTTGAAAAACCACTTTTCGCACTTGTGTTAGTGTTGAAAAACCACTTTTCGCACTTGTGTTGGTGCAGGAAACCACTTTTGCACTTGTATTAGTGTGGAAAAAACACTTTTTGCACTTGTGATAGTGTTGAAAAACGACTTTTCGCACTTGTGTTAGTGTTGAAAAACCACTTTTCGCACTTGTGTTAGTGTTGAAAAACCACTTTTCGCACTTGTGTTGGTGCAGGAAACCACTTTTGCACTTGTATTAGCGTGGAAAAACCACTTTTCGCACTTGTGATAGTGTTGAAAAACCACTTTTCGAACTTGTGTTAGTGTTGCAAAACCACTTTTCGCACTTGTGTTGGTGCAGGAAACCACTTTTGCACTTGTATTAGTGTGGAAAAAACACTTTTTGCACTTGTGATAGTGTTAAAAAACCACTTTTCGCACTTGTGTTAGTGTTGAAAAACCACTTTTCGCACTTGTGTTGGTGCAGGAAACCACTTTTGCACTTGTATTAGTGTGGAAAAACCACTTTTCGCACTTGTGTTAGTGTTGAAAAACCACTTTTCGCACTTGTGTTAGTGTTGAAAAACCACTTTTCGCACTTGTGTTGGTGCAGGAAACCACTTTTGCACTTGTATTAGTGTGGAAAATCCACTTTTCACACTTGTGTTAGTGTTGAAAAACCACTTTTCGCACTTGTGTTAGTGTTGAAAAACCACTTTTCGCACTTGTGTTGGTGCAGGAAACCACTTTTGCACTTGTATTAGTGTGGAAAAAACACTTTTTGCACTTGTGATAGTGTTGAAAAACGACTTTTCGCACTTGTGTTAGTGTTGAAAAACCACTTTTCGCACTTGTGTTAGTGTTGAAAAACCACTTTTCGCACTTGTGTTGGTGCAGGAAACCACTTTTGCACTTGTATTAGTGTGGAAAACCACTTTTCGCACTTGTGTTAGTGTTGAAAAACCACTTTTCGCACTTGTGTTAGTGTTGAAAAACCACTTTTCGCACTTGTGTTGGTGCAGGAAACCACTTTTGCACTTGTATTAGTGTGGAAAAAACACTTTTTGCACTTGGGATAGTGTTGAATAACCACATTTCGCACTTGTATTAGTGTTGAAAAACCACTTTTCGCACTTGTGTTAGTGCAGGAAACCACATTTGCACTTGTATTAGTGTGGAAAAAACACTTTTTGCACTTGTGATAGTGTTGAAAAACCACTTTTCGCACTTGTGTTAGTGTTGAAAAACCACTTTTCGCACTTGTGTTGGTGTTGAAAAACCACTTTTCGCACTTGTGTTGGTGCAGGAAACCACTTTTGCACTTGTATTAGTGTGGAAAAACCACTTTTTGCACTTGTGTTAGTGTTGACAAACCACTTTTCGCAGTTGTGTTAGTGTTGAAAAACCACTTTTCGCACTTGTGTTGGTGCGGGAAACCACTTTTGCACTTGTATTCGTGTGGAAAAAACACTTTTTGCACTTGTGATAGTGTTGAAAAACCACTTTTCACACTTGTGTTAGTGTTGAAAAACCACTTTTCGCACTTGTGTTGGTGCAGGAAATCACTTTTGCACTTGTATTAGTGTGGAAAAACCACTTTTCGCACTTGTGTTAGTGTTGAAAAACCACTTTTCGCACTTGTGTTAGTGTTGAAAAACCACTTTTCGTACTTGTGTTGGTGCAGGAAACCACTTTTGCACTTGTATTAGTGTGGAAAAAACACTTTTCTCACTTGGTTAGTGTTGAAAAACCACTTTTCGCACTTGTGTTAGTGTTGAAAAACCACTTTTCGCACTTGTGTTGGTGCAGGAAACCACTTTTGCACTTGTATTAGTGTGGAAAAAACACTTTTCGCACTTGTGATAGTGTTGAAAAACCACTTTTCGCACTTGTGTTAGTGTTGCAAAACCACTTTTCGCACTTGTGTTGGTGCAGGAAACCACTTTTGCACTTGTATTAGTGTGGAAAAAACACTTTTTGCACTTGTGATAGTGTTGAAAAACCACTTTTCGCACTTGTGTTAGTGTTGAAAAACCACTTTTCGCACTTGTGTTGGTGCAGGAAACCACTTTTGCACTTATATTAGTGTGGAAAAACCACTTTTCGCACTTGTGTTAGTGTTGAAAAACCACTTTTCGCACTTGTGTTAGTGTTGAAAAACCACTTTTCGCACTTGTGTTAGTGTTGAAAAACCACTTTTCGCACTTGTGTTGGTGCAGGAAACTACTTTTGCACTTGTATTAGGTTGGAAAAAACACTTTTCGCACTTGTGTTAGTGTGGAAAAACCACTTTTCGCACTTGTGTTAGTGTTGAAAAACCACTTTTCGCACTTGTGTTAGTGTTGAAAAACCACTTTTCGCACTTGTGTTGGTGCAGGAAACAACTTTTGCACTTGTATTAGTGTGGAAAAACCACTTTTCGCACTTGTGTTAGTGTTGAAAAACCACTTTTCGCACTTGTGTTAGTGTTGTAAAACCACTTTTCGCACTTGTGTTAGTGTTGAAAAACCACTTCTCGCACTTGTGTTGGTGCAGGAAACCACTTTTGGACTTGTATTAGTGTGGAAAAAACACTTTTCGCACTTGTGTTAGTGTTGAAAAACCACTTTTCGCACTTGTGTTAGTGCTGAAAAACCACTTTTCGCACTTGTGTTGGTGCAGGAAACCACTTTTGCACTTGTATTAGTGTGGAAAAAACACTTTTCGCACTTGTGATAGTGTTGAAAAACCACTTTTCGCACTTGTGTTAGTGTTGCAAAACCACTTTTCGCACTTGTGTTGGTGCAGGAAACCACTTTTGCACTTGTATTAGTGTGGAAAAAACACTTTTTGCACTTGTGATAGTGTTAAAAAACCACTTTTCGCACTTGTGTTAGTGTTGAAAAACCACTTTTCGCACTTGTGTTGGTGCAGGAAACCACTTTTGCACTTATATTAGTGTGGAAAAACCACTTTTCGCACTTGTGTTAGTGTTGAAAAACCACTTTTCGCACTTGTGTTAGTGTTGAAAAACCACTTTTCGCACTTGTGTTAGTGTTGAAAAACCACTTCTCGCACTTGTGTTGGTGCAGGAAACCACTTTTAGACTTGTATTAGTGTGGAAAAAACACTTTTCGCACTTGTGATAGTGTTGAAAAACGACTTTTCGCACTTGTGTTGGTGCAGGAAACCACTTTTGCACTTGTATTAGTGTGGAAAAAACACATTCCGCACTTGTGTTTGTGCGGGAAACCACTTTTGCACTTGTATTCGTGTGGAAAAAACACTTTTTGCACTTGTGATAGTGTTGAAAAACCACTTTTCGCACTTGTGTTAGTGTTGAAAAACCACTTTTCGCACTTGTGTTGGTGCAGGAAACCACTTTTGCACTTGTATTAGTGTGGAAAAACCACTTTTCGCACTTGTGTTAGTGTTGAAAAACCACTTTTCGCACTTGTGTTGGTGCAGGAAACCACTTTTGCACTTGTATTAGTGTGGAAAAACCACTTTTCGCACTTGTGTTAGTGTTGAAAAACCACTTTTCGCACTTGTGTTAGTGTTGAAAAACCACTTTTCGCACTTGTGTTGGTGCAGGAAACCACTTTTGCACTTGTATTAGTGTGGAAAAAACACTTTTTGCACTTGTGATAGTGTTGAAAAACGACTTTTCGCACTTGTGTTAGTGTTGAAAAACCACTTTTCGCACTTGTGTTAGTGTTGAAAAACCACTTTTCGCACTTGTGTTGGTGCAGGAAACCACTTTTGCACTTGTATTAGCGTGGAAAAACCACTTTTCGCACTTGTGTTAGTGTTGAAAAACCACTTTTCGCACTTGTGTTAGTGTTGAAAAACCACTTTTCGCACTTGTGTTGGTGCAGGAAACCACTTTTGCACTTGTATTAGTGTGGAAAAAACACTTTTTGCACTTGGGATAGTGTTGAATAACCACATTTCGCACTTGTATTAGTGTTGAAAAACCACTTTTCGCACTTGTGTTAGTGCAGGAAACCACATTTGCACTTGTATTAGTGTGGAAAAAACACTTTTTGCACTTGTGATAGTGTTGAAAAACCACTTTTCGCACTTGTGTTAGTGTTGAAAAACCACTTTTCGCACTTGTGTTGGTGTTGAAAAACCACTTTTCGCACTTGTGTTGGTGCAGGAAACCACTTTTGCACTTGTATTAGTGTGGGAAAACCACTTTTTGCACTTGTGTTAGTGTTGACAACCACTTTTCGCAGTTGTGTTAGTGTTGAAAAACCACTTTTCGCACTTGTGTTGGTGCGGGAAACCACTTTTGCACTTGTATTCGTGTGGAAAAAACACTTTTTGCACTTGTGATAGTGTTGAAAAACCACTTTTCACACTTGTGTTAGTGTTGAAAAACCACTTTTCGCACTTGTGTTGGTGCAGGAAACCACTTTTGCACTTGTATTAGTGTGGAAAAACCACTTTTCGCACTTGTGTTAGTGTTGAAAAACCACTTTTCGCACTTGTGTTAGTGTTGAAAAACCACTTTTCGTACTTGTGTTGGTGCAGGAAACCACATTTGCACTTGTATTAGTGTGGAAAAAACACTTTTCTCACTTGGTTAGTGTTGAAAAACCACTTTTCGCACTTGTGTTAGTGTTGAAAAACCACTTTTCGCACTTGTGTTGGTGCAGGAAACCACTTTTGCACTTGTATTAGTGTGGAAAAAACACTTTTCGCACTTGTGATAGTGTTGAAAAACCACTTTTCGCACTTGTGTTAGTGTTGAAAAACCACTTTTCGCACTTGTGTTGGTGCAGGAAACCACTTTTGCACTTGTATTAGTGTGGAAAAACCACTTTTCGCACTTATGTTAGTGTTGAAAAACCACTTTTCGCACTTGTGTTAGTGTTGAAAAACTACTTTTCGCACTTGTGTTGGTGCAGGAAACCACTTTTGCACTTGTATTAGTGTGGAAAAAAAAACTTTTTGCACTTGTGATAGTGTTGAAAAACGACTTTTCGCACTTGTGTTAGTGTTGAAAAACCACTTTTCGCACTTGTGTTAGTGTTGAAAAACCACTTTTCGCACTTGTGTTGGTGCAGGAAACCACTTTTGCACTTGTATTAGTGTGGAAAAACCACTTCTCGCACTTGTGTTAGTGTTGAAAAACCACTTTTCGCACTTGTGTTAGTGTTGAAAAACCACTTTTCGCACTTGTGTTAGTGTTGAAAAACCACCTCTCGCACTTGTGTTGGTGCAGGAAACCACTTTTGCACTTGTATTAGTGTGGAAAAAACACTTTTCGCACTTGTGTTAGTGTTGAAAAACCACTTTTCGCACTTGTGTTAGTGTTGAAAAACCACTTTTCGCACTTGTGTTGGTGCAGGAAACCACTTTTGCACTTGTATTAGTGTGGAAAAAACACTTTTCGCACTTGTGATAGTGTTGAAAAACCACTTTTCGCACTTGTGTTAGTGTTGCAAAACCACTTTTCGCACTTGTGTTGGTGCAGGAAACCACTTTTGCACTTGTATTAGTGTGGAAAAAACACTTTTTGCACTTGTGATAGTGTTGAAAAACCACTTTTGGCACTTGTGTTAGTGTTGAAAAACCACTTTTCGCACTTGTGTTGGTGCAAGAAACCACTTTTGCACTTATATTAGTGTGGAAAACCACTTTTCGCACTTGTGTTAGTGTTGAAAAACCACTTTTCACACTTGTGTTAGTGTTGAAAAACCACTTTTCGCACTTGTGTTAGTGTTGAAAAACCACTTTTCGCACTTGTGTTGGTGCAGGAAACTACTTTTGCACTTGTATTAGGTTGGAAAAAACACTTTTCGCACTTGTGTTAATGTTGAAAAACCACTTTTCGCACTTGTGTTAGTGTTGAAAAACCACTTTTCGTACTTGTGTTGGTGCAGGAAACCACTTTTGCACTTGTATTAGTGTGGAAAAAACACTTTTGCACTTGTGATAGTGTTGAAAAACCACTTTTCGCACTTGTGTTAGTGTTGAAAAACCACTTTTCGCACTTGTGTTGGTGCAGGAAACTACTTTTGCACTTGTATTAGGTTGGAAAAAACACTTTTCGCAGTTGTGTTGGTGTTGAAAAACCACTTTTCGCACTTGTGTTAGTGTTGAAAAACCACTTTTCGCACTTGTGTTGGTGCAGGAAACCACTTTTGCACTTGTATTAGTGTGGAAAAAACACTTTTCGCACTTGTGATATTGTTGAAAAACCACTTTTCGCACTTGTGTTAGTGTTGAAAAACCACTTTTCGCACTTGTGTTGGTGCAGGAAACCACTTTTGCACTTGTATTAGTGTGGAAAAAACACTTTTTGCACTTGTGATAGTGTTGAAAAACCACTTTTCGCACTTGTGTTAGTGTTGAAAAACTACTTTTCGCACTTGTGTTGGTGCAGGAAACCACTTTTGCACTTATATTAGTGTGGAAAAACCACTTTTCGCACTTGTGTTAGTGTTGAAAAACCACTTTTCGCACTTGTGTTAGTGTTGAAAAACCACTTTTCGCACTTGTGTTAGTGTTGAAAAACCACTTTTCGCACTTGTGTTGGTGCAGGAAACTACTTTTGCACTTGTATTAGGTTGGAAAAAAACACTTTTCGCACTTGTGTTAGTGTGGAAAAACCACTTTTCGCACTTGTGTTAGTGTTGAAAAACCACTTTTCGCACTTGTGTTAGTGTTGAAAAACCACTTTTCGTACTTGTGTTGGTGCAGGAAACCACTTTTGCACTTGTATTAGTGTGGAAAAAACACTTTTTGCACTTGTGATAGTGTTGAAAAACCACTTTTCGCACTTGTGTTAGTGTTGAAAAACCACTTTTCGCACTTGTGTTGGTGCAGGAAACAACTTTTGCACTTGTATTAGTGTGGAAAAACCACTTTTCGCACTTGTGTTAGTGTTGAAAAACCACTTTTCGCACTTGTGTTAGTGTTGAAAAACCACTTTTCGCACTTGTGTTAGTGTTGAAAAACCACTTCTCGCACTTGTGTTGGTGCAGGAAACCACTTTTGGACTTGTATTAGTGTGGAAAAAACACTTTTCGCACTTGTGTTAGTGTTGAAAAACCACTTTTCGCACTTGTGTTAGTGTTGAAAAACCACTTTTCGCACTTGTGTTGGTGCAGGAAACCACTTTTGCACTTGTATTAGTGTGGAAAAAACACTTTTCGCACTTGTGATAGTGTTGAAAAACCACTTTTCGAACTTGTGTTAGTGTTGCAAAACCACTTTTCGCACTTGTGTTGGTGCAGGAAACCACTTTTGCACTTGTATTAGTGTGGAAAAAACACTTTTTGCACTTGTGATAGTGTTAAAAAACCACTTTTCGCACTTGTGTTAGTGTTGAAAAACCACTTTTCGCACTTGTGTTGGTGCAGGAAACTACTTTTGCACTTATATTAGTGTGGAAAAACCACTTTTCGCACTTGTGTTAGTGTTGAAAAACCACTTTTCGCACTTGTGTTAGTGTTGAAAAACCACTTTTCGCACTTGTGTTAGTGTTGAAAAACCACTTTTCGCACTTGTGTTGGTGCAGTAAACTACTTTTGCACTTGTATTAGGTTGGAAAAAACACTTTTCGCACTTGTGTTAGTGTTGAAAAACCACTTTTTGCACTTGTGTTAGTGTTGAAAAACCACTTTTCGCACTTGTGTTGGTGCAGGACACCACTTTTGCACTTGTATTAGTGTGGAAAAAACACTTTTCGCACTTGTGATAGTGTTGAAAAACGACTTTTCGCACTTGTGTTAGTGTTGAAATACCACTTTTCGCACTTGTGTTGGTGCAGGAAACCACTTTTGCACTTGTATTAGTGTGGAAAAAACACATTTCGCACTTGTGTTTGTGCGGGAAACCACTTTTGCACTTGTATTCGTGTGGAAAAAACACTTTTTGCACTTGTGATAGTGTTGAAAAACCACTTTTCGCACTTGTGTTAGTGTTGAAAAACCACTTTTCGCACTTGTGTTGGTGCAGGAAACCACTTTTGCACTTGTATTAGTGTGGAAAAACCACTTTTCGCACTTGTGTTAGTGTTGAAAAACCACTTTTCGCACTTGTGTTGGTGCAGGAAACCACTTTTGCACTTGTATTAGTGTGGAAAAACCACTTTTCGCACTTGTGTTAGTGTTGAAAAACCACTTTTCGCACTTGTGTTAGTGTTGAAAAACCACTTTTCGCACTTGTGTTGGTGCAGGAAATCACTTTTGCACTTGTATTAGTGTGGAAAAAACACTTTTTGCACTTGTGATAGTGTTGAAAAACGACTTTTCGCACTTGTGTTAGTGTTGAAAAACCACTTTTCGCACTTGTGTTAGTGTTGAAAAACCACTTTTCGCACTTGTGTTGGTGCAGGAAACCACTTTTGCACTTGTATTAGTGTGGAAAAACCACTTTTCGCACTTGTGTTAGTGTTGAAAAACCACTTTTCGCACTTGTGTTAGTGTTGAAAAACCACTTTTCGCACTTGTGTTGGTGCAGGAAACCACTTTTGCACTTGTATTAGTGTGGAAAAAACACTTTTTGCACTTGGGATAGTGTTGAATAACCACATTTCGCACTTGTATTAGTGTTGAAAAACCACTTTTCGCACTTGTGTTAGTGCAGGAAACCACATTTGCACTTGTATTAGTGTGGAAAAAACACTTTTTGCACTTGTGATAGTGTTGAAAAACCACTTTTCGCACTTGTGTTAGTGTTGAAAAACCACTTTTCGCACTTGTGTTGGTGTTGAAAAACCACTTTTCGCACTTGTGTTGGTGCAGGAAACCACTTTTGCACTTGTATTAGTGTGGAAAAACCACTTTTTGCACTTGTGTTAGTGTTGACAACCACTTTTCGCAGTTGTGTTAGTGTTGAAAAACCACTTTTCGCACTTGTGTTGGTGCGGGAAACCACTTTTGCACTTGTATTCGTGTGGAAAAAACACTTTTTGCACTTGTGATAGTGTTGAAAAACCACTTTTCACACTTGTGTTAGTGTTGAAAAACCACTTTTCGCACTTGTGTTGGTGCAGGAAACCACTTTTGCACTTGTATTAGTGTGGAAAAACCACTTTTCGCACTTGTGTTAGTGTTGAAAAACCACTTTTCGCACTTGTGTTAGTGTTGAAAAACCACTTTTCGTACTTGTGTTGGTGCAGGAAACCACATTTGCACTTGTATTAGTGTGGAAAAAACACTTTTCTCACTTGGTTAGTGTTGAAAAACCACTTTTTGCACTTGTGGTAGTGTTGAAAAACCACTTTTCGCACTTGTGTTGGTGCAGGAAACCACTTTTGCACTTGTATTAGTGTGGAAAAAACACTTTTCGCACTTGTGATAGTGTTGAAAAACCACTTTTCGCACTTGTGTTAGTGTTGAAAAACCACTTTTCGCACTTGTGTTGGTGCAGGAAACCACTTTTGCACTTGTATTAGTGTGGAAAAACCACTTTTCGCACTTATGTTAGTGTTGAAAAACCACTTTTCGCACTTGTGTTAGTGTTGAAAAACTACTTTTCGCACTTGTGTTGGTGCAGGAAACCACTTTTGCACTTGTATTAGTGTGGAAAAAAAACTTTTTGCACTTGTGATAGTGTTGAAAAACGACTTTTCGCACTTGTGTTAGTGTTGAAAAACCACTTTTCGCACTTGTGTTAGTGTTGAAAAACCACTTTTCGCACTTGTGTTGGTGCAGGAAACCACTTTTGCACTTGTATTAGTGTGGAAAAACCACTTTTCGCACTTGTGTTAGTGTTGAAAAACCACTTTTCGCACTTGTGTTAGTGTTGAAAAACCACTTTTCGCACTTGTGTTAGTGTTGAAAAACCACTTCTCGCACTTGTGTTGGTGCAGGAAACCACTTTTGCACTTGTATTAGTGTGGAAAAAACACTTTTCGCACTTGTGTTAGTGTTGAAAAACCACTTTTCGCACTTGTGTTAGTGTTGAAAAACCACTTTTCGCACTTGTGTTGGTGCAGGAAACCACTTTTGCACTTGTATTAGTGTGGAAAAAACACTTTTCGCACTTGTGATAGTGTTGAAAAACCACTTTTCGCACTTGTGTTAGTGTTGCAAAACCACTTTTCGCACTTGTGTTGGTGCAGGAAACCACTTTTGCACTTGTATTAGTGTGGAAAAAACACTTTTTGCACTTGTGATAGTGTTGAAAAATCACTTTTGGCACTTGTGTTAGTGTTGAAAAACCACTTTTCGCACTTGTGTTGGTGCAAGAAACCACTTTTGCACTTATATTAGTGTGGAAAACCACTTTTCGCACTTGTGTTAGTGTTGAAAAACCACTTTTCACACTTGTGTTAGTGTTGAAAAACCACTTTTCGCACTTGTGTTAGTGTTGAAAAACCACTTTTCGCACTTGTGTTGGTGCAGGAAACTACTTTTGCACTTGTATTAGGTTGGAAAAAACACTTTTCGCACTTGTGTTAATGTTGAAAAACCACTTTTCGCACTTGTGTTAGTGTTGAAAAACCACTTTTCGTACTTGTGTTGGTGCAGGAAACCACTTTTGCACTTGTATTAGTGTGGAAAAAACACTTTTGCACTTGTGATAGTGTTGAAAAACCACTTTTCGCACTTGTGTTAGTGTTGAAAAACCACTTTTCGCACTTGTGTTGGTGCAGGAAACTACTTTTGCACTTGTATTAGGTTGGAAAAAACACTTTTCGCAGTTGTGTTGGTGTTGAAAAACCACTTTTCGCACTTGTGTTAGTGTTGAAAAACCACTTTTCGCACTTGTGTTGGTGCAGGAAACCACTTTTGCACTTGTATTAGTGTGGAAAAAACACTTTTCGCACTTGTGATATTGTTGAAAAACCACTTTTCGCACTTGTGTTAGTGTTGAAAAACCACTTTTCGCACTTGTGTTGGTGCAGGAAACCACTTTTGCACTTGTATTAGTGTGGAAAAAACACTTTTTGCACTTGTGATAGTGTTGAAAAACCACTTTTCGCACTTGTGTTAGTGTTGAAAAACCACTTTTCGCACTTGTGTTGGTGCAGGAAACCACTTTTGCACTTATATTAGTGTGGAAAAACCACTTTTCGCACTTGTGTTAGTGTTGAAAAACCACTTTTCGCACTTGTGTTAGTGTTGAAAAACCACTTTTTGCACTTGTGTTAGTGTTGAAAAACCACTTTTCGCACTTGTGTTGGTGCAGGAAACCACTTTTGCACTTGTATTAGTGTGGAAAAAACACTTTTCGCACTTGTGTTAGTGTTGAAAAACAACTTTTCGCACTTGTGTTAGTGTTGAAAACCCACTTTTCGCAGTTGTGTTGGTGCAGGAAACCACTTTTGCACTTGTATTAGTGTGGAAAAAACACTTTTTGCACTTGTGATAGTGTTGAAAAACCACTTTTCGCACTTGTGTTAGTGTTGAAAACCACTTTTCGCACTTGTGTTGGTGCAGGAAACCACTTTTGCACTTGTATTAGTGTGGAAAAAACACTTTTTGCACTTATGATAGTGTTGAAAAACCACTTTTCGCACTTGTGTTAGTGTTGAAAAACCACTTTTCGCACTTGTGTTGGTGCAGGAAACCACTTTTGCACTTATATTAGTGTGGAAAAACCACTTTTTGCACTTGTGTTAGTGTTGAAAAACCACTTTTCGCACTTGTGTTGGTGCAGGAAACAACTTTTGCACTTGTATTAGTGTGGAAAAACCACTTTTCGCACTTGTGTTAGTGTTGAAAAACCACTTTTCGCACTTGTGTTAGTGTTGAAAAACCACTTTTCGCACTTGTGTTAGTGTTGAAAAACCACTTCTCGCACTTGTGTTGGTGCAGGAAACCACTTTTGGACTTGTATTAGTGTGGAAAAAACACTTTTCGCACTTGTGTTAGTGTTGAAAAACCACTTTTCGCACTTGTGTTAGTGTTGAAAAACCACTTTTCGCACTTGTGTTGGTGCAGGAAACCACTTTTGCACTTGTATTAGTGTGGAAAAAACACTTTTCGCACTTGTGATAGTGTTGAAAAACCACTTTTCGAACTTGTGTTAGTGTTGCAAAACCACTTTTCGCACTTGTGTTGGTGCAGGAAACCACTTTTGCACTTGTATTAGTGTGGAAAAAACACTTTTTGCACTTGTGATAGTGTTAAAAAACCACTTTTCGCACTTGTGTTAGTGTTGAAAAACCACTTTTCGCACTTGTGTTGGTGCAGGAAACTACTTTTGCACTTATATTAGTGTGGAAAAACCACTTTTCGCACTTGTGTTAGTGTTGAAAAACCACTTTTCGCACTTGTGTTAGTGTTGAAAAACCACTTTTCGCACTTGTGTTAGTGTTGAAAAACCACTTTTCGCACTTGTGTTGGTGCAGTAAACTACTTTTGCACTTGTATTAGGTTGGAAAAAACACTTTTCGCACTTGTGTTAGTGTTGAAAAACCACTTTTTGCACTTGTGTTAGTGTTGAAAAACCACTTTTCGCACTTGTGTTGGTGCAGGACACCACTTTTGCACTTGTATTAGTGTGGAAAAAACACTTTTCGCACTTGTGATAGTGTTGAAAAACGACTTTTCGCACTTGTGTTAGTGTTGAAATACCACTTTTCGCACTTGTGTTGGTGCAGGAAACCACTTTTGCACTTGTATTAGTGTGGAAAAAACACATTTCGCACTTGTGTTTGTGCGGGAAACCACTTTTGCACTTGTATTCGTGTGGAAAAAACACTTTTTGCACTTGTGATAGTGTTGAAAAACCACTTTTCGCACTTGTGTTAGTGTTGAAAAACCACTTTTCGCACTTGTGTTGGTGCAGGAAACCACTTTTGCACTTGTATTAGTGTGGAAAAACCACTTTTCGCACTTGTGTTAGTGTTGAAAAACCACTTTTCGCACTTGTGTTGGTGCAGGAAACCACTTTTGCACTTGTATTAGTGTGGAAAAACCACTTTTCGCACTTGTGTTAGTGTTGAAAAACCACTTTTCGCACTTGTGTTAGTGTTGAAAAACCACTTTTCGCACTTGTGTTGGTGCAGGAAACCACTTTTGCACTTGTATTAGTGTGGAAAAAACACTTTTTGCACTTGTGATAGTGTTGAAAAACGACTTTTCGCACTTGTGTTAGTGTTGAAAAACCACTTTTTGCACTTGTGTTAGTGTTGAAAAACCACTTTTCGCACTTGTGTTGGTGCAGGAAACCACTTTTGCACTTGTATTAGTGTGGAAAAACCACTTTTCGCACTTGTGTTAGTGTTGAAAAACTACTTTTCGCACTTGTGTTAGTGTTGAAAAACCACTTTTCGCACTTGTGTTGGTGCAGGAAACCACTTTTGCACTTGTATTAGTGTGGAAAAAACACTTTTTGCACTTGGGATAGTGTTGAATAACCACATTTCGCACTTGTATTAGTGTTGAAAAACCACTTTTCGCACTTGTGTTAGTGCAGGAAACCACATTTGCACTTGTATTAGTGTGGAAAAAACACTTTTTGCACTTGTGATAGTGTTGAAAAACCACTTTTCGCACTTGTGTTAGTGTTGAAAAACCACTTTTCGCACTTGTGTTGGTGTTGAAAAACCACTTTTCGCACTTGTGTTGGTGCAGGAAACCACTTTTGCACTTGTATTAGTGTGGAAAAACCACTTTTTGCACTTGTGTTAGTGTTGACAACCACTTTTCGCAGTTGTGTTAGTGTTGAAAAACCACTTTTCGCACTTGTGTTGGTGCGGGAAACCACTTTTGCACTTGTATTCGTGTGGAAAAAACACTTTTTGCACTTGTGATAGTGTTGAAAAACCACTTTTCACACTTGTGTTAGTGTTGAAAAACCACTTTTCGCACTTGTGTTGGTGCAGGAAACCACTTTTGCACTTGTATTAGTGTGGAAAAACCACTTTTCGCACTTGTGTTAGTGTTGAAAAACCACTTTTCGCACTTGTGTTAGTGTTGAAAAACCACTTTTCGTACTTGTGTTGGTGCAGGAAACCACATTTGCACTTGTATTAGTGTGGAAAAAACACTTTTCTCACTTGGTTAGTGTTGAAAAACCACTTTTCGCACTTGTGGTAGTGTTGAAAAACCACTTTTCGCACTTGTGTTGGTGCAGGAAACCACTTTTGCACTTGTATTAGTGTGGAAAAAACACTTTTCGCACTTGTGATAGTGTTGAAAAACCACTTTTCGCACTTGTGTTAGTGTTGAAAAACCACTTTTCGCACTTGTGTTGGTGCAGGAAACCACTTTTGCACTTGTATTAGTGTGGAAAAACCACTTTTCGCACTTATGTTAGTGTTGAAAAACCACTTTTCGCACTTGTGTTAGTGTTGAAAAACTACTTTTCGCACTTGTGTTGGTGCAGGAAACCACTTTGGCACTTGTATTAGTGTGGAAAAAAACTTTTTGCACTTGTGATAGTGTTGAAAAACGACTTTTCGCACTTGTGTTAGTGTTGAAAAACCACTTTTCGCACTTGTGTTAGTGTTGAAAAACCACTTTTCGCACTTGTGTTGGTGCAGGAAACCACTTTTGCACTTGTATTAGTGTGGAAAAACCACTTTTCGCACTTGTGTTAGTGTTGAAAAACCACTTTTCGCACTTGTGTTAGTGTTGAAAAACCACTTTTCGCACTTGTGTTAGTGTTGAAAAACCACTGCTCGCACTTGTGTTGGTGCAGGAAACCACTTTTGCACTTGTATTAGTGTGGAAAAAACACTTTTCGCACTTGTGTTAGTGTTGAAAAACCACTTTTCGCACTTGTGTTAGTGTTGAAAAACCACTTTTCGCACTTGTGTTGGTGCAGGAAACCACTTTTGCACTTGTATTAGTGTGGAAAAAACACTTTTCGCACTTGTGATAGTGTTGAAAAACCACTTTTCGCACTTGTGTTAGTGTTGCAAAACCACTTTTCGCACTTGTGTTGGTGCAGGAAACCACTTTTGCACTTGTATTAGTGTGGAAAAAACACTTTTTGCACTTGTGATAGTGTTGAAAAACCACTTTTGGCACTTGTGTTAGTGTTGAAAAACCACTTTTCGCACTTGTGTTGGTGCAAGAAACCACTTTTGCACTTATATTAGTGTGGAAAACCACTTTTCGCACTTGTGTTAGTGTTGAAAAACCACTTTTCACACTTGTGTTAGTGTTGAAAAACCACTTTTCGCACTTGTGTTAGTGTTGAAAAACCACTTTTCGCACTTGTGTTGGTGCAGGAAACTACTTTTGCACTTGTATTAGGTTGGAAAAAACACTTTTCGCACTTGTGTTAATGTTGAAAAACCACTTTTCGCACTTGTGTTAGTGTTGAAAAACCACTTTTCGTACTTGTGTTGGTGCAGGAAACCACTTTTGCACTTGTATTAGTGTGGAAAAAACACTTTTGCACTTGTGATAGTGTTGAAAAACCACTTTTCGCACTTGTGTTAGTGTTGAAAAACCACTTTTCGCACTTGTGTTGGTGCAGGAAACTACTTTTGCACTTGTATTAGGTTGGAAAAAACACTTTTCGCAGTTGTGTTGGTGTTGAAAAACCACTTTTCGCACTTGTGTTAGTGTTGAAAAACCACTTTTCGCACTTGTGTTGGTGCAGGAAACCACTTTTGCACTTGTATTAGTGTGGAAAAAACACTTTTCGCACTTGTGATATTGTTGAAAAACCACTTTTCGCACTTGTGTAAGTGTTGAAAAACCACTTTTCGCACTTGTGTTGGTGCAGGAAACCACTTTTGCACTTGTATTAGTGTGGAAAAAACACTTTTTGCACTTGTGATAGTGTTAAAAAACCACTTTTCGCACTTGTGTTAGTGTTGAAAAACCACTTTTCGCACTTGTGTTGGTGCAGGAAACCACTTTTGCACTTATATTAGTGTGGAAAAACCACTTTTCGCACTTGTGTTAGTGTTGAAAAACCACTTTTCGCACTTGTGTTAGTGTTGAAAAACCACTTTTCGCACTTGTGTTAGTGTTGAAAAACCACTTTTCGCACTTGTGTTGGTGCAGGAAACCACTTTTGCACTTGTATTAGTGTGGAAAAAAACACTTTTCGCACTTGTGTTAGTGTTGAAAAACAACTTTTCGCACTTGTGTTAGTGTTGAAAACCCACTTTTCGCACTTGTGTTGGTGCAGGAAACCACTTTTGCACTTGTATTAGTGTGGAAAAAACACTTTTTGCACTTGTGATAGTGTTGAAAAACCACTTTTCGCACTTGTGTTAGTGTTGAAAACCACTTTTCGCACTTGTGTTGGTGCAGGAAACCACTTTTGCACTTGTATTAGTGTGGAAAAAACACTTTTTGCACTTATGATAGTGTTGAAAAACCACTTTTCGCACTTGTGTTAGTGTTGAAAAACCACTTTTCGCACTTGTGTTGGTGCAGGAAACCACTTTTGCACTTATATTAGTGTGGAAAAACCACTTTTTGCACTTGTGTTAGTGTTGAAAAACCACTTTTCGCACTTGTGTTAGTGTTGAAAAACCACTTTTCGCACTTGTGTTAGTGTTGAAAAACCACTTTTCGCACTTGTGTTAGTGTTGAAAAACCACTTTTCGCACTTGTGTTGGTGCAGGAAACCACTTTTGCACTTGTATTAGTGTCGAAAAAACACTTTTCGCACTTGTGTTAGTGTTGAAAAAACCACTTTTCGCACTTGTGTTAGTGTTGAAAAACCACTTTTCGCACTTGTGTTGGTGCAGGAAACCACTTTTGCACTTGTATTAGTGTGGAAAAAACACTTTTCGCACTTGTGTTAGTGTTGAAAAACAACTTTTCGCACTTGTGTTAGTGTTGAAAAACCACTTTTCGCACTTGTGTTGGTGCAGGAAACCACATTTGCACTTGTATTAGTGTGGAAAAAACACTTTTTGCACTTGTGATAGTGTTGAAAAACCACTTTTCGCACTTGTGTTAGTGTTGAAAAACCACTTTTCGCACTTGTGTTGGTGCAGGAATCCACTTTTGCACTTGTATTAGTGTGGAAAAAACACTTTTTGCACTTGTGATAGTGTTGAAAAACCACTTTTCGCACTTGTGTTAGTGTTGAAAAACCACTTTTCGCACTTGTGTTGGTGTTGAAAAACCACTTTTCGCACTTGTGTTGGTGCAGGAAACCACTTTTGCACTTGTATTAGTGTGGAAAAAACACTTTTCGCACTTGTGTTAGTGTTGAAAAACCACTTTTCGCACTTGTGTTAGTGTTGAAAAACCACTTTTCGCACTTGTGTTGGTGCAGGAAACCACTTTTGCACTTGTATTAGTGTGGAAAAAACACTTTTCGCACTTGTGTTAGTGTTGAAAAACCACTTTTCGCACTTGTGTTGGTGCAGGAAACCACTTTTGCACTTGTATTAGTGTGAAAAACCACTTTTCGCACTTGTGTTAGTGTTGAAAAACCACTTTTCGCACTTGTGTTAGTGTTGAAAAACCACTTTTCGCACTTGTGTTGGTTTGGAAAAACCACTTTTGGCACTTGTGTTAGTGTTGAAAAACCACTTTTCGCACTTGTGTTGGTGTAGGAAACCACTTTTGCACTTGTATTAGTGTGGAAAAACCACTTTTCGCACTTGTGTTAGTGTTGAAAAACCACTTTTCGCACTTATATTAGTGTTGAAAAACCACTTTTCGCACTTGTGTTGGTGCAGGAAACCACTTTTGCACTTGTATTAGTGTGGAAAAAACACTTTTTGCACTTGTGATAGTGTTGAAAAACCACTTTTCGCACTTGTGTTAGTGTTGAAAAACCACTTTTCGCACTTGTGTTGGTGTTGAAAAACCACTTTTCGCACATGTGTTGGTGCAGGAAACCACTTTTGCACTTGTATTGGTGTGGAAAACCACTTTTTGCACTTGTGTTAGTGTTGAAAAACAACTTTTCGCAGTTGTGTTAGTGTTGAAAAACCACTTTTCGCACTTGTGTTGGTGCGGGAAACCACTTTTGCACTTGTATTCGTGTGGAAAAAACACTTTTTGCACTTGTGATAGTGTTGAAAAACCACTTTTCACACTTGTGTTAGTGTTGAAAAACCACTTTTCGCACTTGTGTTGGTGCAGGAAACCACTTTTGCACTTGTATTAGTGTGGAAAAACCACTTTTCGCACTTGTGTTAGTGTTGAAAAACCACTTTTCGCACTTGTGTTAGTGTTGAAAAACCACTTTTCGTACTTGTGTTGGTGCAGGAAACCACTTTTGCACTTGTATTAGTGTGGAAAAAACACTTTTTGCACTTGTGATAGTGTTGAAAAACCACTTTTCGCACTTGTGTTAGTGTTGAAAAACCACTTTTCGCACTTGTGTTAGTGTTGAAAAACCACTTTTCGCACTTGTGTTAGTGTTGAAAACCACTTTTCGCACTTGTGTTAGTGTTGAAAAACCACTTCTCGCACTTGTGTTGGTGCAGTAAACCACTTTTGCACTTGTATTAGTGTGGAAAAACCACTTTTCGCACTTGTGTTAGTGTTGAAAAACCACTTTTCGCACTTGTGTTGGTGCAGGAAACCACTTTTGCACTTGTATTAGTGTGGAAAAAACACTTTTCGCACTTGTGATAGTGTTGAAAAACCACTTTTCGCACTTGTGTTAGTGTTGCAAAACCACTTTTCGCACTTGTGTTGGTGCAGGAAACCACTTTTGCACTTGTATTAGTGTGGAAAAAACACTTTTTGCACTTGTGATAGTGTTGAAAAACCACTTTTCGCACTTGTGTTAGTGTTGAAAAACCACTTTTCGCACTTGTGTTGGTGCAGGAAACCACTTTTGCACTTATATTAGTGTGGAAAACCACTTTTCGCACTTGTGATAGTGTTGAAAAACGACTTTTCGCACTTGTGTTAGTGTTGAAAAACCACTTTTCGCACTTGTGTTAGTGTTGAAAAACCACTTTTCGCACTTGTGTTGGTGCAGGAAACCACTTTTGCACTTGTATTAGTGTGGAAAAACCATTTTTCGCACTTGTGTTAGTGTTGAAAAACCACTTTTCGCACTTGTGTTAGTGTTGAAAAACCACTTTTCGCACTTGTGTTGGTGCAGGAAACCACTTTTGCACTTGTATTAGTGTGGAAAAAACACTTTTTGCACTTGGGATAGTGTTGAATAACCACATTTCGCACTTGTATTAGTGTTGAAAAACCACTTTTCGCACTTGTGTTAGTGCAGGAAACCACATTTGCACTTGTATTAGTGTGGAAAAAACCCTTTTTGCACTTGTGATAGTGTTGAAAAACCACTTTTCGCACTTGTGTTAGTGTTGAAAAACCACTTTTCGCACTTGTGTTGGTGTTGAAAAACCACTTTTCGCACTTGTGTTGGTGCAGGAAACCACTTTTGCACTTGTATTAGTGTGGAAAAACCACTTTTTGCACTTGTGTTAGTGTTGACAAACCACTTTTCGCAGTTGTGTTAGTGTTGAAAAACCACTTTTCGCACTTGTGTTGGTGCGGGAAACCACTTTTGCACTTGTATTCGTGTGGAAAAAATACTTTTTGCACTTGTGATAGTGTTGAAAAACCACTTTTCACACTTGTGTTAGTGTTGAAAAACCACTTTTCGGACTTGTGTTGGTGCAGGAAACCACTTTTGCACTTGTATTAGTGTGGAAAAACCACTTTTCGCACTTGTGTTAGTGTTGAAAACCACTTTTCGCACTTGTGTTAGTGTTGAAAAACCACTTTTCGTACTTGTGTTGGTGCAGGAAACCACATTTGCACTTGTATTAGTGTGGAAAAAACACTTTTCTCACTTGGTTAGTGTTGAAAAACCACTTTTCGCACTTGTGTTAGTGTTGAAAAACCACTTTTCGCACTTGTGTTGGTGCAGGAAACCACTTTTGCACTTGTATTAGTGTGGAAAAAACACTTTTCGCACTTGTGATAGTGTTGAAAAACCACTTTTCGCACTTGTGTTAGTGTTGCAAAACCACTTTTCGCACTTGTGTTGGTGCAGGAAACCACTTTTGCACTTGTATTAGTGTGGAAAAAACACTTTTTGCACTTGTGATAGTGTTGAAAAACCACTTTTCGCACTTGTGTTAGTGTTGAAAAACCACTTTTCGCACTTGTGTTGGTGCAGGAAACCACTTTTGCACTTGTATTAGTGTGGAAAAACCACTTTTCGCACTTGTGTTAGTGTTGAAAAACCACTTTTCGCACTTGTGTTGGTGCAGGAAACCACTTTTGCACTTGTATTAGTGTGGAAAAACCACTTTTCGCACTTGTGTTAGTGTTGAAAAACCACTTTTCGCACTTGTGTTAGTGTTGAAAAACCACTTTTCGCACTTGTGTTGGTGCAGGAAACCACTTTTGCACTTGTATTAGTGTGGAAAATCCACTTTTCGCACTTGTGTTAGTGTTGAAAAACCACTTTTCGCACTTGTGTTAGTGTTGAAAAACCACTTTTCGCACTTGTGTTGGTGCAGGAAACCACTTTTGCACTTGTATTAGTGTGGAAAAAACACTTTTTGCACTTGTGATAGTGTTGAAAAACGACTTTTCGCACTTGTGTTAGTGTTGAAAAACAACTTTTCGCACTTGTGTTAGTGTTGAAAAACCACTTTTCGCACTTGTGTTGGTGCAGGAAACCACTTTTGCACTTGTATTAGTGTGGAAAAACCACTTTTCGCACTTGTGTTAGTGTTGAAAAACCACTTTTCGCACTTGTGTTAGTGTTGAAAAACCACTTTTCGCACTTGTGTTGGTGCAGGAAACCACTTTTGCACTTGTATTAGTGTGGAAAAAACACTTTTTGCACTTGGGATAGTGTTGAATAACCACATTTCGCACTTGTATTAGTGTTGAAAAACCACTTTTCGCACTTGTGTTAGTGCAGGAAACCACATTTGCACTTGTATTAGTGTGGAAAAAACACTTTTTGCACTTGTGATAGTGTTGAAAAACCACTTTTCGCACTTGTGTTAGTGTTGAAAAACCACTTTTCGCACTTGTGTTGGTGTTGAAAAACCACTTTTCGCACTTGTGTTGGTGCAGGAAACCACTTTTGCACTTGTATTAGTGTGGAAAAACCACTTTTTGCACTTGTGTTAGTGTTGACAAACCACTTTTCGCAGTTGTGTTAGTGTTGAAAAACCACTTTTCGCACTTGTGTTGGTGCGGGAAACCACTTTTGCACTTGTATTCGTGTGGAAAAAACACTTTTTGCACTTGTGATAGTGTTGAAAAACCACTTTTCACACTTGTGTTAGTGTTGAAAAACCACTTTTCGCACTTGTGTTGGTGCAGGAAACCACTTTTGCACTTGTATTAGTGTGGAAAAACCACTTTTCGCACTTGTGTTAGTGTTGAAAAACCACTTTTCGCACTTGTGTTAGTGTTGAAAAACCACTTTTCGTACTTGTGTTGGTGCAGGAAACCACTTTTGCACTTGTATTAGTGTGGAAAAAACACTTTTCTCACTTGGTTAGTGTTGAAAAACCACTTTTCGCACTTGTGTTAGTGTTGAAAAACCACTTTTCGCACTTGTGTTGGTGCAGGAAACCACTTTTGCACTTGTATTAGTGTGGAAAAAACACTTTTTGCACTTGTGATAGTGTTGAAAATCCACTTTTCGCACTTGTGTTAGTGTTGAAAAACCACTTTTCGCACTTGTGTTGGTGCAGGAAACCACTTTTGCACTTATATTAGTGTGGAAAAACCACTTTTCGCACTTGTGTTAGTGTTGAAAAACCACTTTTCGGACTTGTGTTAGTGTTGAAAAACCACTTTTCGCACTTGTGTTAGTGTTGAAAAACCACTTTTCGCACTTGTGTTGGTGCAGGAAACTACTTTTGCACTTGTATTAGGTTGGAAAAAACACTTTTCGCACTTGTGTTAGTGTGGAAAAACCACTTTTCGCACTTGTGTTAGTGTTGAAAAACCACTTTTCGCACTTGTGTTAGTGTTGAAAAACCACTTTTCGTACTTGTGTTGGTGCAGGAAACCACTTTTGCACTTGTATTAGTGTGGAAAAAACACTTTTTGCACTTGTGATAGTGTTGAAAAACCACTTTTCGCACTTGTGTTAGTGTTGAAAAACCACTTTTCGCACTTGTGTTGGTGCAGGAAACAACTTTTGCACTTGTATTAGTGTGGAAAAACCACTTTTCGCACTTGTGTTAGTGTTGAAAAACCACTTTTCGCACTTGTGTTAGTGTTGAAAAACCACTTTTCGCACTTGTGTTAGTGTTGAAAAACCACTTCTCGCACTTGTGTTGGTGCAGGAAACCACTTTTGGACTTGTATTAGTGTGGAAAAAACACTTTTCGCACTTGTGTTAGTGTTGAAAAACCACTTTTCGCACTTGTGTTAGTGTTGAAAAACCACTTTTCGCACTTGTGTTGGTGCAGGAAACCACTTTTGCACTTGCATTAGTGTGGAAAAAACACTTTTCGCACTTGTGATAGTGTTGAAAAACCACTTTTCGCACTTGTGTTAGTGTTGCAAAACCACTTTTCGCACTTGTGTTGGTGCAGGAAACCACTTTTGCACTTGTATTAGTGTGGAAAAAACACTTTTTGCACTTGTGATAGTGTTAAAAAACCACTTTTCGCACTTGTGTTAGTGTTGAAAAACCACTTTTCGCACTTGTGTTGGTGCAGGAAACCACTTTTGCACTTATATTAGTGTGGAAAAACCACTTTTCGCACTTGTGTTAGTGTTGAAAAACCACTTTTCGCACTTGTGTTAGTGTTGAAAAACCACTTTTCGCACTTGTGTTAGTGTTGAAAAACCACTTTTCGCACTTGTGTTGGTGCAGTAAACTACTTTTGCACTTGTATTAGGTTGGAAAAAACACTTTTCGCACTTGTGTTAGTGTTGAAAAACCACTTTTTGCACTTGTGTTAGTGTTGAAAAACCACTTTTCGCACTTGTGTTGGTGCAGGACACCACTTTTGCACTTGTATTAGTGTGGAAAAAACACTTTTCGCACTTGTGATAGTGTTGAAAAACGACTTTTCGCACTTGTGTTAGTGTTGAAATACCACTTTTCGCACTTGTGTTGGTGCAGGAAACCACTTTTGCACTTGTATTAGTGTGGAAAAAACACATTTCGCACTTGTGTTTGTGCGGGAAACCACTTTTGCACTTGTATTCGTGTGGAAAAAACACTCTTTGCACTTGTGATAGTGTTGAAAAACCACTTTTCGCACTTGTGTTAGTGTTGAAAAACCACTTTTCGCACTTGTGTTGGTGCAGGAAACCACTTTTGCACTTGTATTAGTGTGGAAAAACCACTTTTCGCACTTGTGTTAGTGTTGAAAAACCACTTTTCGCACTTGTGTTGGTGCAGGAAACCACTTTTGCACTTGAATTAGTGTGGAAAAATCACTTTTCGCACTTGTGTTAGTGTTGAAAAACCACTTTTCGCACTTGTGTTAGTGTTGAAAAACCACTTTTCGCACTTGTGTTGGTGCAGGAAACCACTTTTGCACTTGTATTAGTGTGGAAAAACCATTTTTCGCACTTGTGTTAGTGTTGAAAAACCACTTTTCGCACTTGTGTTAGTGTTGAAAAACCACTTTTCGCACTTGTGTTGGTGCAGGAAACCACTTTTGCACTTGTATTAGTGTGGAAAAAACACTTTTTGCACTTGGGATAGTGTTGAATAACCACATTTCGCACTTGTATTAGTGTTGAAAAACCACTTTTCGCACTTGTGTTAGTGCAGGAAACCACATTTGCACTTGTATTAGTGTGGAAAAAACACTTTTTGCACTTGTGATAGTGTTGAAAAACCACTTTTCGCACTTGTGTTAGTGTTGAAAAACCACTTTTCGCACTTGTGTTGGTGTTGAAAAACCACTTTTCGCACTTGTGTTGGTGCAGGAAACCACTTTTGCACTTGTATTAGTGTGGAAAAACCACTTTTTGCACTTGTGTTAGTGTTGACAAACCACTTTTCGCAGTTGTGTTAGTGTTGAAAAACCACTTTTCGCACTTGTGTTGGTGCGGGAAACCACTTTTGCACTTGTATTCGTGTGGAAAAAACACTTTTTGCACTTGTGTTAGTGTTGAAAAACCACTTTTCGCACTTGTGTTGGTGCAGGAAACTACTTTTGCACTTGTATTAGGTTGGAAAAAACACTTTTCGCACTTGTGTTAGTGTGGAAAAACCACTTTTCGCACTTGTGTTAGTGTTGAAAAACCACTTTTCGCACTTGTGTTAGTGTTGAAAAACCACTTCTCGCACTTGTGTTGGTGCAGGAAACCACTTTTGGACTTGTATTAGTGTGGAAAAAACACTTTTCGCACTTGTGTTAGTGTTGAAAAACCACTTTTCGCACCTGTGTTAGTGTTGAAAAACCACTTTTCGCACTTGTGTTGGTGCAGGAAACCACTTTTGCACTTGTATTAGTGTGGAAAAAACACTTTTCGCACTTGTGATAGTGTTGAAAAACCACTTTTCGCACTTGTGTTAGTGTTGCAAAACCACTTTTCGCACTTGTGTTGGTGCAGGAAACCACTTTTGCACTTGTATTAGTGTGGAAAAAACACTTTTTGCACTTGTGATAGTGTTAAAAAACCACTTTTCGCACTTGTGTTAGTGTTGAAAAACCACTTTTCGCACTTGTGTTGGTGCAGGAAACCACTTTTGCACTTATATTAGTGTGGAAAAACCACTTTTCGCACTTGTGTTAGTGTTGAAAAACCACTTTTCGCACTTGTGTTAGTGTTGAAAAACCACTTTTCGCACTTGTGTTAGTGTTGAAAAACCACTTTTCGCACTTGTGTTGGTGCAGTAAACTACTTTTGCACTTGTATTAGGTTGGAAAAAACACTTTTCGCACTTGTGTTAGTGTTGAAAAACCACTTTTTGCACTTGTGTTAGTGTTGAAAAACCACTTTTCGCACTTGTGTTGGTGCAGGACACCACTTTTGCACTTGTATTAGTGTGGAAAAAACACTTTTCGCACTTGTGATAGTGTTGAAAAACGACTTTTCGCACTTGTGTTAGTGTTGAAATACCACTTTTCGCACTTGTGTTGGTGCAGGAAACCACTTTTGCACTTGTATTAGTGTGGAAAAAACACATTTCGCACTTGTGTTTGTGCGGGAAACCACTTTTGCACTTGTATTCGTGTGGAAAAAACACTTTTTGCACTTGTGATAGTGTTGAAAAACCACTTTTCGCACTTGTGTTAGTGTTGAAAAACCACTTTTCGCACTTGTGTTGGTGCAGGAAACCACTTTTGCACTTGCATTAGTGTGGAAAAACCACTTTTCGCACTTGTGTTAGTGTTGAAAAACCACTTTTCGCACTTGTGTTGGTGCAGGAAACCACTTTTGCACTTGAATTAGTGTGGAAAAACCACTTTTCGCACTTGTGTTAGTGTTGAAAAACCACTTTTCGCACTTGTGTTAGTGTTGAAAAACCACTTTTCGCACTTGTGTTGGTGCAGGAAACCACTTTTGCACTTGTATTAGTGTGGAAAAATCATTTTTCGCACTTGTGTTAGTGTTGAAAAACCACTTTTCGCACTTGTGTTAGTGTTGAAAAACCACTTTTCGCACTTGTGTTGGTGCAGGAAACCACTTTTGCACTTGTATTAGTGTGGAAAAAACACTTTTTGCACTTGGGATAGTGTTGAATAACCACATTTCGCACTTGTATTAGTGTTGAAAAACCACTTTTCGCACTTGTGTTAGTGCAGGAAACCACATTTGCACTTGTATTAGTGTGGAAAAAACACTTTTTGCACTTGTGATAGTGTTGAAAAACCACTTTTCGCACTTGTGTTAGTGTTGAAAAACCACTTTTCGCACTTGTGTTGGTGTTGAAAAACCACTTTTCGCACTTGTGTTGGTGCAGGAAACCACTTTTGCACTTGTATTAGTGTGGAAAAACCACTTTTTGCACTTGTGTTAGTGTTGACAAACCACTTTTCGCAGTTGTGTTAGTGTTGAAAAACCACTTTTCGCACTTGTGTTGGTGCGGGAAACCACTTTTGCACTTGTATTCGTGTGGAAAAAACACTTTTTGCACTTGTGTTAGTGTTGAAAAACCACTTTTCGCACTTGTGTTGGTGCAGGAAACTACTTTTGCACTTGTATTAGGTTGGAAAAAACACTTTTCGCACTTGTGTTAGTGTGGAAAAACCACTTTTCGCACTTGTGTTAGTGTTGAAAAACCACTTTTCGCACTTGTGTTAGTGTTGAAAAACCACTTTTCGTACTTGTGTTGGTGCAGGAAACCACTTTTGCACTTGTATTAGTGTGGAAAAAACACTTTTTGCACTTGTGATAGTGTTGAAAAACCACTTTTCGCACTTGTGTTAGTGTTGAAAAACCACTTTTCGCACTTGTGTTGGTGCAGGAAACAACTTTTGCACTTGCATTAGTGTGGAAAAACCACTTTTCGCACTTGTGTTAGTGTTGAAAAACCACTTTTCGCACTTGTGTTAGTGTTGAAAAACCACTTTTCGCACTTGTGTTAGTGTTGAAAAACCACTTCTCGCACTTGTGTTGGTGCAGGAAACCACTTTTGGACTTGTATTAGTGTGGAAAAAACACTTTTCGCACTTGTGTTAGTGTTGAAAAACCACTTTTCGCACTTGTGTTAGTGTTGAAAAACCACTTTTCGCACTTGTGTTGGTGCAGGAAACCACTTTTGCACTTGTATTAGTGTGGAAAAAACACTTTTCGCACTTGTGATAGTGTTGAAAAACCACTTTTCGCACTTGTGTTAGTGTTGCAAAACCACTTTTCGCACTTGTGTTGGTGCAGGAAACCACTTTTGCACTTGTATTAGTGTGGAAAAAACACTTTTTGCACTTGTGATAGTGTTAAAAAACCACTTTTCGCACTTGTGTTAGTGTTGAAAAACCACTTTTCGCACTTGTGTTGGTGCAGGAAACCACTTTTGCACTTATATTAGTGTGGAAAAACCACTTTTCGCACTTGTGTTAGTGTTGAAAAACCACTTTTCGCACTTGTGTTAGTGTTGAAAAACCACTTTTCGCACTTGTGCTAGTGTTGAAAAACCACTTTTCGCACTTGTGTTGGTGCAGTAAACTACTTTTGCACTTGTATTAGGTTGGAAAAAACACTTTTCGCACTTGTGTTAGTGTTGAAAAACCACTTTTTGCACTTGTGTTAGTGTTGAAAAACCACTTTTCGCACTTGTGTTGGTGCAGGACACCACTTTTGCACTTGTATTAGTGTGGAAAAAACACTTTTCGCACTTGTGATAGTGTTGAAAAACGACTTTTCGCACTTGTGTTAGTGTTGAAATACCACTTTTCGCACTTGTGTTGGTGCAGGAAACCACTTTTGCACTTGTATTAGTGTGGAAAAAACACATTTCGCACTTGTGTTTGTGCGGGAAACCACTTTTGCACTTGTATTCGTGTGGAAAAAACACTTTTTGCACTTGTGATAGTGTTGAAAAACCACTTTTCGCACTTGTGTTAGTGTTGAAAAACCACTTTTCGCACTTGTGTTGGTGCAGGAAACCACTTTTGCACTTGTATTAGTGTGGAAAAACCACTTTTCGCACTTGTGTTAGTGTTGAAAAACCACTTTTCGCACTTGTGTTGGTGCAGGAAACCACTTTTGCACTTGTATTAGTGTGGAAAAACCACTATTCGCACTTGTGTTAGTGTTGAAAAACCACTTTTCGCACTTGTGTTAGTGTTGAAAAACCACTTTTCGCACTTGTGTTGGTGCAGGAAACCACTTTTGCACTTGTATTAGTGTGGAAAAACCATTTTTCGCACTTGTGTTAGTGTTGAAAAACCACTTTTCGCACTTGTGTTAGTGTTGAAAAACCACTTTTCGCACTTGTGTTGGTGCAGGAAACCACTTTTGCACTTGTATTAGTGTGGAAAAAACACTTTTTGCACTTGGGATAGTGTTGAATAACCACATTTCGCACTTGTATTAGTGTTGAAAAACCACTTTTCGCACTTGTGTTAGTGCAGGAAACCACATTTGCACTTGTATTAGTGTGGAAAAAACACTTTTTGCACTTGTGATAGTGTTGAAAAACCACTTTTCGCACTTGTGTTAGTGTTGAAAAACCACTTTTCGCACTTGTGTTGGTGTTGAAAAACCACTTTTCGCACTTGTGTTGGTGCAGGAAACCACTTTTGCACTTGTATTAGTGTGGAAAAACCACTTTTTGCACTTGTGTTAGTGTTGACAAACCACTTTTCGCAGTTGTGTTAGTGTTGAAAAACCACTTTTCGCACTTGTGTTGGTGCGGGAAACCACTTTTGCACTTGTATTCGTGTGGAAAAAACACTTTTTGCACTTGTGATAGTGTTGAAAAACCACTTTTCACACTTGTGTTAGTGTTGAAAAACCACTTTTCGCACTTGTGTTGGTGCAGGAAACCACTTTTGCACTTGTATTAGTGTGGAAAAACCACTTTTCGCACTTGTGTTAGTGTTGAAAAACCACTTTTCGCACTTGTGTTAGTGTTGAAAAACCACTTTTCGTACTTGTGTTGGTGCAGGAAACCACATTTGCACTTGTATTAGTGTGGAAAAAACACTTTTCTCACTTGGTTAGTGTTGAAAAACCACTTTTCGCACTTGTGTTAGTGTTGAAAAACCACTTTTCGCACTTGTGTTGGTGCAGGAAACCACTTTTGCACTTGTATTAGTGTGGAAAAAACACTTTTCGCACTTGTGATAGTGTTGAAAAACCACTTTTCGCACTTGTGTTAGTGTTGCAAAACCACTTTTCGCACTTGTGTTGGTGCAGGAAACCACTTTTGCACTTGTATTAGTGTGGAAAAAACACTTTTTGCACTTGTGATAGTGTTGAAAAACCACTTTTCGCACTTGTGTTAGTGTTGAAAAACCACTTTTCGCACTTGTGTTGGTGCAGGAAACCACTTTTGCACTTGTATTAGTGTGGAAAAACCACTTTTCGCACTTGTGTTAGTGTTGAAAAACCACTTTTCGCACTTGTGTTGGTGCAGGAAACCACTTTTGCACTTGTATTAGTGTGGAAAAACCACTTTTCGCACTTGTGTTAGTGTTGAAAAACCACTTTTCGCACTTGTGTTAGTGTTGAAAAACCACTTTTCGCACTTGTGTTGGTGCAGGAACCACTTTTGCACTTGTATTAGTGTGGAAAATCCACTTTTCGCACTTGTGTTAGTGTTGAAAAACCACTTTTCGCACTTGTGTTAGTGTTGAAAAACCACTTTTCGCACTTGTGTTGGTGCAGGAAACCACTTTTGCACTTGTATTAGTGTGGAAAAAACACTTTTTGCACTTGTGATAGTGTTGAAAAACGACTTTTCGCACTTGTGTTGGTGTTGAAAAACCACTTTTCGCACTTGTGTTAGTGTTGAAAAACCAATTTTCGCACTTGTGTTGGTGCAGGAAACCACTTTTGCACTTGTATTAGTGTGGAAAAACCACTTTTCGCACTTGTGTTAGTGTTGAAAAACCACTTTTCGCACTTGTGTTAGTGTTGAAAAACCACTTTTCGCACTTGTGTTGGTGCAGGAAACCACTTTTGCACTTGTATTAGTGTGGAAAAAACACTTTTTGCACTTGGGATAGTGTTGAATAACCACATTTCGCACTTGTATTAGTGTTGAAAAACCACTTTTCGCACTTGTGTTAGTGCAGGAAACCACATTTGCACTTGTATTAGTGTGGAAAAACACTTTTTGCACTTGTGATAGTGTTGAAAAACCACTTTTCGCACTTGTGTTAGTGTTGAAAAACCACTTTTCGCACTTGTGTTGGTGTTGAAAAACCACTTTTTGCACTTGTGTTGGTGCAGAAAACCACTTTTGCACTTGTATTAGTGTGGAAAAACCACTTTTTGCACTTGTGTTAGTGTTGACAAACCACTTTTCGCAGTTGTGTTAGTGTTGAAAAACCACTTTTCGCACTTGTGTTGGTGCGGGAAACCACTTTTGCACTTGTATTCGTGTGGAAAAAACACTTTTTGCACTTGTGATAGTGTTGAAAAACCACTTTTCACACTTGTGTTAGTGTTGAAAAACCACTTTTCGCACTTGTGTTGGTGCAGGAAACCACTTTTGCACTTGTATTAGTGTGGAAAAACCACTTTTCGCACTTGTGTTAGTGTTGAAAAACCACTTTTCGCACTTGTGTTAGTGTTGAAAAACCACTTTTCGTACTTGTGTTGGTGCAGGAAACCACTTTTGCACTTGTATTAGTGTGGAAAAAACACTTTTCTCACTTGGTTAGTGTTGAAAAACCACTTTTCGCACTTGTGTTAGTGTTGAAAAACCACTTTTCGCACTTGTGTTGGTGCAGGAAACCACTTTTGCACTTGTATTAGTGTGGAAAAAACACTTTTCGCACTTGTGATAGTGTTGAAAAACCACTTTTCGCACTTGTGTTAGTGTTGCAAAACCACTTTTCGCACTTGTGTTGGTGCAGGAAACCACTTTTGCACTTGTATTAGTGTGGAAAAAACACTTTTCGCACTTGTGTTAGTGTTGAAAAACCACTTTTGCACTTGTATTAGTGTGGAAAAAACACTTTTCGCACTTGTGATAGTGTTGAAAAACCACTTTTCGCACTTGTGTTAGTGTTGCAAAACCACTTTTCGCACTTGTGTTGGTGCAGGAAACCACTTTTGCACTTGTATTAGTGTGGAAAAAACACTTTTTGCACTTGTGATAGTGTTAAAAAACCACTTTTCGCACTTGTGTTAGTGTTGAAAAACCACTTTTCGCACTTGTGTTGGTGCAGGAAACCACTTTTGCACTTATATTAGTGTGGAAAAACCACTTTTCGCACTTGTGTTAGTGTTGAAAAACCACTTTTCGCACTTGTGTTAGTGTTGAAAAACCACTTTTCGCACTTGTGTTAGTGTTGAAAAACCACTTTTCGCACTTGTGTTGGTGCAGTAAACTACTTTTGCACTTGTATTAGGTTGGAAAAAACACTTTTCGCACTTGTGTTAGTGTTGAAAAACCACTTTTTGCACTTGTGTTAGTGTTGAAAAACCACTTTTCGCACTTGTGTTGGTGCAGGACACCACTTTTGCACTTGTATTAGTGTGGAAAAAACACTTTTCGCACTTGTGATAGTGTTGAAAAACGACTTTTCGCACTTGTGTTAGTGTTGAAATACCACTTTTCGCACTTGTGTTGGTGCAGGAAACCACTTTTGCACTTGTATTAGTGTGGAAAAAACACATTTCGCACTTGTGTTTGTGCGGGAAACCACTTTTGCACTTGTATTCGTGTGGAAAAAACACTTTTTGCACTTGTGATAGTGTTGAAAAACCACTTTTCGCACTTGTGTTTGTGTTGAAAAACCACTTTTCGCAATTGTGTTGGTGCAGGAAACCACTTTTGCACTTGTATTAGTGTGGAAAAACCACTTTTCGCACTTGTGTTAGTGTTGAAAAACCACTTTTCGCACTTGTGTTGGTGCAGGAAACCACTTTTGCACTTGTATTAGTGTGGAAAAACCACTTTTCGCACTTGTGTTAGTGTTGAAAAACCACTTTTCGCACTTGTGTTAGTGTTGAAAAACCACTTTTCGCACTTGTGTTGGTGCAGGAAACCACTTTTGCACTTGTATTAGTGTGGAAAAAACACTTTTTGCACTTGTGATAGTGTTGAAAAACGACTTTTCGCACTTGTGTTAGTGTTGAAAAACCACTTTTCGCACTTGTGTTAGTGTTGAAAAACCACTTTTCGCACTTGTGTTGGTGCAGGAATCCACTTTTGCACTTGTATTAGTGTGGAAAAACCACTTTTCGCACTTGTGTTAGTGTTGAAAAACCACTTTTCGCACTTGTGTTAGTGTTGAAAAACCACTTTTCGCACTTGTGTTGGTGCAGGAAACCACTTTTGCACTTGTATTAGTGTGGAAAAAACACTTTTTGCACTTGGGATAGTGTTGAATAACCACATTTCGCACTTGTATTAGTGTTGAAAAACCACTTTTCGCACTTGTGTTAGTGCAGGAAACCACATTTGCACTTGTATTAGTGTGGAAAAAACACTTTTTGCACTTGTGATAGTGTTGAAAAACCACTTTTTGCACTTGTGTTAGTGTTGAAAAACCACTTTTCGCACTTGTGTTGGTGTTGAAAAACCACTTTTCGCACTTGTGTTGGTGCAGGAAACCACTTTTGCACTTGTATTAGTGTGGAAAAACCACTTTTTGCACTTGTGTTAGTGTTGACAACCACTTTTCGCAGTTGTGTTAGTGTTGAAAAACCACTTTTCGCACTTGTGTTGGTGCGGGAAACCACTTTTGCACTTGTATTCGTGTGGAAAAAACACTTTTTGCACTTGTGATAGTGTTGAAAAACCACTTTTCACACTTGTGTTAGTGTTGAAAAACCACTTTTCGCACTTGTGTTGGTGCAGGAAACCACTTTTGCACTTGTATTAGTGTGGAAAACCACTTTTCGCACTTGTGTTAGTGTTGAAAAACCACTTTTCGCACTTGTGTTAGTGTTGAAAAACCACTTTTCGTACTTGTGTTGGTGCAGGAAACCACATTTGCACTTGTATTAGTGTGGAAAAAACACTTTCTCACTTGGTTAGTGTTGAAAAACCACTTTTCGCACTTGTGATAGTGTTGAAAAACCACTTTTCGCACTTGTGATAGTGTTGAAAAACCACTTTTCACACTTGTGTTAGTGTTGAAAAACCACTTTTCGCACTTGTGTTGGTGCAGGAAACCACTTTTGCACTTGTATTAGTGTGGAAAAAACACTTTTTGCACTTGTGATAGTGTTGAAAAACCACTTTTCGCACTTGTGTTAGTGTTGAAAAACCACTTTTCGCACTTGTGTTGGTGCAGGAAACCACTTTTGCACTTATATTAGTGTGGAAAAACCACTTTTCGCACTTGTGTTAGTGTTGAAAAACCACTTTTCGCACTTGTGTTAGTGTTGAAAAACCACTTTTCGCACTTGTGTTGGTGCAGGAAACCACTTTTGCACTTGCATTAGTGTGGAAAAAACACTTTTTGGACTTGTGATAGTGTTGAAAAACCACTTTTCGCACTTGTGTTAGTGTTGAAAAACCACTTTTCGCACTTGTGTTGGTGCAGGAAACCACTTTTGCACTTGTATTAGTGTGGAAAAAACACTTTTTGCACTTATGATAGTGTTGAAAAACCACTTTTCGCACTTGTGTTAGTGTTGAAAAACCACTTTTCGCACTTGTGTTGGTGCCGGAAACCACTTTTGCACTTATATTAGTGTGGAAAAACCACTTTTCGCACTTGTGTTAGTGTTGAAAAACCACTTTTCGCACTTGTGTTAGTGTTGAAAAACCACTTTTCGCACTTGTGTTAGTGTTGAAAAACCACTTTTCGCACTTGTGTTGGTGCAGGAAACCACTTTTGCACTTGTATTAGTGTCGAAAAAACACTTTTCGCACTTGTGTTAGTGTTGAAAAACCACTTTTCGCACTTGTGTTAGTGTTGAAAAACCACTTTTCGCACTTGTGTTGGTGCAGGAAACCACTTTTGCACTTATATTAGTGTGGAAAAAACACTTTTTGCACTTGTGATAGTGTTGAAAAACCACTTTTGCACTTGTATTAGTGTGGAAAAAACACTTTTTGCACTTGTGATAGTGTTGAAAAACCACTTTTCGCACTTGTGTTGGTGTTGAAAAACCACTTTTCGCACTTGTGTTGGTGCAGGAAACCACTTTTGCACTTGTATTAGTGTGGAAAAACCACTTTTCGCACTTGTGTTAGTGTTGAAAAACCACTTTTCGCACTTGTGTTAGTGTTGAAAAACCACTTTTCGCACTTGTGTTAGTGTTGAAAAACCACTTTTCGCACGTGTTGGTGCAGGAAACTACTTTTGCACTTGTATTAGGTTGGAAAAAACACTTTTCGCACTTGTGTTAGTGTTGAAAAACCACTTTTCGCACTTGTGTTAGTGTTGAAAAACCACTTTTCGCACTTGTGTTGGTGCAGGAAACCACTTTTGCACTTGTATTAGTGTGGAAAAAACACTTTTCGCACTTGTGATAGTGTTGAAAAACCACTTTTCGCACTTGTGTTAGTGTTGAAAAACCACTTTTCGCACTTGTGTTGGTGCAGGAAACCACTTTTGCACTTGTATTAGTGTGGAAAAAACACTTTTTGCACTTGTGATAGTGTTGAAAAACCACTTTTCGCACTTGTGTTAGTGTTGAAAAACCACTTTTCGCACTTGTGTTGGTGCAGGAAACCACTTTTGCACTTGTATTAGTGTGGAAAAAACACTTTTTGCACTTGTGATAGTGTTGAAAAACCACTTTTCGCACTTGTGTTAGTGTTGAAAAACCACTTTTCGCACTTGTGTTAGTGTTGAAAAACCACTTTTCGCACTTGTGTTGGTGCAGGAAACCACTTTTGCACTTGTATTAGTGTGGAAAAACCACTTTTCGCACTTGTGTTAGTGTTGAAAAACCACTTTTCGCACTTGTGTTAGTGTTGAAAAACCACTTTTCGCACTTGTGTTGGTGCAGGAAACCACTTTTGCACTTGTATTAGTGTGGAAAAAACACTTTTTGCACTTGTGATAGTGTTGAAAAACCACTTTTGCACTTGTATTAGTGTGGAAAAACCACTTTTTGCACTTGTGTTAGTGTTGAAAAACCACTTTTCGCAGTTGTGTTAGTGTTGAAAAACCACTTTTTGCACTTGTGTTGGTGCGGGAAACCACTTTTGCACTTGTATTCGTGTGGAAAAAACACTTTTTGCACTTGTGATAGTGTAGAAAAACCACTTTTCACACTTGTGTTAGTGTTGAAAAACCACTTTTCGCACTTGTGTTGGTGCAGGAAACCACTTTTGCACTTGTATTAGTGTGGAAAAACCACTTTTCGCACTTGTGTTAGTGTTGAAAAACCACTTTTCGCACTTGTGTTAGTGTTGAAAAACCACTTTTCGCACTTGTGTTGGTGCAGGAAACCACTTTTGCACTTGTATTAGTGTGGAAAAAACACTTTTTGCACTTGTGATAGTGTTGAAAAACCACTTTTCGCACTTGTGTTAGTGTTGAAAAACCACTTTTCGCACTTGTGTTGGTGCAGGACACCACTTTTGCACTTGTATTAGTGTGGAAAAACCACTTTTCGCACTTGTGTTGGTGCAGGACACCACTTTTGCACTTGTATTAGTGTGGAAAAACCACTTTTCGCACTTGTGTTAGTGTTCAAAAACCACTTTTCGCACTTGTGTTATTGTTGAAAAACCACTTCTCGCACTTGTGTTGGTGCAGGAAACCACTTTTTCACTTGTATTAGTGTGGCAAAAACACTTTTCGCACTTGTGTTAGTGTTGAAAAACCACTTTTCGCACTTGTGTTAGTGTTGAAAAACCACTTTTCGCACTTGTGTTGGTGCAGGAAACCACTTTTGCACTTGTATTAGTGTGGAAAAAACACTTTTTGCACTTGTGATAGTGTTGAAAAACCACTTTTCGCACTTGTGTTAGTGTTGAAAAACCACTTTTCGCACTTGTGTTGGTGCAGGAAACCACTTTTGCACTTATATTAGTGTGGAAAAACCACTTTTCGCACTTGTGTTAGTGTTGAAAAACCACTTTTCGCACTTGTGTTAGTGTTGAAAAACCACTTTTCGCACTTGTGTTGGTGCAGGAAACCACTTTTGCACTTGCATTAGTGTGGAAAAAACACTTTTTGGACTTGTGATAGTGTTGAAAAACCACTTTTCGCACTTGTGTTAGTGTTGAAAAACCACTTTTCGCACTTGTGTTGGTGCAGGAAACCACTTTTGCACTTGTATTAGTGTGGAAAAAACACTTTTTGCACTTATGATAGTGTTGAAAAACCACTTTTCGCACTTGTGTTAGTGTTGAAAAACCACTTTTCGCACTTGTGTTGGTGCCGGAAACCACTTTTGCACTTATATTAGTGTGGAAAAACCACTTTTCGCACTTGTGTTAGTGTTGAAAAACCACTTTTCGCACTTGTGTTAGTGTTGAAAAACCACTTTTCGCACTTGTGTTAGTGTTGAAAAACCACTTTTCGCACTTGTGTTGGTGCAGGAAACCACTTTTGCACTTGTATTAGTGTCGAAAAAACACTTTTCGCACTTGTGTTAGTGTTGAAAAACCACTTTTCGCACTTGTGTTAGTGTTGAAAAACCACTTTTCGCACTTGTGTTGGTGCAGGAAACCACTTTTGCACTTATATTAGTGTGGAAAAAACACTTTTTGCACTTGTGATAGTGTTGAAAAACCACTTTTGCACTTGTATTAGTGTGGAAAAACCACTTTTCGCACTTGTGTTAGTGTTGAAAAACCACTTTTCGCACTTGTGTTAGTGTTGAAAAACCACTTTTCGCACTTGTGTTAGTGTTGAAAAACCACTTTTCGCACGTGTTGGTGCAGGAAACTACTTTTGCACTTGTATTAGGTTGGAAAAAACACTTTTCGCACTTGTGTTAGTGTTGAAAAACCACTTTTCGCACTTGTGTTAGTGTTGAAAAACCACTTTTCGCACTTGTGTTGGTGCAGGAAACCACTTTTGCACTTGTATTAGTGTGGAAAAAACACTTTTCGCACTTGTGATAGTGTTGAAAAACCACTTTTCGCACTTGTGTTAGTGTTGAAAAACCACTTTTCGCACTTGTGTTGGTGCAGGAAACCACTTTTGCACTTGTATTAGTGTGGAAAAAACACTTTTTGCACTTGTGATAGTGTTGAAAAACCACTTTTCGCACTTGTGTTAGTGTTGAAAAACCACTTTTCGCACTTGTGTTGGTGCAGTAAACCACTTTTGCACTTGTATTAGTGTGGAAAAAACACTTTTTGCACTTGTGATAGTGTTGAAAAACCACTTTTCGCACTTGTGTTAGTGTTGAAAAACCACTTTTCGCACTTGTGTTAGTGTTGAAAAACCACTTTTCGCACTTGTGTTGGTGCAGGAAACCACTTTTGCACTTGTATTAGTGTGGAAAAACCACTTTTCGCACTTGTGTTAGTGTTGAAAAACCACTTTTCGCACTTGTGTTAGTGTTGAAAAACCACTTTTCACACTTGTGTTGGTGCAGGAAACCACTTTTGCACTTGTATTAGTGTGGAAAAAACACTTTTTGCACTTGTGATAGTGTTGAAAAACCACTTTTGCACTTGTATTAGTGTGGAAAAACCACTTTTTGCACTTGTGTTAGTGTTGAAAAACCACTTTTCGCAGTTGTGTTAGTGTTGAAAAACCACTTTTTGCACTTGTGTTGGTGCGGGAAACCACTTTTGCACTTGTATTCGTGTGGAAAAAACACTTTTTGCACTTGTGATAGTGTAGAAAAACCACTTTTCACACTTGTGTTAGTGTTGAAAAACCACTTTTCGCACTTGTGTTGGTGCAGGAAACCACTTTTGCACTTGTATTAGTGTGGAAAAACCACTTTTCGCACTTGTGTTAGTGTTGAAAAACCACTTTTCGCACTTGTGTTAGTGTTGAAAAACCACTTTTCGCACTTGTGTTGGTGCAGGAAACCACTTTTGCACTTGTATTAGTGTGGAAAAAACACTTTTTGCACTTGTGATAGTGTTGAAAAACCACTTTTCGCACTTGTGTTAGTGTTGAAAAACCACTTTTCGCACTTGTGTTGGTGCAGGACACCACTTTTGCACTTGTATTAGTGTGGAAAAACCACTTTTCGCACTTGTGTTGGTGCAGGACACCACTTTTGCACTTGTATTAGTGTGGAAAAACCACTTTTCGCACTTGTGTTAGTGTTTGAAAAACCACTTTTCGCACTTGTGTTATTGTTGAAAAACCACTTCTCGCACTTGTGTTGGTGCAGGAAACCACTTTTTCACTTGTATTAGTGTGGCAAAAACACTTTTCGCACTTGTGTTAGTGTTGAAAAACCACTTTTCGCACTTGTGTTAGTGTTGAAAAACCACTTTTCGCACTTGTGTTGGTGCAGGAAACCACTTTTGCACTTGTATTAGTGTGGAAAAAACACTTTTTGCACTTGTGATAGTGTTGAAAAACCACTTTTCGCACTTGTGTTAGTGTTGAAAAACCACTTTTCGCACTTGTGTTGGTGCAGGAAACCACTTTTGCACTTGTATTAGTGTGGAAAAACCACTTTTCGCACTTGTGTTAGTGTTGAAAAACCACTTTTCGCACTTGTGTTAGTGTTGAAAAACCACTTTTCGCACTTGTGTTAGTGTTGAAAAACCACTTTTCGCACGTGTTGGTGCAGGAAACTACTTTTGCACTTGTATTAGGTTGGAAAAAACACTTTTCGCACTTGTGTTAGTGTTGAAAAACCACTTTTCGCACTTGTGTTAGTGTTGAAAAACCACTTTTCGCACTTGTGTTGGTGCAGGAAACCACTTTTGCACTTGTATTAGTGTGGAAAAAACACTTTTCGCACTTGTGATAGTGTTGAAAAACCACTTTTCGCACTTGTGTTAGTGTTGAAAAACCACTTTTCGCACTTGTGTTGGTGCAGGAAACCACTTTTGCACTTGTATTAGTGTGGAAAAAAAAGACTTTTTGCACTTGTGATAGTGTTGAAAAACCACTTTTCGCACTTGTGTTAGTGTTGAAAAACCACTTTTCGCACTTGTGTTGGTGCAGGAAACCACTTTTGCACTTATATTAGTGTGGAACAACCACTTTTTGCACTTGTGTTAGTGTTGAAAAACCACTTTTCGCACTTGTGTTAGTGTTGAAAAACCACTTTTCGCACTTGTGTTGGTGCAGGAAACCACATTTGCACTTGTATTAGTGTGGAAAAAACACTTTCTCACTTGGTTAGTGTTGAAAAACCACTTTTCGCACTTGTGATAGTGTTGAAAAACCACTTTTCGCACTTGTGATAGTGTTGAAAAACCACTTTTCGCACTTGTGTTAGTGTTGAAAAACCACTTTTCGCACTTGTGTTGGTGCAGGAAACCACTTTTGCACTTGTATTAGTGTGGAAAAAACACTTTTTGCACTTGTGATAGTGTTGAAAAACCACTTTTCGCACTTGTGTTAGTGTTGAAAAACCACTTTTCGCACTTGTGTTGGTGCAGGAAACCACTTTTGCACTTATATTAGTGTGGAAAAACCACTTTTCGCACTTGTGTTAGTGTTGAAAAACCACTTTTCGCACTTGTGTTAGTGTTGAAAAACCACTTTTCGCACTTGTGTTGGTGCAGGAAACCACTTTTGCACTTGCATTAGTGTGGAAAAAACACTTTTTGGACTTGTGATAGTGTTGAAAAACCACTTTTCGCACTTGTGTTAGTGTTGAAAAACCACTTTTCGCACTTGTGTTGGTGCAGGAAACCACTTTTGCACTTGTATTAGTGTGGAAAAAACACTTTTTGCACTTATGATAGTGTTGAAAAACCACTTTTCGCACTTGTGTTAGTGTTGAAAAACCACTTTTCGCACTTGTGTTGGTGCCGGAAACCACTTTTGCACTTATATTAGTGTGGAAAAACCACTTTTCGCACTTGTGTTAGTGTTGAAAAACCACTTTTCGCACTTGTGTTAGTGTTGAAAAACCACTTTTCGCACTTGTGTTAGTGTTGAAAAACCACTTTTCGCACTTGTGTTGGTGCAGGAAACCACTTTTGCACTTGTATTAGTGTCGAAAAAACACTTTTCGCACTTGTGTTAGTGTTGAAAAACCACTTTTCGCACTTGTGTTAGTGTTGAAAAACCACTTTTCGCACTTGTGTTGGTGCAGGAAACCACTTTTGCACTTATATTAGTGTGGAAAAAACACTTTTTGCACTTGTGATAGTGTTGAAAAACCACTTTTGCACTTGTATTAGTGTGGAAAAAACACTTTTTGCACTTGTGATAGTGTTGAAAAACCACTTTTCGCACTTGTGTTGGTGTTGAAAAACCACTTTTCGCACTTGTGTTGGTGCAGGAAACCACTTTTGCACTTGTATTAGTGTGGAAAAACCACTTTTCGCACTTGTGTTAGTGTTGAAAAACCACTTTTCGCACTTGTGTTAGTGTTGAAAAACCACTTTTCGCACTTGTGTTAGTGTTGAAAAACCACTTTTCGCACGTGTTGGTGCAGGAAACTACTTTTGCACTTGTATTAGGTTGGAAAAAACACTTTTCGCACTTGTGTTAGTGTTGAAAAACCACTTTTCGCACTTGTGTTAGTGTTGAAAAACCACTTTTCGCACTTGTGTTGGTGCAGGAAACCACTTTTGCACTTGTATTAGTGTGGAAAAAACACTTTTCGCACTTGTGATAGTGTTGAAAAACCACTTTTCGCACTTGTGTTAGTGTTGAAAAACCACTTTTCGCACTTGTGTTGGTGCAGGAAACCACTTTTGCACTTGTATTAGTGTGGAAAAAACACTTTTTGCACTTGTGATAGTGTTGAAAAACCACTTTTCGCACTTGTGTTAGTGTTGAAAAACCACTTTTCGCACTTGTGTTGGTGCAGGAAACCACTTTTGCACTTGTATTAGTGTGGAAAAAACACTTTTTGCACTTGTGATAGTGTTGAAAAACCACTTTTCGCACTTGTGTTAGTGTTGAAAAACCACTTTTCGCACTTGTGTTAGTGTTGAAAAACCACTTTTCGCACTTGTGTTGGTGCAGGAAACCACTTTTGCACTTGTATTAGTGTGGAAAAACCACTTTTCGCACTTGTGTTAGTGTTGAAAAACCACTTTTCGCACTTGTGTTAGTGTTGAAAAACCACTTTTCGCACTTGTGTTGGTGCAGGAAACCACTTTTGCACTTGTATTAGTGTGGAAAAAACACTTTTTGCACTTGTGATAGTGTTGAAAAACCACTTTTGCACTTGTATTAGTGTGGAAAAACCACTTTTTGCACTTGTGTTAGTGTTGAAAAACCACTTTTCGCAGTTGTGTTAGTGTTGAAAAACCACTTTTTGCACTTGTGTTGGTGCGGGAAACCACTTTTGCACTTGTATTCGTGTGGAAAAAACACTTTTTGCACTTGTGATAGTGTAGAAAAACCACTTTTCACACTTGTGTTAGTGTTGAAAAACCACTTTTCGCACTTGTGTTGGTGCAGGAAACCACTTTTGCACTTGTATTAGTGTGGAAAAACCACTTTTCGCACTTGTGTTAGTGTTGAAAAACCACTTTTCGCACTTGTGTTAGTGTTGAAAAACCACTTTTCGCACTTGTGTTGGTGCAGGAAACCACTTTTGCACTTGTATTAGTGTGGAAAAAACACTTTTTGCACTTGTGATAGTGTTGAAAAACCACTTTTCGCACTTGTGTTAGTGTTGAAAAACCACTTTTCGCACTTGTGTTGGTGCAGGACACCACTTTTGCACTTGTATTAGTGTGGAAAAACCACTTTTCGCACTTGTGTTGGTGCAGGACACCACTTTTGCACTTGTATTAGTGTGGAAAAACCACTTTTCGCACTTGTGTTAGTGTTCAAAAACCACTTTTCGCACTTGTGTTATTGTTGAAAAACCACTTCTCGCACTTGTGTTGGTGCAGGAAACCACTTTTTCACTTGTATTAGTGTGGCAAAAACACTTTTCGCACTTGTGTTAGTGTTGAAAAACCACTTTTCGCACTTGTGTTAGTGTTGAAAAACCACTTTTCGCACTTGTGTTGGTGCAGGAAACCACTTTTGCACTTGTATTAGTGTGGAAAAAACACTTTTTGCACTTGTGATAGTGTTGAAAAACCACTTTTCGCACTTGTGTTAGTGTTGAAAAACCACTTTTCGCACTTGTGTTGGTGCAGGAAACCACTTTTGCACTTGTATTAGTGTGGAAAAACCACTTTTCGCACTTGTGTTAGTGTTGAAAAACCACTTTTCGCACTTGTGTTAGTGTTGAAAAACCACTTTTCGCACTTGTGTTAGTGTTGAAAAACCACTTTTCGCACGTGTTGGTGCAGGAAACTACTTTTGCACTTGTATTAGGTTGGAAAAAACACTTTTCGCACTTGTGTTAGTGTTGAAAAACCACTTTTCGCACTTGTGTTAGTGTTGAAAAACCACTTTTCGCAATTGTGTTGGTGCAGGAAACCACTTTTGCACTTGTATTAGTGTGGAAAAAACACTTTTCGCACTTGTGATAGTGTTGAAAAACCACTTTTCGCACTTGTGTTAGTGTTGAAAAACCACTTTTCGCACTTGTGTTGGTGCAGGAAACCACTTTTGCACTTGTATTAGTGTGGAAAAAAAAGACTTTTTGCACTTGTGATAGTGTTGAAAAACCACTTTTCGCACTTGTGTTAGTGTTGAAAAACCACTTTTCGCACTTGTGTTGGTGCAGGAAACCACTTTTGCACTTATATTAGTGTGGAACAACCACTTTTTGCACTTGTGTTAGTGTTGAAAAACCACTTTTCGCACTTGTGTTAGTGTTGAAAAACCACTTTTCGCACTTGTGTTAGTGTTGAAAAACCACTTTTCGCACTTGTGTTGGTGCAGGAAACCACTTTTGCACTTGTACTAGTGTGGAAAAAACACTTTTTGCACTTGTGATAGTGTTGAAAAACCACTTTTCGCACTTGTGTTAGTGTTGAAAAACCACTTTTCGCACTTGTGTTAGTGTTGAAAAACCACTTTTCGCACTTGTGTTGGTGCAGGAAACCACTTTTGCACTTGTATTAGTGTGGAAAAACCACTTTTCGCACTTGTGTTAGTGTTGAAAAACCACTTTTCGCACTTGTGTTAGTGTTGAAAAACCACTTTCCGCACTTGTGTTGGTGCAGGAAACCACTTTTGCACTTGTATTAGTGTGGAAAAAACACTTTTTGCACTTGTGATAGTGTTGAAAAACCACTTTTCGCACTTGTGTTAGTGTTGAAAAACCACTTTTCGCACTTGTGTTGGTGCAGGAAACCACTTTTGCACTTGTATTAGTGTGGAAAAAACACTTTTTGCACTTGTGATAGTGTTGAAAAACCACTTTTCGCACTTGTGTTAGTGTTGAAAAACCACTTTTCGCACTTGTGTTGGTGCAGGAAACCACTTTTGCACTTGTATTAGTGTGGAAAAAACACTTTTTGCACTTATGATATTGTTGAAAAACCACTTTTCGCACTTGTGTTAGTGTTGAAAAACCACTTTTCGCACTTGTGTTGGTGCCGGAAACCACTTTTGCACTTATATTAGTGTGGAAAAACCACTTTTCGCACTTGTGTTAGTGTTGAAAAACCACTTTTCGCACTTGTGTTAGTGTTGAAAAACCACTTTTCGCACTTGTGTTAGTGTTGAAAAACCACTTTTCGCACGTGTTGGTGCAGGAAACTACTTTTGCACTTGTATTAGGTTGGAAAAAACACTTTTCGCACTTGTGTTAGTGTTGAAAAACCACTTTTCGCACTTGTGTTAGTGTTGAAAAACCACTTTTCGCACTTGTGTTGGTGCAGGAAACCACTTTTGCACTTGTATTAGTGTGGAAAAAACACTTTTCGCACTTGTGATAGTGTTGAAAAACCACTTTTCGCACTTGTGTTAGTGTTGAAAAACCACTTTTCGCACTTGTGTTGGTGCAGGAAACCACTTTTGCACTTGTATTAGTGTGGAAAAAACACTTTTTGCACTTGTGATAGTGTTGAAAAACCACTTTTCGCACTTGTGTTAGTGTTGAAAAACCACTTTTCGCACTTGTGTTGGTGCAGGAAACCACTTTTGCACTTGTATTAGTGTGGAAAAAACACTTTTTGCACTTGTGATAGTGTTGAAAAACCACTTTTCGCACTTGTGTTAGTGTTGAAAAACCACTTTTCGCACTTGTGTTAGTGTTGAAAAACCACTTTTCGCACTTGTGTTGGTGCAGGAAACCACTTTTGCACTTGTATTAGTGTGGAAAAACCACTTTTCGCACTTGTGTTAGTGTTGAAAAACCACTTTTCGCACTTGTGTTAGTGTTGAAAAACCACTTTTCGCACTTGTGTTGGTGCAGGAAACCACTTTTGCACTTGTATTAGTGTGGAAAAAACACTTTTTGCACTTGTGATAGTGTTGAAAAACCACTTTTGCACTTGTATTAGTGTGGAAAAACCACTTTTTGCACTTGTGTTAGTGTTGAAAAACCACTTTTCGCAGTTGTGTTAGTGTTGAAAAACCACTTTTTGCACTTGTGTTGGTGCGGGAAACCACTTTTGCACTTGTATTCATGTGGAAAAAACACTTTTTGCACTTGCGATAGTGTAGAAAAACCACTTTTCACACTTGTGTTAGTGTTGAAAAACCACTTTTCGCACTTGTGTTGGTGCAGGAAACCACTTTTGCACTTGTATTAGTGTGGAAAAACCACTTTTCGCACTTGTGTTAGTGTTGAAAAACCACTTTTCGCACTTGTGTTAGTGTTGAAAAACCACTTTTCGCACTTGTGTTGGTGCAGGAAACCACTTTTGCACTTGTATTAGTGTGGAAAAAACACTTTTTGCACTTGTGATAGTGTTGAAAAACCACTTTTCGCACTTGTGTTAGTGTTGAAAAACCACTTTTCGCACTTGTGTTGGTGCAGGACACCACTTTTGCACTTGTATTAGTGTGGAAAAACCACTTTTCGCACTTGTGTTAGTGTTCAAAAACCACTTTTCGCACTTGTGTTAGTGTTGAAAAACCACTTTTCGCACTTGTGTTAGTGTTGAAAAACCACTTCTCGCACTTGTGTTGGTGCAGGAAACCACTTTTGCACTTGTATTAGTGTGGCAAAAACACTTTTCGCACTTGTGTTAGTGTTGAAAAACCACTTTTCGCACTTGTGTTAGTGTTGAAAAACCACTTTTCGCACTTGTGTTGGTGCAGGAAACCACTTTTGCACTTGTATTAGTGTGGAAAAAACACTTTTTGCACTTGTGATAGTGTTGAAAAACCACTTTTCGCACTTGTGTTAGTGTTGAAAAACCACTTTTCGCACTTGTGTTGGTGCAGGAAACCACTTTTGCACTTGTATTAGTGTGGAAAAACCACTTTTCGCACTTGTGTTAGTGTTGAAAAACCACTTTTCGCACTTGTGTTAGTGTTGAAAAAACACTTTTCGCACTTGTGTTAGTGTTGAAAAACCACTTTTCGCACGTGTTGGTGCAGGAAACTACTTTTGCACTTGTATTAGGTTGGAAAAAACACTTTTCGCACTTGTGTTAGTGTTGAAAAACCACTTTTCGCACTTGTGTTAGTGTTGAAAAACCACTTTTCGCACTTGTGTTGGTGCAGGAAACCACTTTTGCACTTGTATTAGTGTGGAAAAAACACTTTTCGCACTTGTGATAGTGTTGAAAAACCACTTTTCGCACTTGTGTTAGTGTTGAAAAACCACTTTTCGCACTTGTGTTGGTGCAGGAAACCACTTTTGCATTTGTATTAGTGTGGAAAAAACACTTTTTGCACTTGTGATAGTGTTGAAAAACCACTTTTCGCACTTGTGTTAGTGTTGAAAAACCACTTTTCGCACTTGTGTTGGTGCAGGAAACCACTTTTGCACTTATATTAGTGTGGAAAAACCACTTTTTGCACTTGTGTTAGTGTTGAAAAACCACTTTTCGCACTTGTGTTAGTGTTGAAAAACCACTTTTCGCACTTGTGTTAGTGTTGAAAAACCACTTTTCGCACTTGTGTTGGTGCAGGAAACCACTTTTGCACTTGTACTAGTGTGGAAAAAACACTTTTTGCACTTGTGATAGTGTTGAAAAACCACTTTTCGCACTTGTGTTAGTGTTGAAAAACCACTTTTCGCACTTGTGTTAGTGTTGAAAAACCACTTTTCGCACTTGTGTTGGTGCAGGAAACCACTTTTGCACTTGTACTAGTGTGGAAAAAACACTTTTTGCACTTGTGATAGTGTTGAAAAACCACTTTTCGCACTTGTGTTAGTGTTGAAAAACCACTTTTCGCACTTGTGTTAGTGTTGAAAAACCACTTTTCGCACTTGTGTTGGTGCAGGAAACCACTTTTGCACTTGTATTAGTGTGGAAAAACCACTTTTCGCACTTGTGTTAGTGTTGAAAAACCACTTTTCGCACTTGTGTTAGTGTTGAAAAACCACTTTCCGCACTTGTGTTGGTGCAGGAAACCACTTTTGCACTTGTATTAGTGTGGAAAAAACACTTTTTGCACTTGTGATAGTGTTGAAAAACCACTTTTCGCACTTGTGTTAGTGTTGAAAAACCACTTTTCGCACTTGTGTTGGTGCAGGAAACCACTTTTGCACTTGTATTAGTGTGGAAAAAACACTTTTTGCACTTGTGATAGTGTTGAAAAACCACTTTTCGCACTTGTGTTAGTGTTGAAAAACCACTTTTCGCACTTGTGTTGGTGCAGGAAACCACTTTTGCACTTGTATTAGTGTGGAAAAAACACTTTTTGCACTTATGATATTGTTGAAAAACCACTTTTCGCACTTGTGTTAGTGTTGAAAAACCACTTTTCGCACTTGTGTTGGTGCCGGAAACCACTTTTGCACTTATATTAGTGTGGAAAAACCACTTTTCGCACTTGTGTTAGTGTTGAAAAACCACTTTTCGCACTTGTGTTAGTGTTGAAAAACCACTTTTCGCACTTGTGTTAGTGTTGAAAAACCACTTTTCACACGTGTTGGTGCAGGAAACTACTTTTGCACTTGTATTAGGTTGGAAAAAACACTTTTCGCACTTGTGTTAGTGTTGAAAAACCACTTTTCGCACTTGTGTTAGTGTTGAAAAACCACTTTTCGCACTTGTGTTGGTGCAGGAAACCACTTTTGCACTTGTATTAGTGTGGAAAAAACACTTTTCGCACTTGTGATAGTGTTGAAAAACCACTTTTCGCACTTGTGTTAGTGTTGAAAAACCACTTTTCGCACTTGTGTTGGTGCAGGAAACCACTTTTGCACTTGTATTAGTGTGGAAAAAACACTTTTTGCACTTGTGATAGTGTTGAAAAACCACTTTTCGCACTTGTGTTAGTGTTGAAAAACCACTTTTCGCACTTGTGTTGGTGCAGGAAACCACTTTTGCACTTGTATTAGTGTGGAAAAAACACTTTTTGCACTTGTGATAGTGTTGAAAAACCACTTTTCGCACTTGTGTTAGTGTTGAAAAACCACTTTTCGCACTTGTGTTAGTGTTGAAAAACCACTTTTCGCACTTGTGTTGGTGCAGGAAACCACTTTTGCACTTGTATTAGTGTGGAAAAACCACTTTTCGCACTTGTGTTAGTGTTGAAAAACCACTTTTCGCACTTGTGTTAGTGTTGAAAAACCACTTTTCGCACTTGTGTTGGTGCAGGAAACCACTTTTGCACTTGTATTAGTGTGGAAAAAACACTTTTTGCACTTGTGATAGTGTTGAAAAACCACTTTTGCACTTGTATTAGTGTGGAAAAACCACTTTTTGCACTTGTGTTAGTGTTGAAAAACCACTTTTCGCAGTTGTGTTAGTGTTGAAAAACCACTTTTTGCACTTGTGTTGGTGCGGGAAACCACTTTTGCACTTGTATTCATGTGGAAAAAACACTTTTTGCACTTGCGATAGTGTAGAAAAACCACTTTTCACACTTGTGTTAGTGTTGAAAAACCACTTTTCGCACTTGTGTTGGTGCAGGAAACCACTTTTGCACTTGTATTAGTGTGGAAAAACCACTTTTCGCACTTGTGTTAGTGTTGAAAAACCACTTTTCGCACTTGTGTTAGTGTTGAAAAACCACTTTTCGCACTTGTGTTGGTGCAGGAAACCACTTTTGCACTTGTATTAGTGTGGAAAAAACACTTTTTGCACTTGTGATAGTGTTGAAAAACCACTTTTCGCACTTGTGTTAGTGTTGAAAAACCACTTTTCGCACTTGTGTTGGTGCAGGACACCACTTTTGCACTTGTATTAGTGTGGAAAAACCACTTTTCGCACTTGTGTTAGTGTTCAAAAACCACTTTTCGCACTTGTGTTAGTGTTGAAAAACCACTTTTCGCACTTGTGTTAGTGTTGAAAAACCACTTCTCGCACTTGTGTTGGTGCAGGAAACCACTTTTGCACTTGTATTAGTGTGGCAAAAACACTTTTCGCACTTGTGTTAGTGTTGAAAAACCACTTTTCGCACTTGTGTTAGTGTTGAAAAACCACTTTTCGCACTTGTGTTGGTGCAGGAAACCACTTTTGCACTTGTATTAGTGTGGAAAAAACACTTTTTGCACTTGTGATAGTGTTGAAAAACCACTTTTCGCACTTGTGTTAGTGTTGAAAAACCACTTTTCGCACTTGTGTTGGTGCAGGAAACCACTTTTGCACTTGTATTAGTGTGGAAAAACCACTTTTCGCACTTGTGTTAGTGTTGAAAAACCACTTTTCGCACTTGTGTTAGTGTTGAAAAAACACTTTTCGCACTTGTGTTAGTGTTGAAAAACCACTTTTCGCACGTGTTGGTGCAGGAAACTACTTTTGCACTTGTATTAGGTTGGAAAAAACACTTTTCGCACTTGTGTTAGTGTTGAAAAACCACTTTTCGCACTTGTGTTAGTGTTGAAAAACCACTTTTCGCACTTGTGTTGGTGCAGGAAACCACTTTTGCACTTGTATTAGTGTGGAAAAAACACTTTTCGCACTTGTGATAGTGTTGAAAAACCACTTTTCGCACTTGTGTTAGTGTTGAAAAACCACTTTTCGCACTTGTGTTGGTGCAGGAAACCACTTTTGCATTTGTATTAGTGTGGAAAAAACACTTTTGCACTTGTGATAGTGTTGAAAAACCACTTTTCGCACTTGTGTTAGTGTTGAAAAACCACTTTTCGCACTTGTGTTGGTGCAGGAAACCACTTTTGCACTTATATTAGTGTGGAAAAACCACTTTTTGCACTTGTGTTAGTGTTGAAAAACCACTTTTCGCACTTGTGTTAGTGTTGAAAAACCACTTTTCGCACTTGTGTTGGTGCAGGAAACCACTTTTGCACTTGTATTAGTGTGGAAAAAACACTTTTCGCACTTGTGATAGTGTTGAAAAACCACTTTTCGCACTTGTGTTAGTGTTGAAAAACCACTTTTCGCACTTGTGTTGGTGCAGGAAACCACTTTTGCACTTGTATTAGTGTGGAAAAAACACTTTTTGCACTTGTGATAGTGTTGAAAAACCACTTTTCGCACTTGTGTTAGTGTTGAAAAACCACTTTTCGCACTTGTGTTGGTGCAGGAAACCACTTTTGCACTTGTATTAGTGTGGAAAAAACACTTTTTGCACTTGTGATAGTGTTGAAAAACCACTTTTCGCACTTGTGTTAGTGTTGAAAAACCACTTTTCGCACTTGTGTTAGTGTTGAAAAACCACTTTTCGCACTTGTGTTGGTGCAGGAAACCACTTTTGCACTTGTATTAGTGTGGAAAAACCACTTTTCGCACTTGTGTTAGTGTTGAAAAACCACTTTTCGCACTTGTGTTAGTGTTGAAAAACCACTTTTCGCACTTGTGTTGGTGCAGGAAACCACTTTTGCACTTGTATTAGTGTGGAAAAAACACTTTTTGCACTTGTGATAGTGTTGAAAAACCACTTTTGCACTTGTATTAGTGTGGAAAAACCACTTTTTGCACTTGTGTTAGTGTTGAAAAACCACTTTTCGCAGTTGTGTTAGTGTTGAAAAACCACTTTTTGCACTTGTGTTGGTGCGGGAAACCACTTTTGCACTTGTATTCATGTGGAAAAAACACTTTTTGCACTTGCGATAGTGTAGAAAAACCACTTTTCACACTTGTGTTAGTGTTGAAAAACCACTTTTCGCACTTGTGTTGGTGCAGGAAACCACTTTTGCACTTGTATTAGTGTGGAAAAACCACTTTTCGCACTTGTGTTAGTGTTGAAAAACCACTTTTCGCACTTGTGTTAGTGTTGAAAAACCACTTTTCGCACTTGTGTTGGTGCAGGAAACCACTTTTGCACTTGTATTAGTGTGGAAAAAACACTTTTTGCACTTGTGATAGTGTTGAAAAACCACTTTTCGCACTTGTGTTAGTGTTGAAAAACCACTTTTCGCACTTGTGTTGGTGCAGGACACCACTTTTGCACTTGTATTAGTGTGGAAAAACCACTTTTCGCACTTGTGTTAGTGTTCAAAAACCACTTTTCGCACTTGTGTTAGTGTTGAAAAACCACTTTTCGCACTTGTGTTAGTGTTGAAAAACCACTTCTCGCACTTGTGTTGGTGCAGGAAACCACTTTTGCACTTGTATTAGTGTGGCAAAAACACTTTTCGCACTTGTGTTAGTGTTGAAAAACCACTTTTCGCACTTGTGTTAGTGTTGAAAAACCACTTTTCGCACTTGTGTTGGTGCAGGAAACCACTTTTGCACTTGTATTAGTGTGGAAAAAACACTTTTTGCACTTGTGATAGTGTTGAAAAACCACTTTTCGCACTTGTGTTAGTGTTGAAAAACCACTTTTCGCACTTGTGTTGGTGCAGGAAACCACTTTTGCACTTGTATTAGTGTGGAAAAACCACTTTTCGCACTTGTGTTAGTGTTGAAAAACCACTTTTCGCACTTGTGTTAGTGTTGAAAAAACACTTTTCGCACTTGTGTTAGTGTTGAAAAACCACTTTTCGCACGTGTTGGTGCAGGAAACTACTTTTGCACTTGTATTAGGTTGGAAAAAACACTTTTCGCACTTGTGTTAGTGTTGAAAAACCACTTTTCGCACTTGTGTTAGTGTTGAAAAACCACTTTTCGCACTTGTGTTGGTGCAGGAAACCACTTTTGCACTTGTATTAGTGTGGAAAAAACACTTTTCGCACTTGTGATAGTGTTGAAAAACCACTTTTCGCACTTGTGTTAGTGTTGAAAAACCACTTTTCGCACTTGTGTTGGTGCAGGAAACCACTTTTGCATTTGTATTAGTGTGGAAAAAACACTTTTTGCACTTGTGATAGTGTTGAAAAACCACTTTTCGCACTTGTGTTAGTGTTGAAAAACCACTTTTCGCACTTGTGTTGGTGCAGGAAACCACTTTTGCACTTATATTAGTGTGGAAAAACCACTTTTTGCACTTGTGTTAGTGTTGAAAAACCACTTTTCGCACTTGTGTTAGTGTTGAAAAACCACTTTTCGCACTTGTGTTAGTGTTGAAAAACCACTTTTCGCACTTGTGTTGGTGCAGGAAACCACTTTTGCACTTGTACTAGTGTGGAAAAAACACTTTTTGCACTTGTGATAGTGTTGAAAAACCACTTTTCGCACTTGTGTTAGTGTTGAAAAACCACTTTTCGCACTTGTGTTAGTGTTGAAAAACCACTTTTCGCACTTGTGTTGGTGCAGGAAACCACTTTTGCACTTGTATTAGTGTGGAAAAACCACTTTTCGCACTTGTGTTAGTGTTGAAAAACCACTTTTCCCACTTGTGTTAGTGTTGAAAAACCACTTTTCGCACTTGTGTTGGTGCAGGAAACCACTTTTGCACTTGTATTAGTGTGGAAAAACCACTTTTCGCACTTGTGTTAGTGTTGAAAAACCACTTTTCGCACTTGTGTTAGTGTTGAAAAACCACTTTTCGCACTTGTGTTGGTGCAGGAAACCACTTTTGCACTTGTATTAGTGTGGAAAAACCACTTTTCTCACTTGGTTAGTGTTGAAAAACCACTTTTCGCACTTGTGATAGTGTTGAAAAACCACTTTTCGCACTTGTGATAGTGTTGAAAAACCACTTTTCGCACTTGTGTTAGTGTTGAAAAACCACTTTTCGCACTTGTGTTGGTGCAGGAAACCACTTTTACACTTGTATTAGTGTGGAAAAAACACTTTTTGCAATTGTGATAGTGTTGAAAAACCACTTTTCGCACTTGTGTTAGTGTTGAAAAACCACTTTTCGCACTTGTGTTGGTGCAGGAAACCACTTTTGCACTTATATTAGTGTGGAAAAACCACTTTTCGCACTTGTGTTAGTGTTGAAAAACCACTTTTCGCACTTGTGTTAGTGTTGAAAAACCACTTTTCGCACTTGTGTTGGTGCAGGAAACCACTTTTGCACTTGCATTAGTGTGGAAAAAACACTTTTTGCACTTGTGATAGTGTTGAAAAACCACTTTTCGCACTTGTGTTAGTGTTGAAAAACCACTTTTCGCACTTGTGTTGGTGCAGGAAACCACTTTTGCACTTGTATTAGTGTGGAAAAAACACTTTTTGCACTTATGATAGTGTTGAAAAACCACTTTTCGCACTTGTGTTAGTGTTGAAAAACCACTTTTCGCACTTGTGTTGGTGCCGGAAACCACTTTTGCACTTATATTAGTGTGGAAAAACCACTTTTCGCACTTGTGTTAGTGTTGAAAAACCACTTTTTGCACTTGTGTTAGTGTTGAAAAACCACTTTTCGCACTTGTGTTAGTGTTGAAAAACCACTTTTCGCACTTGTGTTGGTGCAGGAAACCACTTTTGCACTTGTATTAGTGTCGAAAAAACACTTTTCGCACTTGTGTTAGTGTTGAAAAACCACTTTTCGCACTTGTGTTAGTGTTGAAAAACCACTTTTCGCACTTGTGTTGGTGCAGGAAACCACTTTTGCACTTATATTAGTGTGGAAAAAACACTTTTTGCACTTGTGATAGTGTTGAAAAACCACTTTTGCACTTGTATTAGTGTGGAAAAAACACTTTTTGCACTTGTGATAGTGTTGAAAAACCACTTTTCGCACTTGTGTTGGTGTTGAAAAACCACTTTTCGCACTTGTGTTGGTGCAGGAAACCACTTTTGCACTTGTATTAGTGTGGAAAAACCACTTTTCGCACTTGTGTTAGTGTTGAAAAACCACTTTTCGCACTTGTGTTAGTGTTGAAAAACCACTTTTCGCACTTGTGTTAGTGTTGAAAAACCACTTTTCGCACGTGTTGGTGCAGGAAACTACTTTTGCACTTGTATTAGGTTGGAAAAAACACTTTTCGCACTTGTGTTAGTGTTGAAAAACCACTTTTCGCACTTGTGTTAGTGTTGAAAAACCACTTTTCGCACTTGTGTTGGTGCAGGAAACCACTTTTGCACTTGTATTAGTGTGGAAAAAACACTTTTCGCACTTGTGATAGTGTTGAAAAACCACTTTTCGCACTTGTGTTAGTGTTGAAAAACCACTTTTCGCACTTGTGTTGGTGCAGGAAACCACTTTTGCACTTGTATTAGTGTGGAAAAAACACTTTTTGCACTTGTGATAGTGTTGAAAAACCACTTTTCGCACTTGTGTTAGTGTTGAAAAACCACTTTTCGCACTTGTGTTGGTGCAGGAAACCACTTTTGCACTTGTATTATTGTGGAAAAAACACTTTTTGCACTTGTGATAGTGTTGAAAAACCACTTTTCGCACTTGTGTTAGTGTTGAAAAACCACTTTTCGCACTTGTGTTAGTGTTGAAAAACCACTTTTCGCACTTGTGTTGGTGCAGGAAACCACTTTTGCACTTGTATTAGTGTGGAAAAACCACTTTTCGCACTTGTGTTAGTGTTGAAAAACCACTTTTCGCACTTGTGTTAGTGTTGAAAAACCACTTTTCGCACTTGTGTTGGTGCAGGAAACCACTTTTGCACTTGTATTAGTGTGGAAAAAACACTTTTTGCACTTGTGATAGTGTTGAAAAACCACTTTTGCACTTGTATTAGTGTGGAAAAACCACTTTTTGCACTTGTGTTAGTGTTGAAAAACCACTTTTCGCAGTTGTGTTAGTGTTGAAAAACCACTTTTTGCACTTGTGTTGGTGCGGGAAACCACTTTTGCACTTGTATTCGTGTGGAAAAAACACTTTTTGCACTTGTGATAGTGTAGAAAAACCACTTTTCACACTTGTGTTAGTGTTGAAAAACCACTTTTCGCACTTGTGTTGGTGCAGGAAACCACTTTTGCACTTGTATTAGTGTGGAAAAACCACTTTTCGCACTTGTGTTAGTGTTGAAAAACCACTTTTCGCACTTGTGTTAGTGTTGAAAAACCACTTTTCGCACTTGTGTTGGTGCAGGAAACCACTTTTGCACTTGTATTAGTGTGGAAAAAACACTTTTTGCACTTGTGATAGTGTTGAAAAACCACTTTTCGCACTTGTGTTAGTGTTGAAAAACCACTTTTCGCACTTGTGTTGGTGCAGGACACCACTTTTGCACTTGTATTAGTGTGGAAAAACCACTTTTCGCACTTGTGTTGGTGCAGGACACGACTTTTGCACTTGTATTAGTGTGGAAAAACCACTTTTCGCACTTGTGTTAGTGTTCAAAAACCACTTTTCGCACTTGTGTTATTGTTGAAAAACCACTTCTCGCACTTGTGTTGGTGCAGGAAACCACTTTTGCACTTGTATTAGTGTGGCAAAAACACTTTTCGCACTTGTGTTAGTGTTGAAAAACCACTTTTCGCACTTGTGTTAGTGTTGAAAAACCACTTTTCGCACTTGTGTTGGTGCAGGAAACCACTTTTGCACTTGTATTAGTGTGGAAAAAACACTTTTTGCACTTGTGATAGTGTTGAAAAACCACTTTTCGCACTTGTGTTAGTGTTGAAAAACCACTTTTCGCACTTGTGTTGGTGCAGGACACCACTTTTGCACTTGTATTAGTGTGGAAAAACCACTTCTCGCACTTGTGTTGGTGCAGGAAACCACTTTTGCACTTGTATTAGTGTGGCAAAAACACTTTTCGCACTTGTGTTAGTGTTGAAAAACCACTTTTCGCACTTGTGTTAGTGTTGAAAAACCACTTTTCGCACTTGTGTTGGTGCAGGACACCACTTTTGCACTTGTATTAGTGTGGAAAAACCACTTTTCGCACTTGTGTTGGTGCAGGACACGACTTTTGCACTTGTATTAGTGTGGAAAAACCACTTTTCGCACTTGTGTTAGTGTTCAAAAACCACTTTTCGCACTTGTGTTATTGTTGAAAAACCACTTCTCGCACTTGTGTTGGTGCAGGAAACCACTTTTGCACTTGTATTAGTGTGGCAAAAACACTTTTCGCACTTGTGTTAGTGTTGAAAAACCACTTTTCGCACTTGTGTTAGTGTTGAAAAACCACTTTTCGCACTTGTGTTGGTGCAGGAAACCACTTTTGCACTTGTATTAGTGTGGAAAAAACACTTTTTGCACTTGTGATAGTGTTGAAAAACCACTTTTCGCACTTGTGTTAGTGTTGAAAAACCACTTTTCGCACTTGTGTTGGTGCAGGAAACCACTTTTGCACTTGTATTAGTGTGGCAAAAACACTTTTCGCACTTGTGTTAGTGTTGAAAAACCACTTTTCGCACTTGTGTTAGTGTTGAAAAACCACTTTTCGCACTTGTGTTGGTGCAGGAAACCACTTTTGCACTTGTATTAGTGTGGAAAAAACACTTTTCGCACTTGTGATAGTGTTGAAAAACCACTTTTCGCACGTGTTCGTGCAGGAAACTACTTTTGCACTTGTATTAGGTTGGAAAAAACACTTTTCGCACTTGTGTTAGTGTTGAAAAACCACTTTTCGCACTTGTGTTAGTGTTGAAAAACCACTTTTCGCACTTGTGTTGGTGCAGGAAACCACTTTTGCACTTGTATTAGTGTGGAAAAAACACTTTTCGCACTTGTGATAGTGTTGAAAAACCACTTTTCGCACTTGTGTTAGTGTTGAAAAACCACTTTTCGCACTTGTGTTGGTGCAGGAAACCACTTTTGCACTTGTATTAGTGTGGAAAAAAGACTTTTTGCACTTGTGATAGTGTTGAAAAACCACTTTTCGCACTTGTGTTAGTGTTGAAAAACCACTTTTCGCACTTGTGTTGGTGCAGTAAACCACTTTTGCACTTATATTAGTGTGGAACAACCACTTTTTGCACTTGTGTTAGTGTTGAAAAACCACTTTTCGCACTTGTGTTAGTGTTGAAAAACCACTTTTCGCACTTGTGTTAGTGTTGAAAAACCACTTTTCGCACTTGTGTTGGTGCAGGAAACCACTTTTGCACTTGTACTAGTGTGGAAAAAACACTTTTTGCACTTGTGATAGTGTTGAAAAACCACTTTTCGCACTTGTGTTAGTGTTGAAAAACCACTTTTCGCACTTGTGTTAGTGTTGAAAAACCACTTTTCGCACTTGTGTTGGTGCAGGAAACCACTTTTGCACTTGTATTAGTGTGGAAAAACCACTTTTCGCACTTGTGTTAGTGTTGAAAAACCACTTTTCGCACTTGTGTTAGTGTTGAAAAACCACTTTCCGCACTTGTGTTGGTGCAGGAAACCACTTTTGCACTTGTATTAGTGTGGAAAAAACACTTTTTGCACTTGTGATAGTGTTGAAAAACCACTTTTCGCACTTGTGTTAGTGTTGAAAAACCACTTTTCGCACTTGTGTTAGTGTTGAAAAACCACTTTTCGCACTTGTGTTGGTGCAGGAAACCACTTTTGCACTTATATTAGTGTGGAAAAACCACTTTTTGCACTTGTGTTAGTGTTGAAAAACCACTTTTCGCACTTGTGTTAGTGTTGAAAAACCACTTTTCGCACTTGTGTTGGTGCAGGAAACCACTTTTGCACTTGTATTAGTGTGGAAAAAACACTTTTCGCACTTGTGATAGTGTTGAAAAACCACTTTTCGCACTTGTGTTAGTGTTGAAAAACCACTTTTCGCACTTGTGTTGGTGCAGGAAACCACTTTTGCACTTGTATTAGTGTGGAAAAAACACTTTTTGCACTTGTGATAGTGTTGAAAAACCACTTTTCGCACTTGTGTTAGTGTTGAAAAACCACTTTTCGCACTTGTGTTGGTGCAGGAAACCACTTTTGCACTTGTATTAGTGTGGAAAAAACACTTTTTGCACTTGTGATAGTGTTGAAAAACCACTTTTCGCACTTGTGTTAGTGTTGAAAAACCACTTTTCGCACTTGTGTTAGTGTTGAAAAACCACTTTTCGCACTTGTGTTGGTGCAGGAAACCACTTTTGCACTTGTATTAGTGTGGAAAAACCACTTTTCGCACTTGTGTTAGTGTTGAAAAACCACTTTTCGCACTTGTGTTAGTGTTGAAAAACCACTTTTCGCACTTGTGTTGGTGCAGGAAACCACTTTTGCACTTGTATTAGTGTGGAAAAAACACTTTTTGCACTTGTGATAGTGTTGAAAAACCACTTTTGCACTTGTATTAGTGTGGAAAAACCACTTTTTGCACTTGTGTTAGTGTTGAAAAACCACTTTTCGCAGTTGTGTTAGTGTTGAAAAACCACTTTTTGCACTTGTGTTGGTGCGGGAAACCACTTTTGCACTTGTATTCATGTGGAAAAAACACTTTTTGCACTTGCGATAGTGTAGAAAAACCACTTTTCACACTTGTGTTAGTGTTGAAAAACCACTTTTCGCACTTGTGTTGGTGCAGGAAACCACTTTTGCACTTGTATTAGTGTGGAAAAACCACTTTTCGCACTTGTGTTAGTGTTGAAAAACCACTTTTCGCACTTGTGTTAGTGTTGAAAAACCACTTTTCGCACTTGTGTTGGTGCAGGAAACCACTTTTGCACTTGTATTAGTGTGGAAAAAACACTTTTTGCACTTGTGATAGTGTTGAAAAACCACTTTTCGCACTTGTGTTAGTGTTGAAAAACCACTTTTCGCACTTGTGTTGGTGCAGGACACCACTTTTGCACTTGTATTAGTGTGGAAAAACCACTTTTCGCACTTGTGTTAGTGTTCAAAAACCACTTTTCGCACTTGTGTTAGTGTTGAAAAACCACTTTTCGCACTTGTGTTAGTGTTGAAAAACCACTTCTCGCACTTGTGTTGGTGCAGGAAACCACTTTTGCACTTGTATTAGTGTGGCAAAAACACTTTTCGCACTTGTGTTAGTGTTGAAAAACCACTTTTCGCACTTGTGTTAGTGTTGAAAAACCACTTTTCGCACTTGTGTTGGTGCAGGAAACCACTTTTGCACTTGTATTAGTGTGGAAAAAACACTTTTTGCACTTGTGATAGTGTTGAAAAACCACTTTTCGCACTTGTGTTAGTGTTGAAAAACCACTTTTCGCACTTGTGTTGGTGCAGGAAACCACTTTTGCACTTGTATTAGTGTGGAAAAACCACTTTTCGCACTTGTGTTAGTGTTGAAAAACCACTTTTCGCACTTGTGTTAGTGTTGAAAAAACACTTTTCGCACTTGTGTTAGTGTTGAAAAACCACTTTTCGCACGTGTTGGTGCAGGAAACTACTTTTGCACTTGTATTAGGTTGGAAAAAACACTTTTCGCACTTGTGTTAGTGTTGAAAAACCACTTTTCGCACTTGTGTTAGTGTTGAAAAACCACTTTTCGCACTTGTGTTGGTGCAGGAAACCACTTTTGCACTTGTATTAGTGTGGAAAAAACACTTTTCGCACTTGTGATAGTGTTGAAAAACCACTTTTCGCACTTGTGTTAGTGTTGAAAAACCACTTTTCGCACTTGTGTTGGTGCAGGAAACCACTTTTGCATTTGTATTAGTGTGGAAAAAACACTTTTTGCACTTGTGATAGTGTTGAAAAACCACTTTTCGCACTTGTGTTAGTGTTGAAAAACCACTTTTCGCACTTGTGTTGGTGCAGGAAACCACTTTTGCACTTATATTAGTGTGGAAAAACCACTTTTTGCACTTGTGTTAGTGTTGAAAAACCACTTTTCGCACTTGTGTTAGTGTTGAAAAACCACTTTTCGCACTTGTGTTAGTGTTGAAAAACCACTTTTCGCACTTGTGTTGGTGCAGGAAACCACTTTTGCACTTGTACTAGTGTGGAAAAAACACTTTTTGCACTTGTGATAGTGTTGAAAAACCACTTTTCGCACTTGTGTTAGTGTTGAAAAACCACTTTTCGCACTTGTGTTAGTGTTGAAAAACCACTTTTCGCACTTGTGTTGGTGCAGGAAACCACTTTTGCACTTGTATTAGTGTGGAAAAACCACTTTTCGCACTTGTGTTAGTGTTGAAAAACCACTTTTCCCACTTGTGTTAGTGTTGAAAAACCACTTTTCGCACTTGTGTTGGTGCAGGAAACCACTTTTGCACTTGTATTAGTGTGGAAAAACCACTTTTCGCACTTGTGTTAGTGTTGAAAAACCACTTTTCGCACTTGTGTTAGTGTTGAAAAACCACTTTTCGCACTTGTGTTGGTGCAGGAAACCACTTTTGCACTTGTATTAGTGTGGAAAAACCACTTTTCTCACTTGGTTAGTGTTGAAAAACCACTTTTCGCACTTGTGATAGTGTTGAAAAACCACTTTTCGCACTTGTGATAGTGTTGAAAAACCACTTTTCGCACTTGTGTTAGTGTTGAAAAACCACTTTTCGCACTTGTGTTGGTGCAGGAAACCACTTTTACACTTGTATTAGTGTGGAAAAAACACTTTTTGCAATTGTGATAGTGTTGAAAAACCACTTTTCGCACTTGTGTTAGTGTTGAAAAACCACTTTTCGCACTTGTGTTGGTGCAGGAAACCACTTTTGCACTTATATTAGTGTGGAAAAACCACTTTTCGCACTTGTGTTAGTGTTGAAAAACCACTTTTCGCACTTGTGTTAGTGTTGAAAAACCACTTTTCGCACTTGTGTTGGTGCAGGAAACCACTTTTGCACTTGCATTAGTGTGGAAAAAACACTTTTTGCACTTGTGATAGTGTTGAAAAACCACTTTTCGCACTTGTGTTAGTGTTGAAAAACCACTTTTCGCACTTGTGTTGGTGCAGGAAACCACTTTTGCACTTGTATTAGTGTGGAAAAAACACTTTTTGCACTTATGATAGTGTTGAAAAACCACTTTTCGCACTTGTGTTAGTGTTGAAAAACCACTTTTCGCACTTGTGTTGGTGCCGGAAACCACTTTTGCACTTATATTAGTGTGGAAAAACCACTTTTCGCACTTGTGTTAGTGTTGAAAAACCACTTTTTGCACTTGTGTTAGTGTTGAAAAACCACTTTTCGCACTTGTGTTAGTGTTGAAAAACCACTTTTCGCACTTGTGTTGGTGCAGGAAACCACTTTTGCACTTGTATTAGTGTCGAAAAAACACTTTTCGCACTTGTGTTAGTGTTGAAAAACCACTTTTCGCACTTGTGTTAGTGTTGAAAAACCACTTTTCGCACTTGTGTTGGTGCAGGAAACCACTTTTGCACTTATATTAGTGTGGAAAAAACACTTTTTGCACTTGTGATAGTGTTGAAAAACCACTTTTGCACTTGTATTAGTGTGGAAAAAACACTTTTTGCACTTGTGATAGTGTTGAAAAACCACTTTTCGCACTTGTGTTGGTGTTGAAAAACCACTTTTCGCACTTGTGTTGGTGCAGGAAACCACTTTTGCACATGTATTAGTGTGGAAAAACCACTTTTCGCACTTGTGTTAGTGTTGAAAAACCACTTTTCGCACTTGTGTTAGTGTTGAAAAACCACTTTTCGCACTTGTGTTAGTGTTGAAAAACCACTTTTCGCACGTGTTGGTGCAGGAAACTACTTTTGCACTTGTATTAGGTTGGAAAAAACACTTTTCGCACTTGTGTTAGTGTTGAAAAACCACTTTTCGCACTTGTGTTAGTGTTGAAAAACCACTTTTCGCACTTGTGTTGGTGCAGGAAACCACTTTTGCACTTGTATTAGTGTGGAAAAAACACTTTTCGCACTTGTGATAGTGTTGAAAAACCACTTTTCGCACTTGTGTTAGTGTTGAAAAACCACTTTTCGCACTTGTGTTGGTGCAGGAAACCACTTTTGCACTTGTATTAGTGTGGAAAAAACACTTTTTGCACTTGTGATAGTGTTGAAAAACCACTTTTCGCACTTGTGTTAGTGTTGAAAAACCACTTTTCGCACTTGTGTTGGTGCAGGAAACCACTTTTGCACTTGTATTATTGTGGAAAAAACACTTTTTGCACTTGTGATAGTGTTGAAAAACCACTTTTCGCACTTGTGTTAGTGTTGAAAAACCACTTTTCGCACTTGTGTTAGTGTTGAAAAACCACTTTTCGCACTTGTGTTGGTGCAGGAAACCACTTTTGCACTTGTATTAGTGTGGAAAAACCACTTTTCGCACTTGTGTTAGTGTTGAAAAACCACTTTTCGCACTTGTGTTAGTGTTGAAAAACCACTTTTCGCACTTGTGTTGGTGCAGGAAACCACTTTTGCACTTGTATTAGTGTGGAAAAAACACTTTTTGCACTTGTGATAGTGTTGAAAAACCACTTTTGCACTTGTATTAGTGTGGAAAAACCACTTTTTGCACTTGTGTTAGTGTTGAAAAACCACTTTTCGCAGTTGTGTTAGTGTTGAAAAACCACTTTTTGCACTTGTGTTGGTGCGGGAAACCACTTTTGCACTTGTATTCGTGTGGAAAAAACACTTTTTGCACTTGTGATAGTGTAGAAAAACCACTTTTCACACTTGTGTTAGTGTTGAAAAACCACTTTTCGCACTTGTGTTGGTGCAGGAAACCACTTTTGCACTTGTATTAGTGTGGAAAAACCACTTTTCGCACTTGTGTTAGTGTTGAAAAACCACTTTTCGCACTTGTGTTAGTGTTGAAAAACCACTTTTCGCACTTGTGTTGGTGCAGGAAACCACTTTTGCACTTGTATTAGTGTGGAAAAAACACTTTTTGCACTTGTGATAGTGTTGAAAAACCACTTTTCGCACTTGTGTTAGTGTTGAAAAACCACTTTTCGCACTTGTGTTGGTGCAGGACACCACTTTTGCACTTGTATTAGTGTGGAAAAACCACTTTTCGCACTTGTGTTGGTGCAGGACACGACTTTTGCACTTGTATTAGTGTGGAAAAACCACTTTTCGCACTTGTGTTAGTGTTCAAAAACCACTTTTCGCACTTGTGTTATTGTTGAAAAACCACTTCTCGCACTTGTGTTGGTGCAGGAAACCACTTTTGCACTTGTATTAGTGTGGCAAAAACACTTTTCGCACTTGTGTTAGTGTTGAAAAACCACTTTTCGCACTTGTGTTAGTGTTGAAAAACCACTTTTCGCACTTGTGTTGGTGCAGGAAACCACTTTTGCACTTGTATTAGTGTGGAAAAAACACTTTTTGCACTTGTGATAGTGTTGAAAAACCACTTTTCGCACTTGTGTTAGTGTTGAAAAACCACTTTTCGCACTTGTGTTGGTGCAGGACACCACTTTTGCACTTGTATTAGTGTGGAAAAACCACTTCTCGCACTTGTGTTGGTGCAGGAAACCACTTTTGCACTTGTATTAGTGTGGCAAAAACACTTTTCGCACTTGTGTTAGTGTTGAAAAACCACTTTTCGCACTTGTGTTAGTGTTGAAAAACCACTTTTCGCACTTGTGTTGGTGCAGGACACCACTTTTGCACTTGTATTAGTGTGGAAAAACCACTTTTCGCACTTGTGTTGGTGCAGGACACGACTTTTGCACTTGTATTAGTGTGGAAAAACCACTTTTCGCACTTGTGTTAGTGTTCAAAAACCACTTTTCGCACTTGTGTTATTGTTGAAAAACCACTTCTCGCACTTGTGTTGGTGCAGGAAACCACTTTTGCACTTGTATTAGTGTGGCAAAAACACTTTTCGCACTTGTGTTAGTGTTGAAAAACCACTTTTCGCACTTGTGTTAGTGTTGAAAAACCACTTTTCGCACTTGTGTTGGTGCAGGAAACCACTTTTGCACTTGTATTAGTGTGGAAAAAACACTTTTTGCACTTGTGATAGTGTTGAAAAACCACTTTTCGCACTTGTGTTAGTGTTGAAAAACCACTTTTCGCACTTGTGTTGGTGCAGGAAACCACTTTTGCACTTGTATTAGTGTGGCAAAAACACTTTTCGCACTTGTGTTAGTGTTGAAAAACCACTTTTCGCACTTGTGTTAGTGTTGAAAAACCACTTTTCGCACTTGTGTTGGTGCAGGAAACCACTTTTGCACTTGTATTAGTGTGGAAAAAACACTTTTCGCACTTGTGATAGTGTTGAAAAACCACTTTTCGCACGTGTTCGTGCAGGAAACTACTTTTGCACTTGTATTAGGTTGGAAAAAACACTTTTCGCACTTGTGTTAGTGTTGAAAAACCACTTTTCGCACTTGTGTTAGTGTTGAAAAACCACTTTTCGCACTTGTGTTGGTGCAGGAAACCACTTTTGCACTTGTATTAGTGTGGAAAAAACACTTTTCGCACTTGTGATAGTGTTGAAAAACCACTTTTCGCACTTGTGTTAGTGTTGAAAAACCACTTTTCGCACTTGTGTTGGTGCAGGAAACCACTTTTGCACTTGTATTAGTGTGGAAAAAAGACTTTTTGCACTTGTGATAGTGTTGAAAAACCACTTTTCGCACTTGTGTTAGTGTTGAAAAACCACTTTTCGCACTTGTGTTGGTGCAGTAAACCACTTTTGCACTTATATTAGTGTGGAACAACCACTTTTTGCACTTGTGTTAGTGTTGAAAAACCACTTTTCGCACTTGTGTTAGTGTTGAAAAACCACTTTTCGCACTTGTGTTAGTGTTGAAAAACCACTTTTCGCACTTGTGTTGGTGCAGGAAACCACTTTTGCACTTGTACTAGTGTGGAAAAAACACTTTTTGCACTTGTGATAGTGTTGAAAAACCACTTTTCGCACTTGTGTTAGTGTTGAAAAACCACTTTTCGCACTTGTGTTAGTGTTGAAAAACCACTTTTCGCACTTGTGTTGGTGCAGGAAACCACTTTTGCACTTGTATTAGTGTGGAAAAACCACTTTTCGCACTTGTGTTAGTGTTGAAAAACCACTTTTCGCACTTGTGTTAGTGTTGAAAAACCACTTTCCGCACTTGTGTTGGTGCAGGAAACCACTTTTGCACTTGTATTAGTGTGGAAAAAACACTTTTTGCACTTGTGATAGTGTTGAAAAACCACTTTTCGCACTTGTGTTAGTGTTGAAAAACCACTTTTCGCACTTGTGTTGGTGCAGGAAACCACTTTTGCACTTGTATTAGTGTGGAAAAAACACTTTTTGCACTTGTGATAGTGTTGAAAAACCACTTTTCGCACTTGTGTTAGTGTTGAAAAACCACTTTTCGCACTTGTGTTGGTGCAGGAAACCACTTTTGCACTTGTATTAGTGTGGAAAAAACACTTTTTGCACTTATGATAGTGTTGAAAAACCACTTTTCGCACTTGTGTTAGTGTTGAAAAACCACTTTTCGCACTTGTGTTTGTGCCGGAAACCACTTTTGCACTTATATTAGTGTGGAAAAACCACTTTTCGCACTTGTGTTAGTGTTGAAAAACCACTTTTCGCACTTGTGTTAGTGTTGAAAAACCACTTTTCGCACTTGTGTTAGTGTTGAAAAACCACTTTTCGCACGTGTTGGTGCAGGAAACTACTTTTGCACTTGTATTAGGTTGGAAAAAACACTTTTCGCACTTGTGTTAGTGTTGAAAAACCACTTTTCGCACTTGTGTTAGTGTTGAAAAACCACTTTTCGCACTTGTGTTGGTGCAGGAAACCACTTTTGCACTTGTATTAGTGTGGAAAAAACACTTTTCGCACTTGTGATAGTGTTGAAAAACCACTTTTCGCACTTGTGTTAGTGTTGAAAAACCACTTTTCGCACTTGTGTTGGTGCAGGAAACCACTTTTGCACTTGTATTAGTGTGGAAAAAACACTTTTTGCACTTGTGATAGTGTTGAAAAACCACTTTTCGCACTTGTGTTAGTGTTGAAAAACCACTTTTCGCACTTGTGTTGGTGCAGGAAACCACTTTTGCACTTGTATTAGTGTGGAAAAAACACTTTTTGCACTTGTGATAGTGTTGAAAAACCACTTTTCGCACTTGTGTTAGTGTTGAAAAACCACTTTTCGCACTTGTGTTAGTGTTGAAAAACCACTTTTCGCACTTGTGTTGGTGCAGGAAACCACTTTTGCACTTGTATTAGTGTGGAAAAACCACTTTTCGCACTTGTGTTAGTGTTGAAAAACCACTTTTCGCACTTGTGTTAGTGTTGAAAATCCACTTTTCGCACTTGTGTTGGTGCAGGAAACCACTTTTGCACTTGTATTAGTGTGGAAAAAACACTTTTTGCACTTGTGATAGTGTTGAAAAACCACTTTTGCACTTGTATTAGTGTGGAAAAACCACTTTTTGCACTTGTGTTAGTGTTGAAAAACCACTTTTCGCAGTTGTGTTAGTGTTGAAAAACCACTTTTTGCACTTGTGTTGGTGCGGGAAACCACTTTTGCACTTGTATTCATGTGGAAAAAACACTTTTTGCACTTGTGATAGTGTAGAAAAACCACTTTTCACACTTGTGTTAGTGTTGAAAAACCACTTTTCGCACTTGTGTTGGTGCAGGAAACCACTTTTGCACTTGTATTAGTGTGGAAAAACCACTTTTCGCACTTGTGTTAGTGTTGAAAAACCACTTTTCGCACTTGTGTTAGTGTTGAAAAACCACTTTTCGCACTTGTGTTGGTGCAGGAAACCACTTTTGCACTTGTATTAGTGTGGCAAAAACACTTTTCGCACTTGTGTTAGTGTTGAAAAACCACTTTTCGCACTTGTGTTAGTGTTGAAAAACCACTTTTCGCACTTGTGTTGGTGCAGGAAACCACTTTTGCACTTGTATTAGTGTGGAAAAAACACTTTTTGCACTTGTGATAGTGTTGAAAAACCACTTTTCGCACTTGTGTTAGTGTTGAAAAACCACTTTTCGCACTTGTGTTGGTGCAGGAAACCACTTTTGCACTTGTATTAGTGTGGCAAAAACACTTTTCGCACTTGTGTTAGTGTTGAAAAACCACTTTTCGCACTTGTGTTAGTGTTGAAAAACCACTTTTCGCACTTGTGTTGGTGCAGGAAACCACTTTTGCACTTGTATTAGTGTGGAAAAAACACTTTTCGCACTTGTGATAGTGTTGAAAAACCACTTTTCGCACGTGTTCGTGCAGGAAACTACTTTTGCACTTGTATTAGGTTGGAAAAAACACTTTTCGCACTTGTGTTAGTGTTGAAAAACCACTTTTCGCACTTGTGTTAGTGTTGAAAAACCACTTTTCGCACTTGTGTTGGTGCAGGAAACCACTTTTGCACTTGTATTAGTGTGGAAAAAACACTTTTCGCACTTGTGATAGTGTTGAAAAACCACTTTTCGCACTTGTGTTAGTGTTGAAAAACCACTTTTCGCACTTGTGTTGGTGCAGGAAACCACTTTTGCACTTGTATTAGTGTGGAAAAAAGACTTTTTGCACTTGTGATAGTGTTGAAAAACCACTTTTCGCACTTGTGTTAGTGTTGAAAAACCACTTTTCGCACTTGTGTTGGTGCAGTAAACCACTTTTGCACTTATATTAGTGTGGAACAACCACTTTTTGCACTTGTGTTAGTGTTGAAAAACCACTTTTCGCACTTGTGTTAGTGTTGAAAAACCACTTTTCGCACTTGTGTTAGTGTTGAAAAACCACTTTTCGCACTTGTGTTGGTGCAGGAAACCACTTTTGCACTTGTACTAGTGTGGAAAAAACACTTTTTGCACTTGTGATAGTGTTGAAAAACCACTTTTCGCACTTGTGTTAGTGTTGAAAAACCACTTTTCGCACTTGTGTTAGTGTTGAAAAACCACTTTTCGCACTTGTGTTGGTGCAGGAAACCACTTTTGCACTTGTATTAGTGTGGAAAAACCACTTTTCGCACTTGTGTTAGTGTTGAAAAACCACTTTTCGCACTTGTGTTAGTGTTGAAAAACCACTTTCCGCACTTGTGTTGGTGCAGGAAACCACTTTTGCACTTGTATTAGTGTGGAAAAAACACTTTTTGCACTTGTGATAGTGTTGAAAAACCACTTTTCGCACTTGTGTTAGTGTTGAAAAACCACTTTTCGCACTTGTGTTGGTGCAGGAAACCACTTTTGCACTTGTATTAGTGTGGAAAAAACACTTTTTGCACTTGTGATAGTGTTGAAAAACCACTTTTCGCACTTGTGTTAGTGTTGAAAAACCACTTTTCGCACTTGTGTTGGTGCAGGAAACCACTTTTGCACTTGTATTAGTGTGGAAAAAACACTTTTTGCACTTATGATAGTGTTGAAAAACCACTTTTCGCACTTGTGTTAGTGTTGAAAAACCACTTTTCGCACTTGTGTTTGTGCCGGAAACCACTTTTGCACTTATATTAGTGTGGAAAAACCACTTTTCGCACTTGTGTTAGTGTTGAAAAACCACTTTTCGCACTTGTGTTAGTGTTGAAAAACCACTTTTCGCACTTGTGTTAGTGTTGAAAAACCACTTTTCGCACGTGTTGGTGCAGGAAACTACTTTTGCACTTGTATTAGGTTGGAAAAAACACTTTTCGCACTTGTGTTAGTGTTGAAAAACCACTTTTCGCACTTGTGTTAGTGTTGAAAAACCACTTTTCGCACTTGTGTTGGTGCAGGAAACCACTTTTGCACTTGTATTAGTGTGGAAAAAACACTTTTCGCACTTGTGATAGTGTTGAAAAACCACTTTTCGCACTTGTGTTAGTGTTGAAAAACCACTTTTCGCACTTGTGTTGGTGCAGGAAACCACTTTTGCACTTGTATTAGTGTGGAAAAAACACTTTTTGCACTTGTGATAGTGTTGAAAAACCACTTTTCGCACTTGTGTTAGTGTTGAAAAACCACTTTTCGCACTTGTGTTGGTGCAGGAAACCACTTTTGCACTTGTATTAGTGTGGAAAAAACACTTTTTGCACTTGTGATAGTGTTGAAAAACCACTTTTCGCACTTGTGTTAGTGTTGAAAAACCACTTTTCGCACTTGTGTTAGTGTTGAAAAACCACTTTTCGCACTTGTGTTGGTGCAGGAAACCACTTTTGCACTTGTATTAGTGTGGAAAAACCACTTTTCGCACTTGTGTTAGTGTTGAAAAACCACTTTTCGCACTTGTGTTAGTGTTGAAAATCCACTTTTCGCACTTGTGTTGGTGCAGGAAACCACTTTTGCACTTGTATTAGTGTGGAAAAAACACTTTTTGCACTTGTGATAGTGTTGAAAAACCACTTTTGCACTTGTATTAGTGTGGAAAAACCACTTTTTGCACTTGTGTTAGTGTTGAAAAACCACTTTTCGCAGTTGTGTTAGTGTTGAAAAACCACTTTTTGCACTTGTGTTGGTGCGGGAAACCACTTTTGCACTTGTATTCATGTGGAAAAAACACTTTTTGCACTTGTGATAGTGTAGAAAAACCACTTTTCACACTTGTGTTAGTGTTGAAAAACCACTTTTCGCACTTGTGTTGGTGCAGGAAACCACTTTTGCACTTGTATTAGTGTGGAAAAACCACTTTTCGCACTTGTGTTAGTGTTGAAAAACCACTTTTCGCACTTGTGTTAGTGTTGAAAAACCACTTTTCGCACTTGTGTTGGTGCAGGAAACCACTTTTGCACTTGTATTAGTGTGGAAAAAACACTTTTTGCACTTATGATAGTGTTGAAAAACCACTTTTCGCACTTGTGTTAGTGTTGAAAAACCACTTTTCGCACTTGTGTTTGTGCCGGAAACCACTTTTGCACTTATATTAGTGTGGAAAAACCACTTTTCGCACTTGTGTTAGTGTTGAAAAACCACTTTTCGCACTTGTGTTAGTGTTGAAAAACCACTTTTCGCACTTGTGTTAGTGTTGAAAAACCACTTTTCGCACGTGTTGGTGCAGGAAACTACTTTTGCACTTGTATTAGGTTGGAAAAAACACTTTTCGCACTTGTGTTAGTGTTGAAAAACCACTTTTCGCACTTGTGTTAGTGTTGAAAAACCACTTTTCGCACTTGTGTTGGTGCAGGAAACCACTTTTGCACTTGTATTAGTGTGGAAAAAACACTTTTCGCACTTGTGATAGTGTTGAAAAACCACTTTTCGCACTTGTGTTAGTGTTGAAAAACCACTTTTCGCACTTGTGTTGGTGCAGGAAACCACTTTTGCACTTGTATTAGTGTGGAAAAAACACTTTTTGCACTTGTGATAGTGTTGAAAAACCACTTTTCGCACTTGTGTTAGTGTTGAAAAACCACTTTTCGCACTTGTGTTGGTGCAGGAAACCACTTTTGCACTTGTATTAGTGTGGAAAAAACACTTTTTGCACTTGTGATAGTGTTGAAAAACCACTTTTCGCACTTGTGTTAGTGTTGAAAAACCACTTTTCGCACTTGTGTTAGTGTTGAAAAACCACTTTTCGCACTTGTGTTGGTGCAGGAAACCACTTTTGCACTTGTATTAGTGTGGAAAAACCACTTTTCGCACTTGTGTTAGTGTTGAAAAACCACTTTTCGCACTTGTGTTAGTGTTGAAAATCCACTTTTCGCACTTGTGTTGGTGCAGGAAACCACTTTTGCACTTGTATTAGTGTGGAAAAAACACTTTTTGCACTTGTGATAGTGTTGAAAAACCACTTTTGCACTTGTATTAGTGTGGAAAAACCACTTTTTGCACTTGTGTTAGTGTTGAAAAACCACTTTTCGCAGTTGTGTTAGTGTTGAAAAACCACTTTTTGCACTTGTGTTGGTGCGGGAAACCACTTTTGCACTTGTATTCATGTGGAAAAAACACTTTTTGCACTTGTGATAGTGTAGAAAAACCACTTTTCACACTTGTGTTAGTGTTGAAAAACCACTTTTCGCACTTGTGTTGGTGCAGGAAACCACTTTTGCACTTGTATTAGTGTGGAAAAACCACTTTTCGCACTTGTGTTAGTGTTGAAAAACCACTTTTCGCACTTGTGTTAGTGTTGAAAAACCACTTTTCGCACTTGTGTTGGTGCAGGAAACCACTTTTGCACTTGTATTAGTGTGGAAAAAACACTTTTTGCACTTGTGATAGTGTTGAAAAACCACTTTTCGCACTTGTGTTAGTGTTGAAAAACCACTTTTCGCACTTGTGTTGGTGCAGGACACCACTTTTGCACTTGTATTAGTGTGGAAAAACCACTTTTCGCACTTGTGTTAGTGTTCAAAAACCACTTTTCGCACTTGTGTTAGTGTTGAAAAACCACTTTTCGCACTTGTGTTAGTGTTGAAAAACCACTTCTCGCACTTGTGTTGGTGCAGGAAACCACTTTTGCACTTGTATTAGTGTGGCAAAAACACTTTTCGCACTTGTGTTAGTGTTGAAAAACCACTTTTCGCACTTGTGTTAGTGTTGAAAAACCACTTTTCGCACTTGTGTTGGTGCAGGAAACCACTTTTGCACTTGTATTAGTGTGGAAAAAACACTTTTTGCACTTGTGATAGTGTTGAAAAACCACTTTTCGCACTTGTGTTAGTGTTGAAAAACCACTTTTCGCACTTGTGTTGGTGCAGGAAACCACTTTTGCACTTGTATTAGTGTGGAAAAACCACTTTTCGCACTTGTGTTAGTGTTGAAAAACCACTTTTCGCACTTGTGTTAGTGTTGAAAAACCACTTTTCGCACTTGTGTTAGTGTTGAAAAACCACTTTTCGCACGTGTTGGTGCAGGAAACTACTTTTGCACTTGTATTAGGTTGGAAAAAACACTTTTCGCACTTGTGTTAGTGTTGAAAAACCACTTTTCGCACTTGTGTTAGTGTTGAAAAACCACTTTTCGCACTTGTGTTGGTGCAGGAAACCACTTTTGCACTTGTATTAGTGTGGCAAAAACACTTTTCGCACTTGTGATAGTGTTGAAAAACCACTTTTCGCACTTGTGTTAGTGTTGAAAAACCACTTTTCGCACTTGTGTTGGTGCAGGAAACCACTTTTGCATTTGTATTAGTGTGGAAAAAACACTTTTTGCACTTGTGATAGTGTTGAAAAACCACTTTTCGCACTTGTGTTAGTGTTGAAAAACCACTTTTCGCACTTGTGTTGGTGCAGGAAACCACTTTTGCACTTATATTAGTGTGGAAAAACCACTTTTTGCACTTGTGTTAGTGTTGAAAAACCACTTTTCGCACTTGTGTTAGTGTTGAAAAACCACTTTTCGCACTTGTGTTAGTGTTGAAAAACCACTTTTCGCACTTGTGTTGGTGAAGGAAACCACTTTTGCACTTGTACTAGTGTGGAAAAAACACTTTTTGCACTTGTGATAGTGTTGAAAAACCACTTTTCGCACTTGTGTTAGTGTTGAAAAACCACTTTTCGCACTTGTGTTAGTGTTGAAAAACCACTTTTCGCACGTGTTGGTGCAGGAAACTACTTTTGCACTTGTATTAGGTTGGAAAAAACACTTTTCGCACTTGTGTTAGTGTTGAAAAACCACTTTTCGCACTTGTGTTAGTGTTGAAAAACCACTTTTCGCACTTGTGTTGGTGCAGGAAACCACTTTTGCACTTGTATTAGTGTGGAAAAAACACTTTTCGCACTTGTGATAGTGTTGAAAAACCACTTTTCGCACTTGTGTTAGTGTTGAAAAACCACTTTTCGCACTTGTGTTGGTGCAGGAAACCACTTTTGCACTTGTATTAGTGTGGAAAAAACACTTTTTGCACTTGTGATAGTGTTGAAAAACCACTTTTCGCACTTGTGTTAGTGTTGAAAAACCACTTTTCGCACTTGTGTTGGTGCAGGAAACCACTTTTGCACTTGTATTAGTGTGGAAAAAACACTTTTTGCACTTGTGATAGTGTTGAAAAACCACTTTTCGCACTTGTGTTAGTGTTGAAAAACCACTTTTCGCACTTGTGTTAGTGTTGAAAAACCACTTTTCGCACTTGTGTTGGTGCAGGAAACCACTTTTGCACTTGTATTAGTGTGGAAAAACCACTTTTCGCACTTGTGTTAGTGTTGAAAAACCACTTTTCGCACTTGTGTTAGTGTTGAAAATCCACTTTTCGCACTTGTGTTGGTGCAGGAAACCACTTTTGCACTTGTATTAGTGTGGAAAAAACACTTTTTGCACTTGTGATAGTGTTGAAAAACCACTTTTGCACTTGTATTAGTGTGGAAAAACCACTTTTTGCACTTGTGTTAGTGTTGAAAAACCACTTTTCGCAGTTGTGTTAGTGTTGAAAAACCACTTTTTGCACTTGTGTTGGTGCGGGAAACCACTTTTGCACTTGTATTCATGTGGAAAAAACACTTTTTGCACTTGTGATAGTGTAGAAAAACCACTTTTCACACTTGTGTTAGTGTTGAAAAACCACTTTTCGCACTTGTGTTGGTGCAGGAAACCACTTTTGCACTTGTATTAGTGTGGAAAAACCACTTTTCGCACTTGTGTTAGTGTTGAAAAACCACTTTTCGCACTTGTGTTAGTGTTGAAAAACCACTTTTCGCACTTGTGTTGGTGCAGGAAACCACTTTTGCACTTGTATTAGTGTGGAAAAAATACTTTTTGCACTTGTGATAGTCTTGAAAAACCACTTTTCGCACTTGTGTTAGTGTTGAAAAACCACTTTTCGCACTTGTGTTGGTGCAGGACACCACTTTTGCACTTGTATTAGTGTGGAAAAACCACTTTTCGCACTTGTGTTAGTGTTCAAAAACCACTTTTCGCACTTGTGTTAGTGTTGAAAAACCACTTTTCGCACTTGTGTTAGTGTTGAAAAACCACTTCTCGCACTTGTGTTGGTGCAGGAAACCACTTTTGCACTTGTATTAGTGTGGCAAAAACACTTTTCGCACTTGTGTTAGTGTTGAAAAACCACTTTTCGCACTTGTGTTAGTGTTGAAAAACCACTTTTCGCACTTGTGTTGGTGCAGGAAACCACTTTTGCACTTGTATTAGTGTGGAAAAAACACTTTTTGCACTTGTGATAGTGTTGAAAAACCACTTTTCGCACTTGTGTTAGTGTTGAAAAACCACTTTTCGCACTTGTGTTGGTGCAGGAAACCACTTTTGCACTTGTATTAGTGTGGAAAAACCACTTTTCGCACTTGTGTTAGTGTTGAAAAACCACTTTTCGCACTTGTGTTAGTGTTGAAAAACCACTTTTCGCACTTGTGTTAGTGTTGAAAAACCACTTTTCGCACGTGTTGGTGCAGGAAACTACTTTTGCACTTGTATTAGGTTGGAAAAAACACTTTTCGCACTTGTGTTAGTGTTGAAAAACCACTTTTCGCACTTGTGTTAGTGTTGAAAAACCACTTTTCGCACTTGTGTTGGTGCAGGAAACCACTTTTGCACTTGTATTAGTGTGGCAAAAACACTTTTCGCACTTGTGATAGTGTTGAAAAACCACTTTTCGCACTTGTGTTAGTGTTGAAAAACCACTTTTCGCACTTGTGTTGGTGCAGGAAACCACTTTTGCATTTGTATTAGTGTGGAAAAAACACTTTTTGCACTTGTGATAGTGTTGAAAAACCACTTTTCGCACTTGTGTTAGTGTTGAAAAACCACTTTTCGCACTTGTGTTGGTGCAGGAAACCACTTTTGCACTTATATTAGTGTGGAAAAACCACTTTTTGCACTTGTGTTAGTGTTGAAAAACCACTTTTCGCACTTGTGTTAGTGTTGAAAAACCACTTTTCGCACTTGTGTTAGTGTTGAAAAACCACTTTTCGCACTTGTGTTGGTGAAGGAAACCACTTTTGCACTTGTACTAGTGTGGAAAAAACACTTTTTGCACTTGTGATAGTGTTGAAAAACCACTTTTCGCACTTGTGTTAGTGTTGAAAAACCACTTTTCGCACTTGTGTTAGTGTTGAAAAACCACTTTTCGCACTTGTGTTGGTGCAGGAAACCACTTTTGCACTTGTATTAGTGTGGAAAAACCACTTTTCGCACTTGTGTTAGTGTTGAAAAACCACTTTTCCCACTTGTGTTAGTGTTGAAAAACCACTTTTCGCACTTGTGTTGGTGCAGGAAACCACTTTTGCACTTGTATTAGTGTGGAAAAAACACTTTTTGCACTTGTGATAGTGTTGAAAAACCACTTTTCGCACTTGTGTTTGTGTTGAAAAACCACTTTTCGCACTTGTGTTGGTGTTGAAAAACCACTTTTCGCACTTGTGTTGGTGCAGGAAACCACTTTTGCACTTGTATTAGTGTGGAAAAACCACTTTTTGCACTTGTGTTAGTGTTGAAAAACCACTTTTCGCACTTGTGTTGGTGCAGGAAACCACTTTTGCACTTGTATTAGTGTTGAAAAACCACTTTTCGCACTTGTGTTAGTGTTGAAAAACCACTTTTCGCACTTGTGTTAGTGTTGAAAAACCACTTTTCCCACTTGTGTTAGTGTTGAAAAACCACTTTTCGCACTTGTGTTAGTGTTGAAAAACCACTTTTCGCACTTGTGTTGGTGCAGGAAACCACTTTTGCACTTGTATTAGTGTGGAAAAACCACTTTTTGCACTTGTGTTAGTGTTGAAAAACCACTTTTCGCACTTGTGTTGGTGCAGGAAACCACTTTTGCACCTGTATTAGTGTGGAAAAACCACTTTTCGCACTTGTGTTAGTGTTGAAAAACCACTTTTCGCACTTGTGTTAGTGTTGAAAAACCACTTTTCGCACTTGTGTTAGTGTTGAAAAACCACTTTTCGCACTTGTGTTGGTGCAGGAAACCACTTTTGCACTTGTATTAGTGTGGAAAAACCACTTTTCGCACTTGTGTTAGTGTTGAAAAACCACTTTTCGCACTTGTGTTAGTGTTGAAAAACCACTTTTCGCACTTGTGTTGGTGCAGGAAACCACTTTTGCACTTGTATTGGTGTGGAAAAACCACTATTCGCACTTGTGTTAGTGTTGAAAAACCACTTTTCGCAGTTGTGTTAGTGTTGAAAAAACACTTTTCGCACTTGTGTTGGTGCAGGAAACCACTTTTGCACTTGTATTCGTGTGGAAAAAACACTTTTTGCACTTGTGATAGTGTTGAAAAACCACTTTTCACACTTGTGTTAGTGTTGAAAAACCACTTTTCGCACTTGTGTTGGTGCAGGAAACCACTTTTGCACTTGTATTAGTGTGGAAAAACCACTTTTCGCACTTGTGTTAGTGTTGAAAAACCACTTTTCGCAATTGTGTTAGTGTTGAAAAACCACTTTTCGCACTTGTGTTGGTGCAGGAAACCACTTTTGCACTTGTATTAGTGTGGAAAAAACACTTTTTGCACTTGTGATAGTGTTGAAAAACCACTTTTCGCACTTGTGTTAGTGTTGAAAAACCACTTTTCGCACTTGTGTTGGTGCAGGAAACCACTTTTGCACTTGTATTAGTGTGGAAAAACCACTTTTCGCACTTGTGTTAGTGTTGAAAAACCACTTTTCGCACTTGTGTTGGTGCAGGAAACCACTTTTGCACTTGTATTAGTGTGGAAAAACCACTTTTCGCACTTGTGATAGTGTTGAAAAACCACTTTTCGCACTTGTGTTAGTGTTGAAAAACCACTTTTCGCACTTGTGTTGGTGCAGGAAACCACTTTTGCACTTGTATTAGTGTGGAAAAACCACTTTTCGCACTTGTGTTAGTGTTGAAAAACCACTTTTCGCACTTGTGTTAGTGTTGAAAAACCACTTTTCGCACTTGTGTTAGTGTTGAAAAACCACTTTTCGCACGTGTTGGTGCAGGAAACTACTTTTGCACTTGTATTAGGTTGGAAAAAACACTTTTCGCACTTGTGTTAGTGTTGAAAAACCACTTTTCGCACCTGTGTTAGTGTTGAAAAACCACTTTTCGCACTTGTGTTGGTGCAGGAAACCACTTTTGCACTTGTATTAGTGTGGAAAAAACACTTTTCGCACTTGTGATAGTGTTGAAAAACCACTTTTCGCACTTGTGTTAGTGTTGAAAAACCACTTTTCGCACTTGTGTTGGTGCAGGAAACCACTTTTGCACTTGTATTAGTGTGGAAAAAACACTTTTTGCACTTGTGATAGTGTTGAAAAACCACTTTTCGCACTTGTGTTAGTGTTGAAAAACCACTTTTCGCACTTGCGTTGGTGCAGGAAACCACTTTTGCACTTATATTGGTGTGGAAAAACCACTTTTTGCACTTGTGTTAGTGTTGAAAAACCACTTTTCGCACTTGTGTTAGTGTTGAAAAACCACTTTTCGCACTTGTGTTAGTGTTGAAAAACCACTTTTCGCACTTGTGTTGGTGCAGGAAACCACTTTTGCACTTGTATTAGTGTGTAAAAAACACTTTTTGCACTTGTGATAGTGTTGAAAAACCACTTTTCGCACTTGTGTTAGTGTTGAAAAACCACTTTTCGCACTTGTGTTAGTGTTGAAAAACCACTTTTCGCACTTGTGTTGGTGCAGGAAACCACTTTTGCACTTGTATTAGTGTGGCAAAACCACTTTTCGCACTTGTGTTAGTGTTGAAAAACCACTTTTCGCACTTGTGTTAGTGTTGAAAAACCACTTTTCGCACTTGTGTTGGTGCAGGAAACCACTTTTGCACTTGTATTAGTGTGGAAAAAACACTTTTTGCACTTGTGATAGTGTTGAAAAACCACTTTTGCACTTGTATTAGTGTGGAAAAACCACTTTTTGCACTTGTGTTAGTGTTGAAAAAACACTTTTCGCAGTTGTGTTAGTGTTGAAAAACCACTTTTCGCACTTGTGTTGGTGCGGGAAACCACTTTTGCACTTGTATTCGTGTGGAAAAAACACTTTTTGCACTTGTGATAGTGTTGAAAAACCACTTTTCACACTTGTGTTAGTGTTGAAAAACCACTTTTCGCACTTGTGTTGGTGCAGGAAACCACTTTTGCACTTGTATTAGTGTGGAAAAACCACTTTTCGCACTTGTGTTAGTGTTGAAAAACCACTTTTCGCACTTGTGTTAGTGTTGAAAAACCACTTTTCGCACTTGTGTTGGTGCAGGAAACCACTTTTGCACTTGTATTAGTGTGGAAAAAACACTTTTTGCACTTGTGATAGTGTTGAAAAACCACTTTTCGCACTTGTGTTAGTGTTGAAAAACCACTTTTCGCACTTGTGTTGGTGCAGGAAACCACTTTTGCACTTGTATTAGTGTGGAAAACCACTTTTCGCACTTGTGTTAGTGTTCAAAAACCACTTTTCGCACTTGTGTTAGTGTTGAAAAACCACTTTTCGCACTTGTGTTAGTGTTGAAAAACCACTTCTCACACTTGTGTTGGTGCAGGAAACCACTTTTGCACTTGTATTAGTGTGGAAAAAACACTTTTCGCACTTGTGTTAGTGTTGAAAAACCACTTTTCGCACTTGTGTTAGTGTTGAAAAACCACTTTTCGCACTTGTGTTGGTGCAGGAAACCACTTTTGCACTTGTATTGGTGTGGAAAAACCACTATTCACACTTGTGTTAGTGTTGAAAAACCACTTTTCGCACTTGTGTTAGTGTTGAAAAAACACTTTTCGCACTTGTGTTGGTGCAGGAAACCACTTTTGCACTTGTATTCGTGTGGAAAAAACACTTTTTGCACTTGTGATAGTGTTGAAAAACCACTTTTCACACTTGTGTTAGTGTTGAAAAACCACTTTTCGCACTTGTGTTGGTGCAGGAAACCACTTTTGCACTTGTATTAGTGTGGAAAAACCACTTTTCGCACTTGTGTTAGTGTTGAAAAACCACTTTTCGCAATTGTGTTAGTGTTGAAAAACCACTTTTCGCACTTGTGTTGGTGCAGGAAACCACTTTTGCACTTGTATTAGTGTGGAAAAAACACTTTTTGCACTTGTGATAGTGTTGAAAAACCACTTTTCGCACTTGTGTTAGTGTTGAAAAACCACTTTTCGCACTTGTGTTGGTGCAGGAAACCACTTTTGCACTTGTATTAGTGTGGAAAAACCACTTTTCGCACTTGTGTTAGTGTTGAAAAACCACTTTTCGCACTTGTGTTGGTGCAGGAAACCACTTTTGCACTTGTATTAGTGTGGAAAAACCACTTTTCGCACTTGTGATAGTGTTGAAAAACCACTTTTCGCACTTGTGTTAGTGTTGAAAAACCACTTTTCACACTTGTGTTGGTGCAGGAAACCACTTTTGCACTTGTATTAGTGTGGAAAAACCACTTTTCGCACTTGTGTTAGTGTTGAAAAACCACTTTTCGCACTTGTGTTAGTGTTGAAAAACCACTTTTCGCACTTGTGTTAGTGTTGAAAAACCACTTTTCGCACGTGTTGGTGCAGGAAACTACTTTTGCACTTGTATTAGGTTGGAAAAAACACTTTTCGCACTTGTGTTAGTGTTGAAAAACCACTTTTCGCACTTGTGTTAGTGTTGAAAAACCACTTTTCGCACTTGTGTTGGTGCAGGAAACCACTTTTGCACTTGTATTAGTGTGGAAAAAACACTTTTCGCACTTGTGATAGTGTTGAAAAACCACTTTTCGCACTTGTGTTAGTGTTGAAAAACCACTTTTCGCACTTGTGTTGGTGCAGGAAACCACTTTTGCACTTGTATTAGTGTGGAAAAAACACTTTTTGCACTTGTGATAGTGTTGAAAAACCACTTTTCGCACTTGTGTTAGTGTTGAAAAACCACTTTTCGCACTTGTGTTGGTGCAGGAAACCACTTTTGCACTTATATTGGTGTGGAAAACCACTTTTTGCACTTGTGTTAGTGTTGAAAAACCACTTTTCGCACTTGTGTTAGTGTTGAAAAACCACTTTTCGCACTTGTGTTAGTGTTGAAAAACCACTTTTCGCACTTGTGTTGGTGCAGGAAACCACTTTTGCACTTGTATTAGTGTGTAAAAAACACTTTTTGCACTTGTGATAGTGTTGAAAAACCACTTTTCGCACTTGTGTTAGTGTTGAAAAACCACTTTTCGCACTTGTGTTAGTGTTGAAAAACCACTTTTCGCACTTGTGTTGGTGCAGGAAACCACTTTTGCACTTGTATTAGTGTGGCAAAACCACTTTTCGCACTTGTGTTAGTGTTGAAAAACCACTTTTCGCACTTGTGTTAGTGTTGAAAAACCACTTTTCGCACTTGTGTTGGTGCAGGAAACCACTTTTGCACTTGTATTAGTGTGGAAAAAACACTTTTTGCACTTGTGATAGTGTTGAAAAACCACTTTTGCACTTGTATTAGTGTGGAAAAACCACTTTTTGCACTTGTGTTAGTGTTGAAAAAACACTTTTCGCAGTTGTGTTAGTGTTGAAAAACCACTTTTCGCACTTGTGTTGGTGCGGGAAACCACTTTTGCACTTGTATTCGTGTGGAAAAAACACTTTTTGCACTTGTGATAGTGTTGAAAAACCACTTTTCACACTTGTGTTAGTGTTGAAAAACCACTTTTCGCACTTGTGTTGGTGCAGGAAACCACTTTTGCACTTGTATTAGTGTGGAAAAACCACTTTTCGCACTTGTGTTAGTGTTGAAAAACCACTTTTCGCACTTGTGTTAGTGTTGAAAAACCACTTTTCGCACTTGTGTTGGTGCAGGAAACCACTTTTGCACTTGTATTAGTGTGGAAAAAACACTTTTTGCACTTGTGATAGTGTTGAAAAACCACTTTTCGCACTTGTGTTAGTGTTGAAAAACCACTTTTCGCACTTGTGTTGGTGCAGGAAACCACTTTTGCACTTGTATTAGTGTGGAAAAACCACTTTTCGCACTTGTAGTCCTTGAGCCAGACCAAAAGTAATGCTCCGGCGGGGGGGGGGTAATTCTCATTATGATTTTCCATTAGACCAATGTCTCAAGTGTCAGAAAAGGTGTGATGGACATCTGAGAACGGTAGCTTAGTGCCCGGATGGACGCCATCTTTGAAACCACCCAGCTCGAAAATGCCCATTTGGTGGGGTACATTGTTGCACGTGTATCTGGACTTCTATACTAGCTATCGATGTGCGGTTGACGACTAAATATACGTCCGATGTGTACCGTCTAAATAAAAAATAATATGAAGCATTTTGTTTTAGATTAATTATTATAAAAATCAATTATCGAAAAAAAATCATATATTTTTCAATATTTTATTATTAGACTTGTACTTTTTTTAGTGAAACAACACTGGTATGATTTTCCAAATTATGCATTGTGCTACACCGTTTATCTCTCTATAAAAATAACTCAAAAACTAAAACATATCATCCACCACGAGTTTACAACAAATAAATGTAAAGAGGCATAAAATGACTTAGGCCGCCGCTGGCATTATCTATTCTGACGATAACGCAAGTTAGGAATGTCGTACGGAGAGGATTTTAACACCATACGATATCTAATAAGCAGGCGGAAATTGTTACATAGGAAATCTGCACTTTGGTGGCCATCTTGGATTTCAAAATGGCCGCCAATTATATTAATTATTCATTACTAGAGTTTGGAAAGACGTATGGAGCTGATTTTAACACCATACGATGTATATTCCTAATAAGCAAGCGGAGGTATCATTGAACATGTCATGTTTTAGTCAAATAACACCGGTATGATCTTCCAAATTATACATTTTGCTAAACCGTTTATCTGTCTCTAAAGATTTTCAGGCAATTTGGCCTGCATTATAATAGAGAACAACATATGCTATACAATATACAGTGCACACAAAGTTAATCATCAGAGTCGCCATCAGAGTCATTGGCATCCTGAGCCACGATAGCATCATCCTGCACCATGTTGGAGCATCCCTGCAGCTTACACACAACAGTGCACTTCAACCCATTCAGTATGCAGGAGCAATCTGACGGTCGACACGTCCTTCTGCATGTGCATGAGATGAGATTCAAGACGACATCTGGAGCTGGTAGACCCGCCATCCATCGGATTGTGAGCGAACCGCCATCATCGAGTTCCCAACCATGTCCTGCTGATGGTGTTGGGACGTCTGGTAGGTTTTCAAGGCTGCGTCGCCAGATAGCCGCCTGATAGTTGGCCCTAAGCGTATGCTGCATCAAGGAGTCTTCACAAGGCGGCAATTGTCCAGATTCGATCTGGCCCTTCTTTGCACAGAACATGTGATAACGGAGCGAATTAACACCGACGATCTTCGTGTTCTTGGCGTACAGCTGACACGTGAAGGCCTGAATGCTATTGTAGACGTCTGTTGGTACATTCCACGAAGATCCCAGATCTGTGAATGCTTGAAGATACAGCTCATTCGCTTGCACAAGCTTCAAAGCCTTTATCTTTCCTTGGCTAGCCAGAGCACTCACAGTGTCACACCCGCTCCATGCATGAAGCCCTGGCAATGCACTGCAAACTCCAGACCCCAATACCGCAGCCAACTTTCCAACGTCGATCATTCTGACTCGAACCTTTGTTCCTCGTCTGATGAAGAGCTGACTATCGATGGTTCTGCTGAGATGAAGACTGATGATCAGAACGTCGGTGTCATCTGCCACTAAGATGATCGTCTTGTAGTGGGTAGCGGTGTGCTTTGCGTGGAGAAACATACGCGTGTCTGCTTCCTCGTGGCTACATTCGAGTGCTTGCACCAACTTCCACCTATCGCGGGTCAGTACCAGACATTTTTCACCACAGGTGACATACAGTGTTCTGTTGCCTAGCTTTTCGCGATTTGTTTCATGTTTCCACGACTCCGCCAGAAACACAACCAGTTTCTCCTTTGTCTGGCTGCAAGCAAGGAGACGCCGCCAGTTCATGATTTTGTGTGCGGGTCTGATCTCGCTGAAACTGATGCCTTCATTTGAACCGCGGTTCACACGCTCAGCTGCTTTGATGGATTCTTCTGTGTATGTGTCAAAGACAATATCGATGCGCTCACTGCCTTGACCAGCGTGAAGCGCTGCAGCAAGGATGCGGTCAGATAGTTCTTCGAACGTGTCGTTCTCGCCATGCATCTTTTGTATGAGAGCCATCGCATCAATTATTGTTGCACTTCGCTTGTCAACGTTCTCGGCTGGTTCCACAAGACCTTCCATGTGTTTCGCAAGTGCAGCTTTGTTCGTTTTTTTCATTGACCCATCAACGTTTGCCAAAGACCATGGTAACGGCCCTAGTGGGTGACAAAGGACAAGTTGCATGTCGAGGTTCCTTGTCTTGGCGATGAGTATCATGGTGGCAAACAGTTGATGTCAGCTCTCAGGACGATCTCCTTGTTTGTGCCCTTCACAACTTTCTGCTTGATCTTACCAAAGGTCTTCAAGTTTAGCTTGTTCAATGTGTCATGAAAGCCTGTTCCCTCTTCAAGACGTTTCTGGAAGCTTTGATACGCCGCTTCCCCCTTTTGCAGGGTGTTGAGTAGGTCATTAGAAACGTCCTCCCTCGCAGCCGCTCCGGTAGATATACTGAGAAGACATGACGGATCATCGGCGAATGGATTGGTCCAGTCATTTTCCAGTAGATCACAGATAGCTGTGACGCCAGACTCATCACGTTTGATGCGAGAAGTAGACAAGTCAGGGTGCTTGGCGTGAGATGTGTCGCTGCCATTCACAAGGATAGTTTCTCGTAGTTGCCTCAGTGCAGTAGCCCGATTTTCTGCAGTTAGATAGTATCGTGACACAGCCCCTTGTCGAAGACTAAAACCTCGTGTTCCTCCAGCTGTTTGCGTATCTTTGTTTACTGTTTCTTCTGTTGTCTGATCAACAGCGATTCTGGCAAATGGATTCCCTGGTCTAAGCTGTACGGAGAAGTAGCCTTGATTGAAATGCCTGTACAACTCGGGGCATGTTTCGTGGAGTTGCGTCATCTGTGCATAGTACACTGGTAGATATCTAGCATAGTTCACCTTGTTCATTGCGAAACACCAAGGGATCACTCTTCTGACACAAGCCAAGTGAAGCATCCAGTCGCCTTCTCTATCCGCACGAATCAACCCCAGCAGGGTCTCTACCATATCAATATACATCATCCAGAAGCGAGCCAGGTCTCCATGTTTGGTTCGCAGAAAATGTAGGTATTTCGCGAACATGTCAAAGCTCTGTACACATGAATCATCATCGAGAGCAGCAGCGAGAGTCTCGTGGCAAACATCCTCCTTGATGCTGCGAATTTTGAGGTCAGTGCTTCGAATCTGGGGTTCCTTGTCAGGATGATTGCTTTCTATCCACACCTGGAAGCCCTTCCAAATGATGCGCATTAGTGCCTCGTACATCAACTTGTGGAGTCGCACAGCACGGTTGTATTGCTTGCCTTCCAGAACCCTGTTGATGGAACCTTCAGCGATTACTCCTGACTCAACAGCTACATCCCGAAGGCCTGCATCTCCAAACATTTTCCCAATGCTCGACATGAAGTTACAGATGGTATGGAAGTTCCCCATCATGAGCGCGATTCTTCCATATCGATCGACATCTTTCCATGCTATTTCGGTCGCCTTAGCAAATAGTGCCTGGTCTAGCACCACCGGTATACGCTCAAGCTGAAGTGATGACATGATGTTCAGAGCTTCTCTGAGGATTTCTTGCACTGTTGCCATATCTGTGGCAGGCGCGTTTATAGTCGGCAGGTAGCCAACTACATCTTCCGTCACCTGAACACGATCTCTAGTCATGATGTTGAAACCAGTCCACGAACTGATTGTCTGGTCGCATGGTTCCAGCATGCGAGTCATAATCCATACGTGATTTCGGCGCTGCGCAAGGGATGTTGCGCCTGCAAGAGTGTCAGAAAGATCTGCAGGCTTGATTGCAGGTGGGCCCTCTCGTTTCCCACCGCTGTATATTGGAACTAAATCGCTGGATGACGGGATAGATCGCTTCTTATCTGCTTTGGATACTGCCGATGGAGGTTGGGGCGGCAAACACGACTGCGACTTCGGTTGGACGATGATACCGTTGACGCGATGCGATGTTCCGCCACCACTCAGCGATTCCTTTAGCCTGTCGATGTTATCGAATGCTAATACAGTCGGGACCGAAGGGTGCACATGTGACGGAAGTGGTACTGTATCTTTCTCCACACTTGCTAATTTGTCTATGCATAGCGCTGTCTCGATTTCTTCCAGAACTGTGTACGAACATCCGTGCCCGAGTCGATTCAATATTCTGATGACCTCTGTATTACCGGTGAGCGTTTTCATGACCCACGGAAGTAGGACATGCTTCGATGTTCTGATGGTACCCCGGTGTACAGCATTGATGATATCTTGAGCCATCGACCATACCAGTGTGTCGGCACGCGCAGAGCTACCCCCACTCCCGCAAATCAAAGTATGCAGAAATACACGAAGAGAATCTGGTATCTTCACGTAATCTGAAGTGAGTTCTGCTGGCTGAGGCGGCCAACGTTCATTGTAATGAGCATCTTTGATCTGGTGTCGCAGTGAAGTAGCTGCACGCACAATGTTACTTTCACCGTCCGTTCGTTCAAATGCTTTCACTTCTGCTTTCAGGTTTACGCACTCTGCAGCAATCTCTCGCTTTGTCAGATTATCGGGCATCAAGTATACACGGTGTTTCACATTGAAGAAGATGAGCGATTCTCCAAACTCTCTTTGTAATGTGCGCTGCAGATTCTTCTTGATGGAGTCACGAACATCAACTGAAAATGTATCTGAAGACAGGATATCTGTTGCAACATCAACTATTGGAACAATCCTCGGGTTCAAGAACAAGTCAGTGCGAATGAAATTGAATATACATCGTATCATTTCTTTTTTCTCGATATTATCTTCAATGTCAGTTTCTACTTGAGGTTTTTGGGGCCGTGTGTAGTTTCTATAGCAGGAGAAGTGGTAGTGAGCCTCAGCTGCAACCATATCTCGTGTAGTCAATGCCAAAACTCTCTCATCATTGCGAGCTGTCGCAGCATCTCTTATTGTCTTATCTGCTCGAAGTTCAACAGCCAAGACAACTGTTTCATGGGTACGACTGCCTTTTATGAATTTTGAAGCACGCTGGCAAAAAATGCATTTATCATCGTAGACCGTTGAAGTTGATCCTGTCTCTTCCCGTGATGATCGCCGTCGCACCGCATCGCCAGTATCAACTGAAGAACTTCTAGCTGCATTGGTCAAAGTAGCTAGGTGGTTTTTGTGAGTGAAGTCTGATCTACAAGCCCTATGGTATAATATTGGAATATTAGGAAGTTCAACTGCGCCTTCTTGGACTAGCTTTAGAATTGGATAAAAGTTTCTAACTGCGGCTGCGTCACACAATGTCTTCCAAGAACTGTTGCCCGCTGCCTTGCTTAGTTCAGAGAGTGGCGACTTCTTGCTGCACAGGATGCACGTTCCGGACTCAGGTTCAATCTTCGCCCGTTTCGCCTCGACACCGGCCATCTCAGCTGAAAGAACAAAAAGACTGACGTTAGATTACTCCGATATCCGAAAAGCTCGCCAGCTTACATAGACATACTCATCCAAGTCAGTGAACATGTTAGATGGCGCCACAATACAACTCTATAATAGAGTTGTATGTGGCGCCATCTAACATGTTCACTTTTAGTTCTTAAGCCACCTACCCCCCCCCCCCCCCCTCAGAAATTAATCAGGTCACCGCAACAAATCTCAGACTGAGATATAGAATATAGATATAGAATAGACTGACGTCACTTTCGGCACTAGGTTCTGTGGGTTGATTATCGGCGGGAAATTCCAACTGACATAGTTTCGGTTTGTGGAAAGTGCATGCCTTTTCATATATTTTTTGTGTAAACTCGTGGTGGATGATATGTTTTAGTTTTTGAGTTATTTTTATAGACAGATAAACGGTGTAGCACAATGCATAATTTGGAAAATCATACCAGTGTTGTTTCACTAAAAAAAGTACAAGTCTAATAATAAAATATTGAAAAATATATGATTTTTTTTCGATAATTGATTTTTATAATAATTAATCTAAAACAAAATGCTTCATATTATTTTTTATTTAGACGGTACACATCGGACGTATATTTAGTCGTCAACCGCACATCGATAGCTAGTATAGAAGTCCAGATACACGTGCAACAATGTACCCCACCAAATGGGCATTTTCGAGCTGGGTGGTTTCAAAGATGGCGTCCATCCGGGCACTAAGCTACCGTTCTCAGATGTCCATCACACCTTTTCTGACACTTGAGACATTGGTCTAATGGAAAATCATAATGAGAATTACTCCCCCCGCCGGAGCATTCACTTCAAAATATGGCCGGTTGGCTCAAGGACTATTGTGTTAGTGTTCAAAAACCACTTTTCGCACTTGTGTTAGTGTTGAAAAACCACTTTTCGCACTTGTGTTAGTGTTGAAAAACCACTTATCACACTTGTGTTGGTGCAGGAAACCACTTTTGCACTTTATTAGTGTGGAAAAAACACTTTTCGCACTTGTGTTAGTGTTGAAAAACCACTTTTCGCACTTGTGTTAGTGTTGAAAAACCACTTTTCGCACTTGTGTTGGTGCAGGAAACCACTTTTGCACTTGTATTAGTGTGGAAAAAACACTTTTTGCACTTGTGATAGTGTTGAAAAACCACTTTTCGCACTTGTGTTAGTGTTGAAAAACTACTTTTCGCACTTGTGTTGGTGCAGGAAACCACTTTTGCACTTGTATTAGTGTGGAAAAACCACTTTTCGCACTTGTGTTAGTGTTGAAAAACCACTTTTCGCACTTGTGTTAGTGTTCAAAAACCACTTTTCGCACTTGTGTTGGTGCAGGAAACCACTTTTGCACTTGTATTGGTGTGGAAAAACCACTTTTTGCACTTGTGTTAGTGTTGAAAAAACACTTTTCGCAGTTGTGTTAGTGTTGAAAAACCACTTTTCGCACTTGTGTTGGTGCGGGAAACCACTTTTGCACTTGTATTCGTGTGGAAAAAACACTTTTTGCACTTGTGATAGTGTTGAAAAACCACTTTTGCACTTGTATTAGTGTGGAAAAACCACTTTTTGCACTTGTGTTAGTGTTGAAAAACCACTTTTCGCACTTGTGTTAGTGTTCAAAAACCACTTTTCGCACTTGTGTTGGTGCAGGAAACCACTTTTGCACTTGTATTGGTGTGGAAAAACCACTTTTTGCACTTGTGTTAGTGTTGAAAAAACACTTTTCGCAGTTGTGTTAGTGTTGAAAAACCACTTTTCGCACTTGTGTTGGTGCGGGAAACCACTTTTGCACTTGTATTCGTGTGGAAAAAACACTTTTTGCACTTGTGATAGTGTTGAAAAACCACTTTTCACACTTGTGTTAGTGTTGAAAAACCACTTTTCGCACTTGTGTTGGTGCAGGAAACCACTTTTGCACTTGTATTAGTGTGGAAAAACCACTTTTCGCACTTGTGTTAGTGTTGAAAAACCACTTTTCGCACTTGTGTTAGTGTTGAAAAACCACTTTTCGCACTTGTGTTGGTGCAGGAAACCACTTTTGCACTTGTATTAGTGTGGAAAAAACACTTTTTGCACTTGTGATAGTGTTGAAAAACCACTTTTCGCACTTGTGTTAGTGTTGAAAAACCACTTTTCGCACTTGTGTTGGTGCAGGAAACCACTTTTGCACTTGTATTAGTGTGGAAAACCACTTTTCGCACTTGTGTTAGTGTTCAAAAACCACTTTTCGCACTTGTGTTAGTGTTGAAAAACCACTTTTCGCACTTGTGTTAGTGTTGAAAAACCACCTCTCACACTTGTGTTGGTGCAGGAAACCACTTTTGCACTTGTATTAGTGTGGAAAAAACACTTTTCGCACTTGTGTTAGTGTTGAAAAACCACTTTTCGCACTTGTGTTAGTGTTGAAAAACCACTTTTCGCACTTGTGTTGGTGCAGGAAACCACTTTTGCACTTGTATTGGTGTGGAAAAACCACTATTCACACTTGTGTTAGTGTTGAAAAACCACTTTTCGCACTTGTGTTAGTGTTGAAAAAACACTTTTCGCACTTGTGTTGGTGCAGGAAACCACTTTTGCACTTGTATTCGTGTGGAAAAAACACTTTTTGCACTTGTGATAGTGTTGAAAAACCACTTTTCACACTTGTGTTAGTGTTGAAAAACCACTTTTCGCACTTGTGTTGGTGCAGGAAACCACTTTTGCACTTGTATTAGTGTGGAAAAACCACTTTTCGCACTTGTGTTAGTGTTGAAAAACCACTTTTCGCAATTGTGTTAGTGTTGAAAAACCACTTTTCGCACTTGTGTTGGTGCAGGAAACCACTTTTGCACTTGTATTAGTGTGGAAAAAACACTTTTTGCACTTGTGATAGTGTTGAAAAACCACTTTTCGCACTTGTGTTAGTGTTGAAAAACCACTTTTCGCACTTGTGTTGGTGCAGGAAACCACTTTTGCACTTGTATTAGTGTGGAAAAACCCACTTTTCGCACTTGTGTTAGTGTTGAAAAACCACTTTTCGCACTTGTGTTGGTGCAGGAAACCACTTTTGCACTTGTATTAGTGTGGAAAAACCACTTTTCGCACTTGTGATAGTGTTGAAAAACCACTTTTCGCACTTGTGTTAGTGTTGAAAAACCACTTTTCACACTTGTGTTGGTGCAGGAAACCACTTTTGCACTTGTATTAGTGTGGAAAAACCACTTTTCGCACTTGTGTTAGTGTTGAAAAACCACTTTTCGCACTTGTGTTAGTGTTGAAAAACCACTTTTCGCACTTGTGTTAGTGTTGAAAAACCACTTTTCGCACGTGTTGGTGCAGGAAACTACTTTTGCACTTGTATTAGGTTGGAAAAAACACTTTTCGCACTTGTGTTAGTGTTGAAAAACCACTTTTCGCACTTGTGTTAGTGTTGAAAAACCACTTTTCGCACTTGTGTTGGTGCAGGAAACCACTTTTGCACTTGTATTAGTGTGGAAAAAACACTTTTCGCACTTGTGATAGTGTTGAAAAACCACTTTTCGCACTTGTGTTAGTGTTGAAAAACCACTTTTCGCACTTGTGTTGGTGCAGGAAACCACTTTTGCACTTGTATTAGTGTGGAAAAAACACTTTTTGCACTTGTGATAGTGTTGAAAAACCACTTTTCGCACTTGTGTTAGTGTTGAAAAACCACTTTTCGCACTTGTGTTGGTGCAGGAAACCACTTTTGCACTTATATTGGTGTGGAAAACCACTTTTTGCACTTGTGTTAGTGTTGAAAAACCACTTTTCGCACTTGTGTTAGTGTTGAAAAACCACTTTTCGCACTTGTGTTAGTGTTGAAAAACCACTTTTCGCACTTGTGTTGGTGCAGGAAACCACTTTTGCACTTGTATTAGTGTGTAAAAAACACTTTTTGCACTTGTGATAGTGTTGAAAAACCACTTTTCGCACTTGTGTTAGTGTTGAAAAACCACTTTTCGCACTTGTGTTAGTGTTGAAAAACCACTTTTCGCACTTGTGTTGGTGCAGGAAACCACTTTTGCACTTGTATTAGTGTGGCAAAACCACTTTTCGCACTTGTGTTAGTGTTGAAAAACCACTTTTCGCACTTGTGTTAGTGTTGAAAAACCACTTTTCGCACTTGTGTTGGTGCAGGAAACCACTTTTGCACTTGTATTAGTGTGGAAAAAACACTTTTTGCACTTGTGATAGTGTTGAAAAACCACTTTTGCACTTGTATTAGTGTGGAAAAACCACTTTTTGCACTTGTGTTAGTGTTGAAAAAACACTTTTCGCAGTTGTGTTAGTGTTGAAAAACCACTTTTCGCACTTGTGTTGGTGCGGGAAACCACTTTTGCACTTGTATTCGTGTGGAAAAAACACTTTTTGCACTTGTGATAGTGTTGAAAAACCACTTTTCACACTTGTGTTAGTGTTGAAAAACCACTTTTCGCACTTGTGTTGGTGCAGGAAACCACTTTTGCACTTGTATTAGTGTGGAAAAACCACTTTTCGCACTTGTGTTAGTGTTGAAAAACCACTTTTCGCACTTGTGTTAGTGTTGAAAAACCACTTTTCGCACTTGTGTTGGTGCAGGAAACCACTTTTGCACTTGTATTAGTGTGGAAAAAACACTTTTTGCACTTGTGATAGTGTTGAAAAACCACTTTTCGCACTTGTGTTAGTGTTGAAAAACCACTTTTCGCACTTGTGTTGGTGCAGGAAACCACTTTTGCACTTGTATTAGTGTGGAAAAACCACTTTTCGCACTTGTGTTAGTGTTCAAAAACCACTTTTCGCACTTGTGTTAGTGTTGAAAAACCACTTTTCGCACTTGTGTTAGTGTTGAAAAACCACTTATCACACTTGTGTTGGTGCAGGAAACCACTTTTGCACTTTATTAGTGTGGAAAAAACACTTTTCGCACTTGTGTTAGTGTTGAAAAACCACTTTTCGCACTTGTGTTAGTGTTGAAAAACCACTTTTCGCACTTGTGTTGGTGCAGGAAACCACTTTTGCACTTGTATTAGTGTGGAAAAAACACTTTTTGCACTTGTGATAGTGTTGAAAAACCACTTTTCGCACTTGTGTTAGTGTTGAAAAACTACTTTTCGCACTTGTGTTGGTGCAGGAAACCACTTTTGCACTTGTATTAGTGTGGAAAAACCACTTTTCGCACTTGTGTTAGTGTTGAAAAACCACTTTTCGCACTTGTGTTAGTGTTCAAAAACCACTTTTCGCACTTGTGTTAGTGTTGAAAAACCACTTTTCGCACGTGTTGGTGCAGGAAACTACTTTTGCACTTGTATTAGGTTGGAAAAAACACTTTTCGCACTTGTGTTAGTGTTGAAAAACCACTTTTCGCACTTGTGTTAGTGTTGAAAAACCACTTTTCGCACTTGTGTTGGTGCAGGAAACCACTTTTGCACTTGTATTAGTGTGGAAAAACCACTTTTCGCACTTGTGTTAGTGTTGAAAAACCACTTTTCGCACTTGTGTTAGTGTTGAAAAACCACTTTTCGCACTTGTGTTGGTGCAGGAAACCACTTTTGCACTTGTATTAGTGTGGAAAAAACACTTTTTGCACTTGTGATAGTGTTGAAAAACCACTTTTCGCACTTGTGTTAGTGTTGAAAAACCACTTTTCGCACTTGTGTTGGTGCAGGAAACCACTTTTGCACTTGTATTAGTGTGGAAAACCACTTTTCGCACTTGTGTTAGTGTTCAAAAACCACTTTTCGCACTTGTGTTAGTGTTGAAAAACCACTTTTCGCACTTGTGTTAGTGTTGAAAAACCACTTCTCACACTTGTGTTGGTGCAGGAAACCACTTTTGCACTTGTATTAGTGTGGAAAAAACACTTTTCGCACTTGTGTTAGTGTTGAAAAACCACTTTTCGCACTTGTGTTAGTGTTGAAAAACCACTTTTCGCACTTGTGTTGGTGCAGGAAACCACTTTTGCACTTGTATTGGTGTGGAAAAACCACTATTCGCACTTGTGTTAGTGTTGAAAAACCACTTTTCGCACTTGTGTTAGTGTTGAAAAAACACTTTTCGCACTTGTGTTGGTGCAGGAAACCACTTTTGCACTTGTATTCGTGTGGAAAAAACACTTTTTGCACTTGTGATAGTGTTGAAAAACCACTTTTCACACTTGTGTTAGTGTTGAAAAACCACTTTTCGCACTTGTGTTGGTGCAGGAAACCACTTTTGCACTTGTATTAGTGTGGAAAAACCACTTTTCGCACTTGTGTTAGTGTTGAAAAACCACTTTTCGCAATTGTGTTAGTGTTGAAAAACCACTTTTCGCACTTGTGTTGGTGCAGGAAACCACTTTTGCACTTGTATTAGTGTGGAAAAAACACTTTTTGCACTTGTGATAGTGTTGAAAAACCACTTTTCGCACTTGTGTTAGTGTTGAAAAACCACTTTTCGCACTTGTGTTGGTGCAGGAAACCACTTTTGCACTTGTATTAGTGTGGAAAAACCACTTTTTGCACTTGTGTTAGTGTTGAAAAACCACTTTTCGCACTTGTGTTGGTGCAGGAAACCACTTTTGCACTTGTATTAGTGTGGAAAAACCACTTTTCGCACTTGTGATAGTGTTGAAAAACCACTTTTCGCACTTGTGTTAGTGTTGAAAAACCACTTTTCACACTTGTGTTGGTGCAGGAAACCACTTTTGCACTTGTATTAGTGTGGAAAAACCACTTTTCGCACTTGTGTTAGTGTTGAAAAACCACTTTTCGCACTTGTGTTAGTGTTGAAAAACCACTTTTCGCACTTGTGTTAGTGTTGAAAAACCACTTTTCGCACGTGTTGGTGCAGGAAACTACTTTTGCACTTGTATTAGGTTGGAAAAAACACTTTTCGCACTTGTGTTAGTGTTGAAAAACCACTTTTCGCACTTGTGTTAGTGTTGAAAAACCACTTTTCGCACTTGTGTTGGTGCAGGAAACCACTTTTGCACTTGTATTAGTGTGGAAAAAACACTTTTCGCACTTGTGATAGTGTTGAAAAACCACTTTTCGCACTTGTGTTAGTGTTGAAAAACCACTTTTCGCACTTGTGTTGGTGCAGGAAACCACTTTTGCACTTGTATTAGTGTGGAAAAAACACTTTTTGCACTTGTGATAGTGTTGAAAAACCACTTTTCGCACTTGTGTTAGTGTTGAAAAACCACTTTTCGCACTTGTGTTGGTGCAGGAAACCACTTTTGCACTTATATTGGTGTGGAAAAACCACTTTTTGCACTTGTGTTAGTGTTGAAAAACCACTTTTCGCACTTGTGTTAGTGTTGAAAAACCACTTTTCGCACTTGTGTTAGTGTTGAAAAACCACTTTTCGCACTTGTGTTGGTGCAGGAAACCACTTTTGCACTTGTATTAGTGTGTAAAAAACACTTTTTGCACTTGTGATAGTGTTGAAAAACCACTTTTCGCACTTGTGTTAGTGTTGAAAAACCACTTTTCGCACTTGTGTTAGTGTTGAAAAACCACTTTTCGCACTTGTGTTGGTGCAGGAAACCACTTTTGCACTTGTATTAGTGTGGCAAAACCACTTTTTGCACTTGTGATAGTGTTGAAAAACCACTTTTGCACTTGTATTAGTGTGGAAAAACCACTTTTTGCACTTGTGTTAGTGTTGAAAAAACACTTTTCGCAGTTGTGTTAGTGTTGAAAAACCACTTTTCGCACTTGTGTTGGTGCGGGAAACCACTTTTGCACTTGTATTCGTGTGGAAAAAACACTTTTTGCACTTGTGATAGTGTTGAAAAACCACTTTTCACACTTGTGTTAGTGTTGAAAAACCACTTTTCGCACTTGTGTTGGTGCAGGAAACCACTTTTGCACTTGTATTAGTGTGGAAAAACCACTTTTCGCACTTGTGTTAGTGTTGAAAAACCACTTTTCGCACTTGTGTTAGTGTTGAAAAACCACTTTTCGCACTTGTGTTGGTGCAGGAAACCACTTTTGCACTTGTATTAGTGTGGAAAAAACACTTTTTGCACTTGTGATAGTGTTGAAAAACCACTTTTCGCACTTGTGTTAGTGTTGAAAAACCACTTTTCGCACTTGTGTTGGTGCAGGAAACCACTTTTGCACTTGTATTAGTGTGGAAAAACCACTTTTCGCACTTGTGTTAGTGTTCAAAAACCACTTTTCGCACTTGTGTTAGTGTTGAAAAACCACTTTTCGCACTTGTGTTAGTGTTGAAAAACCACTTCTCACACTTGTGTTGGTGCAGGAAACCACTTTTGCACTTGTATTAGTGTGGAAAAAACACTTTTCGCACTTGTGTTAGTGTTGAAAAACCACTTTTCGCACTTGTGTTAGTGTTGAAAAACCACTTTTCGCACTTGTGTTGGTGCAGGAAACCACTTTTGCACTTGTATTAGTGTGGAAAAAACACTTTTTGCACTTGTGATAGTGTTGAAAAACCACTTTTCGCACTTGTGTTAGTGTTGAAAAACTACTTTTCGCACTTGTGTTGGTGCAGGAAACCACTTTTGCACTTGTATTAGTGTGGAAAAACCACTTTTCGCACTTGTGTTAGTGTTGAAAAACCACTTTTCGCACTTGTGTTAGTGTTCAAAAACCACTTTTCGCACTTGTGTTAGTGTTGAAAAACCACTTTTCGCAAGTGTTGGTGCAGGAAACTACTTTTGCACTTGTATTAGGTTGGAAAAAACACTTTTCGCACTTGTGTTAGTGTTGAAAAACCACTTTTCGCACTTGTGTTAGTGTTGAAAAACCACTTTTCGCACTTGTGTTGGTGCAGGAAACCACTTTTGCACTTGTATTAGTGTGGAAAAAACACTTTTCGCACTTGTGATAGTGTTGAAAAACCACTTTTCGCACTTGTGTTAGTGTTGAAAAACCACTTTTCGCACTTGTGTTGGTGCAGGAAACCACTTTTGCACTTGTATTAGTGTCGAAAAAACACTTTTCGCACTTGTGTTAGTGTTGAAAAACCACTTTTCGCACTTGTGTTGGTGCAGGAAACCACTTTTGCACTTGTATTAGTGTGGAAAAAACACTTTTTGCACTTGTGATAGTGTTGAAAAACCACTTTTCGCACTTGTGTTAGTGTTGAAAAACCACTTTTCGCACTTGTGTTGGTGCAGGAAACCACTTTTGCACTTGTATTAGTGTGGAAAAACCACTTTTCGCACTTGTGTTAGTGTTGAAAAACCACTTTTCGCACTTGTGTTAGTGTTGAAAAACCACTTTTCGCACTTGTGTTAGTGTTGAAAAACCACTTTTCGCACGTGTTGGTGCAGGAAACTACTTTTGCACTTGTATTAGGTTGGAAAAAACACTTTTCGCACTTGTGTTAGTGTTGAAAAACCACTTTTCGCACTTGTGTTAGTGTTGAAAAACCACTTTTCGCACTTGTGTTGGTGCAGGAAACCACTTTTGCACTTGTATTAGTGTGGAAAAAACACTTTTCGCACTTGTGATAGTGTTGAAAAACCACTTTTCGCACTTGTGTTAGTGTTGAAAAACCACTTTTCGCACTTGTGTTGGTGCAGGAAACCACTTTTGCACTTGTATTAGTGTGGAAAAAACACTTTTTGCACTTGTGATAGTGTTGAAAAACCACTTTTCGCACTTGTGTTAGTGTTGAAAAACCACTTTTCGCACTTGTGTTGGTGCAGGAAACCACTTTTGCACTTATATTAGTGTGGAAAAACCACTTTTTGCACTTGTGTTAGTGTTGAAAAACCACTTTTCGCACTTGTGTTAGTGTTGAAAAACCACTTTTCGCACTTGTGTTAGTGTTGAAAAACCACTTTTCGCACTTGTGTTGGTGCAGGAAACCACTTTTGCACTTGTACTAGTGTGGAAAAAAACACTTTTTGCACTTGTGATAGTGTTGAAAAACCACTTTTCGCACTTGTGTTAGTGTTGAAAAACCACTTTTCGCACTTGTGTTAGTGTTGAAAAACCACTTTTCGCACTTGTGTTGGTGCAGGAAACCACTTTTGCACTTGTATTAGTGTGGAAAAACCACTTTTCGCACTTGTGTTAGTGTTGAAAAACCACTTTTCGCACTTGTGTTAGTGTTGAAAAACCACTTTTCGCACTTGTGTTGGTGCAGGAAACCACTTTTGCACTTGTATTAGTGTGGGAAAAACACTTTTTGCACTTGTGATAGTGTTGAAAAACCACTTTTCGCACTTGTGTTAGTGTTGAAAAACCACTTTTCGCACTTGTGTTGGTGTTGAAAAACCACTTTTCGCACTTGTGTTGGTGCAGGAAACCACTTTTGCACTTGTATTAGTGTGGAAAAACCACTTTTTGCACTTGTGTTAGTGTTGAAAAACCACTTTTCACACTTGTGTTGGTGCAGGAAACCACTTTTGCACTTGTATTAGTGTTGAAAAACCACTTTTCGCACTTGTGTTAGTATTGAAAAACCACTTTTCGCACTTGTGTTAGTGTTGAAAAACCACTTTTCCCACTTGTGTTAGTGTTGAAAAACCACTTTTCGCACTTGTGTTAGTGTTGAAAAACCACTTTTCGCACTTGTGTTGGTGCAGGAAACCACTTTTGCACTTGTATTAGTGTGGAAAAACCACTTTTTGCACTTGTGTTAGTGTTGAAAAACCACTTTTCGCACTTGTGTTGGTGCAGGAAACCACTTTTGCACTTGTATTAGTGTGGAAAAACCACTTTTCGCACTTGTGTTAGTGTTGAAAAACCACTTTTCGCACTTGTGTTAGTGTTGAAAAACCACTTTTCGCACTTGTGTTAGTGTTGAAAAACCACTTTTCGCACTTGTGTTAGTGTTGAAAAACCACTTTTCGCACTTGTGTTGGTGCAGGAAACCACTTTTGCACTTGTATTAGTGTGGAAAAACCACTTTTCGCACTTGTGTTAGTGTTGAAAAACCACTTTTCGCACTTGTGTTAGTGTTGAAAAACCACTTTTCGCACTTGTGTTGGTGCAGGAAACCACTTTTGCACTTGTATTGGTGTGGAAAAACCACTATTCGCACTTGTGTTAGTGTTGAAAAACCACTTTTCGCAGTTGTGTTAGTGTTGAAAAAACACTTTTCGCACTTGTGTTGGTGCAGGAAACCACTTTTGCACTTGTATTCGTGTGGAAAAAACACTTTTTGCACTTGTGATAGTGTTGAAAAACCACTTTTCACACTTGTATTAGTGTTGAAAAACCACTTTTCGCACTTGTGTTGGTGCAGGAAACCACTTTTGCACTTGTATTAGTGTGGAAAAACCACTTTTCGCACTTGTGTTAGTGTTGAAAAACCACTTTTCGCAATTGTGTTAGTGTTGAAAAACCACTTTTCGCACTTGTGTTGGTGCAGGAAACCACTTTTGCACTTGTATTAGTGTGGAAAAAACACTTTTTGCACTTGTGATAGTGTTGAAAAACCACTTTTCGCACTTGTGTTAGTGTTGAAAAAACACTTTTCGCACTTGTGTTGGTGCAGGAAACCACTTTTGCACTTGTATTAGTGTGGAAAAACCACTTTTCGCACTTGTGATAGTGTTGAAAAACCACTTTTCGCACTTGTGTTAGTGTTGAAAAACCACTTTTCGCACTTGTGTTGGTGCAGGAAACCACTTTTGCACTTGTATTAGTGTGGAAAAACCACTTTTCGCACTTGTGTTAGTGTTGAAAAACCACTTTTCGCACTTGTGTTAGTGTTGAAAAACCACTTTTCGCACTTGTGTTAGTGTTGAAAAACCACTTTTCGCACGTGTTGGTGCAGGAAACTACTTTTGCACTTGTATTAGGTTGGAAAAAACACTTTTCACACTTGTGTTAGTGTTGAAAAACCACTTTTCGCACTTGTGTTACTGTTGAAAAACCACTTTTCGCACTTGTGTTGGTGCAGGAAACCACTTTTGCACTTGTATTAGTGTGGAAAAAACACTTTTCGCACTTGTGATAGTGTTGAAAAACCACTTTTCGCACTTGTGTTAGTGTTGAAAAACCACTTTTCGCACTTGTGTTGGTGCAGGAAACCACTTTTGCACTTGTATTAGTGTGGAAAAAACACTTTTTGCACTTGTGATAGTGTTGAAAAACCACTTTTCGCACTTGTGTTAGTGTTGAAAAACCACTTTTCGCACTTGTGTTGGTGCAGGAAACCACTTTTGCACTTATATTGGTGTGGAAAAACCACTTTTTGCACTTGTGTTAGTGTTGAAAAACCACTTTTCGCACTTGTGTTAGTGTTGAAAAACCACTTTTCGCACTTGTGTTAGTGTTGAAAAACCACTTTTCGCACTTGTGTTGGTGCAGGAAACCACTTTTGCACTTGTATTAGTGTGTAAAAAACACTTTTTGCACTTGTGATAGTGTTGAAAAACCACTTTTCGCACTTGTGTTAGTGTTGAAAAACCACTTTTCGCACTTGTGTTAATGTTGAAAAACCACTTTTCGCACTTGTGTTGGTGCAGGAAACCACTTTTGCACTTGTATTAGTGTGGCAAAACCACTTTTCGCACTTGTGTTAGTGTTGAAAAACCACTTTTCGCACTTGTGTTAGTGTTGAAAAACCACTTTTCGCACTTGTGTTGGTGCAGGAAACCACTTTTGCACTTGTATTAGTGTGGAAAAAACACTTTTTGCACTTGTGATAGTGTTGAAAAACCACTTTTGCACTTGTATTAGTGTCGAAAAACCACTTTTTGCACTTGTGTTAGTGTTGAAAAACCACTTTTCGCACTTGTGTTAGTGTTGAAAAACCACTTTTCGCACTTGTGTTAGTGTTGAAAAACCACTTTTCGCACTTGTGTTGGTGCAGGAAACCACTTTTGCACTTGTATTAGTGTGGAAAAAACACTTTTTGCACTTGTGATAGTGTTGAAAAACCACTTTTGCACTTGTATTAGTGTGGAAAAACCACTTTTTGCACTTGTGTTAGTGTTGAAAAAACACTTTTCGCAGTTGTGTTAGTGTTGAAAAACCACTTTTCGCACTTGTGTTGGTGCGGGAAACCACTTTTGCACTTGTATTCGTGTGGAAAAAACACTTTTTGCACTTGTGATAGTGTTGAAAAACCACTTTTCACACTTGTGTTAGTGTTGAAAAACCACTTTTCGCACTTGTGTTGGTGCAGGAAACCACTTTTGCACTTGTATTAGTGTGGAAAAACCACTTTTGCACTTGTATTAGTGTGGAAAAACACTTTTTGCACTTGTGATAGTGTTGAAAAACCACTTTTCGCACTTGTGTTAGTGTTGAAAAACCACTTTTCGCACTTGTGTTGGTGCAGGAAACCACTTTTGCACTTGTATTAGTGTGGAAAAACCACTTTTCGCACTTGTGTTAGTGTTCAAAAACCACTTTTCGCACTTGTGTTAGTGTTGAAAAACCACTTTTCGCACTTGTGTTAGTGTTGAAAAACCACTTCTCACACTTGTGTTGGTGCAGGAAACCACTTTTGCACTTGTATTAGTGTGGAAAAAACACTTTTCGCACTTGTGTTAGTGTTGAAAAACCACTTTTCGCACTTGTGTTAGTGTTGAAAAACCACTTTTCGCACTTGTGTTGGTGCAGGAAACCACTTTTGCACTTGTATTAGTGTGGAAAAAACACTTTTTGCACTTGTGATAGTGTTGAAAAACCACTTTTCGCACTTGTGTTAGTGTTGAAAAACCACTTTTCGCACTTGTGTTGGTGCAGGAAACCACTTTTGCACTTGTATTAGTGTGGAAAAACCACTTTTCGCACTTGTGTTAGTGTTGAAAAACCACTTTTCGCACTTGTGTTAGTGTTCAAAAACCACTTTTCGCACTTGTGTTAGTGTTGAAAAACCACTTTTCGCACGTGTTGGTGCAGGAAACTACTTTTGCACTTGTATTAGGTTGGAAAAAACACTTTTCGCACTTGTGTTAGTGTTGAAAAACCACTTTTCGCACTTGTGTTAGTGTTGAAAAACCACTTTTCGCACTTGTGTTGGTGCAGGAAACCACTTTTGCACTTGTATTAGTGTGGAAAAAACACTTTTCGCACTTGTGATAGTGTTGAAAAACCACTTTTGGCACTTGTGTTAGTGTTGAAAAACCACTTTTCGCACTTGTGTTGGTGCAGGAAACCACTTTTGCACTTGTATTAGTGTGGAAAAAACACTTTTTGCACTTGTGATAGTGTTGAAAAACCACTTTTCGCACTTGTGTTAGTGTTGAAAAACCACTTTTCGCACTTGTATTAGTGTGGAAAAAACACTTTTTGCACTTGTGATAGTGTTGAAAAACCACTTTTCACACTTGTGTTAGTGTTGAAAAACCACTTTTCGCACTTGTGTTAGTGTTGAAAAACCACTTTTCACACTTGTGTTGGTGCAGGAAACCACTTTTGCACTTGTATTAGTGTGGAAAAAACACTTTTTGCACTTGTGATAGTGTTGAAAAACCACTTTTCGCACTTGTGTTAGTGTTGAAAAACCACTTTTCGCACTTGTGTTGGTGCAGGAAACCACTTTTGCACTTGTATTAGTGTGGAAAAACCACTTTTCGCACTTGTGTTAGTGTTCAAAAACCACTTTTCGCACTTGTGTTAGTGTTGAAAAACCACTTTTCGCACTTGTGTTAGTGTTGAAAAACCACTTCTCACACTTGTGTTGGTGCAGGAAACCACTTTTGCACTTGTATTAGTGTGGAAAAAACACTTTTCGCACTTGTGTTAGTGTTGAAAAACCACTTTTCGCACTTGTGTTAGTGTTGAAAAACCACTTTTCGCACTTGTGTTGGTGCAGGAAACCACTTTTGCACTTGTATTAGTGTGGAAAAAACACTTTTTGCACTTGTGATAGTGTTGAAAAACCACTTTTCGCACTTGTGTTAGTGTTGAAAAACTACTTTTCGCACTTGTGTTGGTGCAGGAAACCACTTTTGCACTTGTATTAGTGTGGAAAAACCACTTTTCGCACTTGTGTTAGTGTTCAAAAACCACTTTTCGCACTTGTGTTAGTGTTGAAAAACCACTTTTCGCAAGTGTTGGTGCAGGAAACTACTTTTGCACTTGTATTAGGTTGGAAAAAACACTTTTCGCACTTGTGTTAGTGTTGAAAAACCACTTTTCGCACTTGTGTTAGTGTTGAAAAACCACTTTTCGCACTTGTGTTGGTGCAGGAAACCACTTTTGCACTTGTATTAGTGTGGAAAAAACACTTTTCGCACTTGTGATAGTGTTGAAAAACCACTTTTCGCACTTGTGTTAGTGTTGAAAAACCACTTTTCGCACTTGTGTTGGTGCAGGAAACCACTTTTGCACTTGTATTAGTGTCGAAAAAACACTTTTCGCACTTGTGTTAGTGTTGAAAAACCACTTTTCGCACTTGTGTTGGTGCAGGAAACCACTTTTGCACTTGTATTAGTGTGGAAAAAACACTTTTTGCACTTGTGATAGTGTTGAAAAACCACTTTTCGCACTTGTGTTAGTGTTGAAAAACCACTTTTCGCACTTGTGTTGGTGCAGGAAACCACTTTTGCACTTGTATTAGTGTGGAAAAAACACTTTTCGCACTTGTGATAGTGTTGAAAAACCACTTTTCGCACTTGTGTTAGTGTTGAAAAACCACTTTTCGCACTTGTGTTAGTGTTGAAAAACCACTTTTCGCACGTGTTGGTGCAGGAAACTACTTTTGCACTTGTATTAGGTTGGAAAAAACACTTTTCGCACTTGTGTTAGTGTTGAAAAACCACTTTTCGCACTTGTGTTAGTGTTGAAAAACCACTTTTCGCACTTGTGTTGGTGCAGGAAACCACTTTTGCACTTGTATTAGTGTGGAAAAAACACTTTTCGCACTTGTGTTAGTGTTGAAAAACCACTTTTCGCACTTGTGTTAGTGTTGAAAAACCACTTTTCGCACTTGTGTTGGTGCAGGAAACCACTTTTGCACTTGTATTAGTGTGTAAAAAACACTTTTTGCACTTGTGATAGTGTTGAAAAACCACTTTTCGCACTTGTGTTAGTGTTGAAAAACCACTTTTCGCACTTGTGTTAATGTTGAAAAACCACTTTTCGCACTTGTGTTGGTGCAGGAAACCACTTTTGCACTTGTATTAGTGTGGCAAAACCACTTTTCGCACTTGTGTTAGTGTTGAAAAACCACTTTTCGCACTTGTGTTAGTGTTGAAAAACCACTTTTCGCACTTGTGTTGGTGCAGGAAACCACTTTTGCACTTGTATTAGTGTGGAAAAAACACTTTTTGCACTTGTGATAGTGTTGAAAAACCACTTTTGCACTTGTATTAGTGTCGAAAAACCACTTTTTGCACTTGTGTTAGTGTTGAAAAACCACTTTTCGCACTTGTGTTAGTGTTGAAAAACCACTTTTCGCACTTGTGTTAGTGTTGAAAAACCACTTTTCGCACTTGTGTTGGTGCAGGAAACCACTTTTGCACTTGTATTAGTGTGGAAAAAACACTTTTTGCACTTGTGATAGTGTTGAAAAACCACTTTTGCACTTGTATTAGTGTGGAAAAACCACTTTTTGCACTTGTGTTAGTGTTGAAAAAACACTTTTCGCAGTTGTGTTAGTGTTGAAAAACCACTTTTCGCACTTGTGTTGGTGCGGGAAACCACTTTTGCACTTGTATTCGTGTGGAAAAAACACTTTTTGCACTTGTGTTAGTGTTGAAAAACCACTTTTTGCACTTGTGATAGTGTTGAAAAACCACTTTTCACACTTGTGTTAGTGTTGAAAAACCACTTTTCGCACTTGTGTTGGTGCAGGAAACCACTTTTGCACTTGTATTAGTGTGGAAAAACCACTTTTGCACTTGTATTAGTGTGGAAAAAACACTTTTTGCACTTGTGATAGTGTTGAAAAACCACTTTTCGCACTTGTGTTAGTGTTGAAAAACCACTTTTCGCACTTGTGTTGGTGCAGGAAAGCACTTTTGCACTTGTATTAGTGTGGAAAAACCACTTTTCGCACTTGTGTTAGTGTTCAAAAACCACTTTTCGCACTTGTGTTAGTGTTGAAAAACCACTTTTCGCACTTGTGTTAGTGTTGAAAAACCACTTCTCACACTTGTGTTGGTGCAGGAAACCACTTTTGCACTTGTATTAGTGTGGAAAAAACACTTTTCGCACTTGTGTTAGTGTTGAAAAACCACTTTTCGCACTTGTGTTAGTGTTGAAAAACCACTTTTCGCACTTGTGTTGGTGCAGGAAACCACTTTTGCACTTGTATTAGTGTGGAAAAAACACTTTTCGCACTTGTGTTGGTGCAGGAAACCACTTTTGCACTTGTATTAGTGTTGAAAAACCACTTTTCGCACTTGTGATAGTGTTGAAAAACCACTTTTCGCACTTGTGTTAGTGTTGAAAAACCACTTTTCGCACTTGTGTTGGTGCGGGAAACCACTTTTGCACTTGTATTAGTGTGGAAAAACCACTTTTCGCACTTGTGTTAGTGTTGAAAAACCACTTTTCGCACTTGTGTTAGTGTTCAAAAACCACTTTTCGCACTTGTGTTAGTGTTGAAAAACCACTTTTCGCACGTGTTGATGCAGGAAACTACTTTTGCACTTGTATTAGGTTGGAAAAAACACTTTTCGCACTTGTGTTAGTGTTGAAAAACCACTTTTCGCACTTGTGTTAGTGTTGAAAAACCACTTTTCGCACTTGTGTTGGTGCAGGAAACCACTTTTGCACTTGTATTAGTGTGGAAAAAACACTTTTCGCACTTGTGATAGTGTTGAAAAACCACTTTTCGCACTTGTGTTAGTGTTGAAAAACCACTTTTCGCACTTGTGTTGGTGCAGGAAACCACTTTTGCACTTGTATTAGTGTGGAAAAAACACTTTTTGCACTTGTGATAGTGTTGAAAAACCACTTTTCGCACTTGTGTTAGTGTTGAAAAACCACTTTTCGCACTTGTATTAGTGTGGAAAAAACACTTTTTGCACTTGTGATAGTGTTGAAAAACCACTTTTCACACTTGTGTTAGTGTTGAAAAACCACTTTTCGCACTTGTGTTAGTGTTGAAAAACCACTTTTCGCACTTGTGTTGGTGCAGGAAACCACTTTTGCACTTGTATTAGTGTGGAAAAAACACTTTTTGCACTTGTGATAGTGTTGAAAAACCACTTTTCGCACTTGTGTTAGTGTTGAAAAACCACTTTTCGCACTTGTGTTGGTGCAGGAAACCACTTTTGCACTTGTATTAGTGTGGAAAAACCACTTTTCGCACTTGTGTTAGTGTTCAAAAACCACTTTTCGCACTTGTGTTAGTGTTGAAAAACCACTTTTCGCACTTGTGTTAGTGTTGAAAAACCACCTCTCACACTTGTGTTGGTGCAGGAAACCACTTTTGCACTTGTATTAGTGTGGAAAAAACACTTTTCGCACTTGTGTTAGTGTTGAAAAACCACTTTTCGCACTTGTGTTAGTGTTGAAAAACCACTTTTCGCACTTGTGTTGGTGCAGGAAACCACTTTTGCACTTGTATTAGTGTGGAAAAAACACTTTTTGCACTTGTGATAGTGTTGAAAAACCACTTTTCGCACTTGTGTTAGTGTTGAAAAACTACTTTTCGCACTTGTGTTGGTGCAGGAAACCACTTTTGCACTTGTATTAGTGTGGAAAAACCACTTTTCGCACTTGTGTTAGTGTTGAAAAACCACTTTTCGCACTTGTGTTAGTGTTCAAAAACCACTTTTCGCACTTGTGTTAGTGTTGAAAAACCACTTTTCGCAAGTGTTGGTGCAGGAAACTACTTTTGCACTTGTATTAGGTTGGAAAAAACACTTTTCGCACTTGTGTTAGTGTTGAAAAACCACTTTTCGCACTTGTGTTAGTGTTGAAAAACCACTTTTCGCACTTGTGTTGGTGCAGGAAACCACTTTTGCACTTGTATTAGTGTGGAAAAAACACTTTTCGCACTTGTGATAGTGTTGAAAAACCACTTTTCGCACTTGTGTTAGTGTTGAAAAACCACTTTTCGCACTTGTGTTGGTGCAGGAAACCACTTTTGCACTTGTATTAGTGTCGAAAAAACACTTTTCGCACTTGTGTTAGTGTTGAAAAACCACTTTTCGCACTTGTGTTGGTGCAGGAAACCACTTTTGCACTTGTATTAGTGTGGAAAAAACACTTTTTGCACTTGTGATAGTGTTGAAAAACCACTTTTCGCACTTGTGTTAGTGTTGAAAAACCACTTTTCGCACTTGTGTTGGTGCAGGAAACCACTTTTGCACTTGTATTAGTGTGGAAACACCACTTTTCGCACTTGTGTTAGTGTTGAAAAACCACTTTTCGCACTTGTGTTAGTGTTGAAAAACCACTTTTCGCACTTGTGTTAGTGTTGAAAAACCACTTTTCGCACGTGTTGGTGCAGGAAACTACTTTTGCACTTGTATTAGGTTGGAAAAAACACTTTTCGCACTTGTGTTAGTGTTGAAAAACCACTTTTCGCACTTGTGTTAGTGTTGAAAAACCACTTTTCGCACTTGTGTTGGTGCAGGAAACCACTTTTGCACTTGTATTAGTGTGGAAAAAACACTTTTCGCACTTGTGATAGTGTTGAAAAACCACTTTTCGCACTTGTGTTAGTGTTGAAAAACCACTTTTCGCACTTGTGTTGGTGCAGGAAACCACTTTTGCACTTGTATTAGTGTGGAAAAAACACTTTTTGCACTTGTGATAGTGTTGAAAAACCACTTTTCGCACTTGTGTTCGTGTTGAAAAACCACTTTTCGCACTTGTGTTGGTGCAGGAAACCACTTTTGCACTTATATTAGTGTGGAAAAACCACTTTTTGCACTTGTGTTAGTGTTGAAAAACCACTTTTCGCACTTGTGTTAGTGTTGAAAAACCACTTTTCGCACTTGTGTTAGTGTTGAAAAACCACTTTTCGCACTTGTGTTGGTGCAGGAAACCACTTTTGCACTTGTACTAGTGTGGAAAAAACACTTTTTGCACTTGTGATAGTGTTGAAAAACCACTTTTCGCACTTGTGTTAGTGTTGAAAAACCACTTTTCGCACTTGTGTTAGTGTTGAAAAACCACTTTTCGCACTTGTGTTGGTGCAGGAAACCACTTTTGCACTTGTATTAGTGTGGAAAAACCACTTTTCGCACTTGTGTTAGTGTTGAAAAACCACTTTTCGCACTTGTGTTAGTGTTGAAAAACCACTTTTCGCACTTGTGTTAGTGTTCAAAAACCACTTTTCGCACTTGTGTTAGTGTTGAAAAACCACTTTTCGCACGTGTTGGTGCAGGAAACTACTTTTGCACTTGTATTAGGTTGGAAAAAACACTTTTCGCACTTGTGTTAGTGTTGAAAAACCACTTTTCGCACTTGTGTTAGTGTTGAAAAACCACTTTTCGCACTTGTGTTGGTGCAGGAAACCACTTTTGCACTTGTATTAGTGTGGAAAAAACACTTTTCGCACTTGTGATAGTGTTGAAAAACCACTTTTCGCACTTGTGTTAGTGTTGAAAAACCACTTTTCGCACTTGTGTTGGTGCAGGAAACCACTTTTGCACTTGTATTAATGTGGAAAAAACACTTTTTGCACTTGTGATAGTGTTGAAAAACCACTTTTCGCACTTGTGTTAGTGTTGAAAAACCACTTTTCGCACTTGTATTAGTGTGGAAAAAACACTTTTTGCACTTGTGATAGTGTTGAAAAACCACTTTTCACACTTGTGTTAGTGTTGAAAAACCACTTTTCGCACTTGTGTTAGTGTTGAAAAACCACTTTTCGCACTTGTGTTGGTGCAGGAAACCACTTTTGCACTTGTATTAGTGTGGAAAAAACACTTTTTGCACTTGTGATAGTGTTGAAAAACCACTTTTCGCACTTGTGTTAGTGTTGAAAAACCACTTTTCGCACTTGTGTTGGTGCAGGAAACCACTTTTGCACTTGTATTAGTGTGGAAAAACCACTTTTCGCACTTGTGTTAGTGTTCAAAAACCACTTTTCGCACTTGTGTTAGTGTTGAAAAACCACTTTTCGCACTTGTGTTAGTGTTGAAAAACCACTTCTCACACTTGTGTTGGTGCAGGAAACCACTTTTGCACTTGTATTAGTGTGGAAAAAACACTTTTCGCACTTGTGTTAGTGTTGAAAAACCACTTTTCGCACTTGTGTTAGTGTTGAAAAACCACTTTTCGCACTTGTGTTGGTGCAGGAAACCACTTTTGCACTTGTATTAGTGTGGAAAAAACACTTTTTGCACTTGTGATAGTGTTGAAAAACCACTTTTCGCACTTGTGTTAGTGTTGAAAAACTACTTTTCGCACTTGTGTTGGTGCAGGAAACCACTTTTGCACTTGTATTAGTGTGGAAAAACCACTTTTCGCACTTGTGTTAGTGTTGAAAAACCACTTTTCGCACTTGTGTTAGTGTTCAAAAACCACTTTTCGCACTTGTGTTAGTGTTGAAAAACCACTTTTCGCAAGTGTTGGTGCAGGAAACTACTTTTGCACTTGTATTAGGTTGGAAAAAACACTTTTCGCACTTGTGTTAGTGTTGAAAAACCACTTTTCGCACTTGTGTTAGTGTTGAAAAACCACTTTTCGCACTTGTGTTGGTGCAGGAAACCACTTTTGCACTTGTATTAGTGTGGAAAAAACACTTTTCGCACTTGTGATAGTGTTGAAAAACCACTTTTCGCACTTGTGTTAGTGTTGAAAAACCACTTTTCGCACTTGTGTTGGTGCAGGAAACCACTTTTGCACTTGTATTAGTGTCGAAAAAACACTTTTCGCACTTGTGTTAGTGTTGAAAAACCACTTTTCGCACTTGTGTTGGTGCAGGAAACCACTTTTGCACTTGTATTAGTGTGGAAAAAACACTTTTTGCACTTGTGATAGTGTTGAAAAACCACTTTTCGCACTTGTGTTAGTGTTGAAAAACCACTTTTCGCACTTGTGTTGGTGCAGGAAACCACTTTTGCACTTGTATTAGTGTGGAAAAACCACTTTTCGCACTTGTGTTAGTGTTGAAAAACCACTTTTCGCACTTGTGTTAGTGTTGAAAAACCACTTTTCGCACTTGTGTTAGTGTTGAAAAACCACTTTTCGCACGTGTTGGTGCAGGAAACTACTTTTGCACTTGTATTAGGTTGGAAAAAACACTTTTCGCACTTGTGTTAGTGTTGAAAAACCACTTTTCGCACTTGTGTTAGTGTTGAAAAACCACTTTTCGCACTTGTGCTGGTGCAGGAAACCACTTTTGCACTTGTATTAGTGTGGAAAAAACACTTTTCGCACTTGTGATAGTGTTGAAAAACCACTTTTTGCACTTGTGTTAGTGTTGAAAAACCACTTTTCGCACTTGTGTTGGTGCAGGAAACCACTTTTGCACTTGTATTAGTGTGGAAAAAACACTTTTTGCACTTGTGATAGTGTTGAAAAACCACTTTTCGCACTTGTGTTAGTGTTGAAAAACCACTTTTCGCACTTGTGTTGGTGCAGGAAACCACTTTTGCACTTATATTAGTGTGGAAAAACCACTTTTTGCACTTGTGTTAGTGTTGAAAAACCACTTTTCGCACTTGTGTTAGTGTTGAAAAACCACTTTTCGCACTTGTGTTAGTGTTGAAAAACCACTTTTCGCACTTGTGTTGGTGCAGGAAACCACTTTTGCACTTGTACTAGTGTGGAAAAAACACTTTTTGCACTTGTGATAGTGTTGAAAAACCACTTTTCGCACTTGTGTTAGTGTTGAAAAACCACTTTTCGCACTTGTGTTAGTGTTGAAAAACCACTTTTCGCACTTGTGTTGGTGCAGGAAACCACTTTTGCACTTGTATTAGTGTGGAAAAACCACTTTTCGCACTTGTGTTAGTGTTGAAAAACCACTTTTCGCACTTGTGTTAGTGTTGAAAAACCACTTTTCGCACTTGTGTTGGTGCAGGAAACCACTTTTGCACTTGTATTAGTGTGGAAAAAACACTTTTTGCACTTGTGATAGTGTTGAAAAACCACTTTTCGCACTTGTGTTAGTGTTGAAAAACCACTTTTCGCACTTGTGTTGGTGTTGAAAAACCACTTTTCGCACTTGTGTTGGTGCAGGAAACCACTTTTGCACTTGTATTAGTGTGGAAAAACCACTTTTTGCACTTGTGTTAGTGTTGAAAAACCACTTTTCGCACTTGTGTTGGTGCAGGAAACCACTTTTGCACTTGTATTAGTGTTGAAAAACCACTTTTCGCACTTGTGTTAGTATTGAAAAACCACTTTTCGCACTTGTGTTAGTGTTGAAAAACCACTTTTCCCACTTGTGTTAGTGTTGAAAAACCACTTTTCGCACTTGTGTTAGTGTTGAAAAACCACTTTTCGCACTTGTGTTGGTGCAGGAAACCACTTTTGCACTTGTATTAGTGTGGAAAAACCACTTTTTGCACTTGTGTTAGTGTTGAAAAACCACTTTTCGCACTTGTGTTGGTGCAGGAAACCACTTTTGCACTTGTATTAGTGTGGAAAAACCACTTTTCGCACTTGTGTTAGTGTTGAAAAACCACTTTTCGCACTTGTGTTAGTGTTGAAAAACCACTTTTCGCACTTGTGTTAGTGTTGAAAAACCACTTTTCGCACTTGTGTTAGTGTTGAAAAACCACTTTTCGCACTTGTGTTGGTGCAGGAAACCACTTTTGCACTTGTATTAGTGTGGAAAAACCACTTTTCGCACTTGTGTTAGTGTTGAAAAACCACTTTTCGCACTTGTGTTAGTGTTGAAAAACCACTTTTCGCACTTGTGTTGGTGCAGGAAACCACTTTTGCACTTGTATTGGTGTGGAAAAACCACTATTCGCACTTGTGTTAGTGTTGAAAAACCACTTTTCGCAGTTGTGTTAGTGTTGAAAAAACACTTTTTGCACTTGTGTTGGTGCAGGAAACCACTTTTGCACTTGTATTCGTGTGGAAAAAACACTTTTTGCACTTGTGATAGTGTTGAAAAACCACTTTTCACACTTGTATTAATGTTGAAAAACCACTTTTCGCACTTGTGTTGGTGCAGGAAACCACTTTTGCACTTGTATTAGTGTGGAAAAACCACTTTTCGCACTTGTGTTAGTGTTGAAAAACCACTTTTCGCAATTGTGTTAGTGTTGAAAAACCACTTTTCGCACTTGTGTTGGTGCAGGAAACCACTTTTGCACTTGTATTAGTGTGGAAAAAACACTTTTTGCACTTGTGATAGTGTTGAAAAACCACTTTTCGCACTTGTGTTAGTGTTGAAAAACCACTTTTCGCACTTGTGTTGGTGCAGGAAACCACTTTTGCACTTGTATTAGTGTGGAAAAACCACTTTTCGCACTTGTGTTAGTGTTGAAAAACCACTTTTCGCACTTGTGTTGGTGCAGGAAACCACTTTTGCACTTGTATTAGTGTGGAAAAACCACTTTTCGCACTTGTGATAGTGTTGAAAAACCACTTTTCGCACTTGTGTTAGTGTTGAAAAACCACTTTTCGCACTTGTGTTGGTGCAGGAAACCACTTTTGCACTTGTATTAGTGTGGAAAAACCACTTTTCGCACTTGTGTTAGTGTTGAAAAACCAATTTTCGCACTTGTGTTAGTGTTGAAAAACCACTTTTCGCACTTGTGTTAGTGTTGAAAAACCACTTTTCGCACGTGTTGGTGCAGGAAACTACTTTTGCACTTGTATTAGGTTGGAAAAAACACTTTTCGCACTTGTGTTAGTGTTGAAAAACCACTTTTCGCACTTGTGTTACTGTTGAAAAACCACTTTTCGCACTTGTGTTGGTGCAGGAAACCACTTTTGCACTTGTATTAGTGTGGAAAAAACACTTTTCGCACTTGTAATAGTGTTGAAAAACCACTTTTCGCACTTGTGTTAGTGTTGAAAAACCACTTTTCGCACTTGTGTTGGTGCAGGAAACCACTTTTGCACTTGTATTAGTGTGGAAAAACCACTTTTCGCACTTGTGTTAGTGTTCAAAAACCACTTTTCGCACTTGTGTTAGTGTTGAAAAACCACTTTTCGCACTTGTGTTAGTGTTGAAAAACCACTTCTCACACTTGTGTTGGTGCAGGAAACCACTTTTGCACTTGTATTAGTGTGGAAAAAACACTTTTCGCACTTGTGTTAGTGTTGAAAAACCACTTTTCGCACTTGTGTTAGTGTTGAAAAACCACTTTTCGCACTTGTGTTGGTGCAGGAAACCACTTTTGCACTTGTATTAGTGTGGAAAAAACACTTTTTGCACTTGTGATAGTGTTGAAAAACCACTTTTCGCACTTGTGTTAGTGTTGAAAAACCACTTTTCGCACTTGTGTTGGTGCAGGAAACCACTTTTGCACTTGTATTAGTGTGGAAAAACCACTTTTCGCACTTGTGTTAGTGTTGAAAAACCACTTTTCGCACTTGTGTTAGTGTTCAAAAACCACTTTTCGCACTTGTGTTAGTGTTGAAAAACCACTTTTCGCACGTGTTGGTGCAGGAAACTACTTTTGCACTTGTATTAGGTTGGAAAAAACACTTTTCGCACTTGTGTTAGTGTTGAAAAACCACTTTTCGCACTTGTGTTAGTGTTGAAAAACCACTTTTCGCACTTGTGTTGGTGCAGGAAACCACTTTTGCACTTGTATTAGTGTGGAAAAAACACTTTTCGCACTTGTGATAGTGTTGAAAAACCACTTTTCGCACTTGTGTTAGTGTTGAAAAACCACTTTTCGCACTTGTGTTGGTGCAGGAAACCACTTTTGCACTTGTATTAGTGTGGAAAAAACACTTTTTGCACTTGTGATAGTGTTGAAAAACCACTTTTCGCACTTGTGTTAGTGTTGAAAAACCACTTTTCGCACTTGTATTAGTATGGAAAAAACACTTTTTGCACTTGTGATAGTGTTGAAAAACCACTTTTCACACTTGTGTTAGTGTTGAAAAACCACTTTTCGCACTTGTGTTAGTGTTGAAAAACCACTTTTCGCACTTGTGTTGGTGCAGGAAACCACTTTTGCACTTGTATTAGTGTGGAAAAAACACTTTTTGCACTTGTGATAGTGTTGAAAAACCACTTTTCGCACTTGTGTTAGTGTTGAAAAACCACTTTTCGCACTTGTGTTGGTGCAGGAAACCACTTTTGCACTTGTATTAGTGTGGAAAAACCACTTTTCGCACTTGTGTTAGTGTTCAAAAACCACTTTTCGCACTTGTGTTAGTGTTGAAAAACCACTTTTCGCACTTGTGTTAGTGTTGAAAAACCACTACTCACACTTGTGTTGGTGCAGGAAACCACTTTTGCACTTGTATTAGTGTGGAAAAAACACTTTTCGCACTTGTGTTAGTGTTGAAAAACCACTTTTCGCACTTGTGTTAGTGTTGAAAAACCACTTTTCGCACTTGTGTTGGTGCAGGAAACCACTTTTGCACTTGTATTAGTGTGGAAAAAACACTTTTTGCACTTGTGATAGTGTTGAAAAACCACTTTTCGCACTTGTGTTAGTGTTGAAAAACTACTTTTCGCACTTGTGTTGGTGCAGGAAACCACTTTTGCACTTGTATTAGTGTGGAAAAACCACTTTTCGCACTTGTGTTAGTGTTGAAAAACCACTTTTCGCACTTGTGTTAGTGTTCAAAAACCACTTTTCGCACTTGTGTTAGTGTTGAAAAACCACTTTTCGCAAGTGTTGGTGCAGGAAACTACTTTTGCACTTGTATTAGGTTGGAAAAAACACTTTTCGCACTTGTGTTAGTGTTGAAAAACCACTTTTCGCACTTGTGTTAGTGTTGAAAAACCACTTTTCGCACTTGTGTTGGTGCAGGAAACCACTTTTGCACTTGTATTAGTGTGGAAAAAACACTTTTCGCACTTGTGATAGTGTTGAAAAACCACTTTTCGCACTTGTGTTAGTGTTGAAAAACCACTTTTCGCACTTGTGTTGGTGCAGGAAACCACTTTTGCACTTGTATTAGTGTCGAAAAAACACTTTTCGCACTTCTGTTAGTGTTGAAAAACCACTTTTCGCACTTGTGTTGGTGCAGGAAACCACTTTTGCACTTGTATTAGTGTGGAAAAAACACTTTTTGCACTTGTGATAGAAAAACCACTTTTCGCACTTGTGTTAGTGTTGAAAAACCACTTTTCGCACTTGTGTTGGTGCAGGAAACCACTTTTGCACTTGTATTAGTGTGGAAAAACCACTTTTCGCACTTGTGTTAGTGTTGAAAAACCACTTTTCGCACTTGTGTTAGTGTTGAAAAACCACTTTTCGCACTTGTGTTAGTGTTGAAAAACCACTTTTCGCACGTGTTGGTGCAGGAAACTACTTTTGCACTTGTATTAGGTTGGAAAAAACACTTTTCGCACTTGTGTTAGTGTTGAAAAACCACTTTTCGCACTTGTGTTAGTGTTGAAAAACCACTTTTCGCACTTGTGTTGGTGCAGGAAACCACTTTTGCACTTGTATTAGTGTGGAAAAAACACTTTTCGCACTTGTGATAGTGTTGAAAAACCACTTTTCGCACTTGTGTTAGTGTTGAAAAACCACTTTTCGCACTTGTGTTGGTGCAGGAAACCACTTTTGCACTTGTATTAGTGTGGAAAAAACACTTTTTGCACTTGTGATAGTGTTGAAAAACCACTTTTCGCACTTGTGTTAGTGTTGAAAAACCACTTTTCGCACTTGTGTTGGTGCAGGAAACCACTTTTGCACTTATATTAGTGTGGAAAAACCACTTTTTGCACTTGTGTTAGTGTTGAAAAACCACTTTTCGCACTTGTGTTAGTGTTGAAAAACCACTTTTCGCACTTGTGTTAGTGTTGAAAAACCACTTTTCGCACTTGTGTTGGTGCAGGAAACCACTTTTGCACTTGTACTAGTGTGGAAAAAACACTTTTTGCACTTGTGATAGTGTTGAAAAACCACTTTTCGCACTTGTGTTAGTGTTGAAAAACCACTTTTCGCACTTGTGTTAGTGTTGAAAAACCACTTTTCGCACTTGTGTTGGTGCAGGAAACCACTTTTGCACTTGTATTAGTGTGGAAAAACCACTTTTCGCACTTGTGTTAGTGTTGAAAAACCACTTTTCGCACTTGTGTTAGTGTTGAAAAACCACTTTTCGCACTTGTGTTAGTGTTCAAAAACCACTTTTCGCACTTGTGTTAGTGTTGAAAAACCACTTTTCGCACGTGTTGGTGCAGGAAACTACTTTTGCACTTGTATTAGGTTGGAAAAAACACTTTTCGCACTTGTGTTAGTGTTGAAAAACCACTTTTCGCACTTGTGTTAGTGTTGAAAAACCACTTTTCGCACTTGTGTTGGTGCAGGAAACCACTTTTGCACTTGTATTAGTGTGGAAAAAACACTTTTCGCACTTGTGATAGTGTTGAAAAACCACTTTTCGCACTTGTGTTAGTGTTGAAAAACCACTTTTCGCACTTGTGTTGGTGCAGGAAACCACTTTTGCACTTGTATTAGTGTGGAAAAAACACTTTTTGCACTTGTGATAGTGTTGAAAAACCACTTTTCGCACTTGTGTTAGTGTTGAAAAACCACTTTTCGCACTTGTATTAGTGTGGAAAAAACACTTTTTGCACTTGTGATAGTGTTGAAAAACCACTTTTCACACTTGTGTTAGTGTTGAAAAACCACTTTTCGCACTTGTGTTAGTGTTGAAAAACCACTTTTCGCACTTGTGTTGGTGCAGGAAACCACTTTTGCACTTGTATTAGTGTGGAAAAAACACTTTTTGCACTTGTGATAGTGTTGAAAAACCACTTTTCGCACTTGTGTTAGTGTTGAAAAACCACTTTTCGCACTTGTGTTGGTGCAGGAAACCACTTTTGCACTTGTATTAGTGTGGAAAAACCACTTTTCGCACTTGTGTTAGTGTTCAAAAACCACTTTTCGCACTTGTGTTAGTGTTGAAAAACCACTTTTCGCACTTGTGTTAGTGTTGAAAAACCACTTCTCACACTTGTGTTGGTGCAGGAAACCACTTTTGCACTTGTATTAGTGTGGAAAAAACACTTTTCGCACTTGTGTTAGTGTTGAAAAACCACTTTTCGCACTTGTGTTAGTGTTGAAAAACCACTTTTCGCACTTGTGTTGGTGCAGGAAACCACTTTTGCACTTGTATTAGTGTGGAAAAAACACTTTTTGCACTTGTGATAGTGTTGAAAAACCACTTTTCGCACTTGTGTTAGTGTTGAAAAACTACTTTTCGCACTTGTGTTGGTGCAGGAAACCACTTTTGCACTTGTATTAGTGTGGAAAAACCACTTTTCGCACTTGTGTTAGTGTTGAAAAACCACTTTTCGCACTTGTGTTAGTGTTCAAAAACCACTTTTCGCACTTGTGTTAGTGTTGAAAAACCACTTTTCGCAAGTGTTGGTGCAGGAAACTACTTTTGCACTTGTATTAGGTTGGAAAAAACACTTTTCGCACTTGTGTTAGTGTTGAAAAACCACTTTTCGCACTTGTGTTAGTGTTGAAAAACCACTTTTCGCACTTGTGTTGGTGCAGGAAACCACTTTTGCACTTGTATTAGTGTGGAAAAAACACTTTTCGCACTTGTGATAGTGTTGAAAAACCACTTTTCGCACTTGTGTTAGTGTTGAAAAACCACTTTTCGCACTTGTGTTGGTGCAGGAAACCACTTTTGCACTTGTATTAGTGTCGAAAAAACACTTTTCGCACTTGTGTTAGTGTTGAAAAACCACTTTTCGCACTTGTGTTGGTGCAGGAAACCACTTTTGCACTTGTATTAGTGTGGAAAAAACACTTTTTGCACTTGTGATAGTGTTGAAAAACCACTTTTCGCACTTGTGTTAGTGTTGAAAAACCACTTTTCGCACTTGTGTTGGTGCAGGAAACCACTTTTGCACTTGTATTAGTGTGGAAAAACCACTTTTCGCACTTGTGTTAGTGTTGAAAAACCACTTTTCGCACTTGTGTTAGTGTTGAAAAACCACTTTTCGCACTTGTGTTAGTGTTGAAAAACCACTTTTCGCACGTGTTGGTGCAGGAAACTACTTTTGCACTTGTATTAGGTTGGAAAAAACACTTTTCGCACTTGTGTTAGTGTTGAAAAACCACTTTTCGCACTTGTGTTAGTGTTGAAAAACCACTTTTCGCACTTGTGTTGGTGCAGGAAACCACTTTTGCACTTGTATTAGTGTGGAAAAAACACTTTTCGCACTTGTGATAGTGTTGAAAAACCACTTTTCGCACTTGTGTTAGTGTTGAAAAACCACTTTTCGCACTTGTGTTGGTGCAGGAAACCACTTTTGCACTTGTATTAGTGTGGAAAAAACACTTTTTGCACTTGTGATAGTGTTGAAAAACCACTTTTCGCACTTGTGTTAGTGTTGAAAAACCACTTTTCGCACTTGTGTTGGTGCAGGAAACCACTTTTGCACTTATATTAGTGTGGAAAAACCACTTTTTGCACTTGTGTTAGTGTTGAAAAACCACTTTTCGCACTTGTGTTAGTGTTGAAAAACCACTTTTCGCACTTGTGTTAGTGTTGAAAAACCACTTTTCGCACTTGTGTTGGTGCAGGAAACCACTTTTGCACTTGTACTAGTGTGGAAAAAACACTTTTTGCACTTGTGATAGTGTTGAAAAACCACTTTTCGCACTTGTGTTAGTGTTGAAAAACCACTTTTCGCACTTGTGTTAGTGTTGAAAAACCACGTTTCGCACTTGTGTTGGTGCAGGAAACCACTTTTGCACTTGTATTAGTGTGGAAAAACCACTTTTCGCACTTGTGTTAGTGTTGAAAAACCACTTTTCGCACTTGTGTTAGTGTTGAAAAACCACTTTTCGCACTTGTGTTGGTGCAGGAAACCACTTTTGCACTTGTATTAGTGTGGAAAAAACACTTTTTGCACTTGTGATAGTGTTGAAAAACCACTTTTCGCACTTGTGTTAGTGTTGAAAAACCACTTTTCGCACTTGTGTTGGTGTTGAAAAACCACTTTTCGCACTTGTGTTGGTGCAGGAAACCACTTTTGCACTTGTATTAGTGTGGAAAAACCACTTTTTGCACTTGTGTTAGTGTTGAAAAACCACTTTTCGCACTTGTGTTGGTGCAGGAAACCACTTTTGCACTTGTATTAGTGTTGAAAAACCACTTTTCGCACTTGTGTTAGTATTGAAAAACCACTTTTCGCACTTGTGTTAGTGTTGAAAAACCACTTTTCCCACTTGTGTTAGTGTTGAAAAACCACTTTTCGCACTTGTGTTAGTGTTGAAAAACCACTTTTCGCACTTGTGTTGGTGCAGGAAACCACTTTTGCACTTGTATTAGTGTGGAAAAACCACTTTTTGCACTTGTGTTAGTGTTGAAAAACCACTTTTCGCACTTGTGTTGGTGCAGGAAACCACTTTTGCACTTGTATTAGTGTGGAAAAACCACTTTTCGCACTTGTGTTAGTGTTGAAAAACCACTTTTCGCACTTGTGTTAGTGTTGAAAAACCACTTTTCGCACTTGTGTTAGTGTTGAAAAACCACTTTTCGCACTTGTGTTAGTGTTGAAAAACCACTTTTCGCACTTGTGTTGGTGCAGGAAACCACTTTTGCACTTGTATTAGTGTGGAAAAACCACTTTTCGCACTTGTGTTAGTGTTGAAAAACCACTTTTCGCACTTGTGTTAGTGTTGAAAAACCACTTTTCGCACTTGTGTTGGTGCAGGAAACCACTTTTGCACTTGTATTCGTGTGGAAAAAACACTTTTTGCACTTGTGATAGTGTTGAAAAACCACTTTTCACACTTGTATTAATGTTGAAAAACCACTTTTCGCACTTGTGTTGGTGCAGGAAACCACTTTTGCACTTGTATTAGTGTGGAAAAACCACTTTTCGCACTTGTGTTAGTGTTGAAAAACCACTTTTCGCAATTGTGTTAGTGTTGAAAAACCACTTTTCGCACTTGTGTTGGTGCAGGAAACCACTTTTGCACTTGTATTAGTGTGGAAAAAACACTTTTTGCACTTGTGATAGTGTTGAAAAACCACTTTTCGCACTTGTGTTAGTGTTGAAAAACCACTTTTCGCACTTGTGTTGGTGCAGGAAACCACTTTTGCACTTGTATTAGTGTGGAAAAACCACTTTTCGCACTTGTGTTAGTGTTGAAAAACCACTTTTCGCACTTGTGTTGGTGCAGGAAACCACTTTTGCACTTGTATTAGTGTGGAAAAACCACTTTTCGCACTTGTGATAGTGTTGAAAAACCACTTTTCGCACTTGTGTTAGTGTTGAAAAACCACTTTTCGCACTTGTGTTGGTGCAGGAAACCACTTTTGCACTTGTATTAGTGTGGAAAAACCACTTTTCGCACTTGTGTTAGTGTTGAAAAACCACTTTTCGCACTTGTGTTAGTGTTGAAAAACCACTTTTCGCACTTGTGTTAGTGTTGAAAAACCACTTTTCGCACGTGTTGGTGCAGGAAACTACTTTTGCACTTGTATTAGGTTGGAAAAAACACTTTTCGCACTTGTGTTAGTGTTGAAAAACCACTTTTCGCACTTGTGTTACTGTTGAAAAACCACTTTTCGCACTTGTGTTGGTGCAGGAAACCACTTTTGCACTTGTATTAGTGTGGAAAAAACACTTTTCGCACTTGTGATAGTGTTGAAAAACCACTTTTCGCACTTGTGTTAGTGTTGAAAAACCACTTTTCGCACTTGTGTTGGTGCAGGAAACCACTTTTGCACTTGTATTAGTGTGGAAAAAACACTTTTTGCACTTGTGATAGTGTTGAAAAACCACTTTTCGCACTTGTGTTAGTGTTGAAAAACCACTTTTCGCACTTGTGTTGGTGCAGGAAACCACTTTTGCACTTATATTGGTGTGGAAAAACCACTTTTTGCACTTGTGTTAGTGTTGAAAAACCACTTTTCGCACTTGTGTTAGTGTTGAAAAACCACTTTTCGCACTTGTGTTAGTGTTGAAAAACCACTTTTCGCACTTGTGTTGGTGCAGGAAACCACTTTTGCACTTGTATTAGTGTGTAAAAAACACTTTTTGCACTTGTGATAGTGTTGAAAAACCACTTTTCGCACTTGTGTTAGTGTTGAAAAACCACTTTTCGCACTTGTGTTAGTGTTGAAAAACCACTTTTCGCACTTGTGTTGGTGCAGGAAACCACTTTTGCACTTGTATTAGTGTGGCAAAACCACTTTTCGCACTTGTGTTAGTGTTGAAAAACCACTTTTCGCACTTGTGTTAGTGTTGAAAAACCACTTTTCGCACTTGTGTTGGTGCAGGAAACCACTTTTGCACTTGTATTAGTGTGGAAAAAACACTTTTTGCACTTGTGATAGTGTTGAAAAACCACTTTTGCACTTGTATTAGTGTCGAAAAACCACTTTTTGCACTTGTGTTAGTGTTGAAAAACCACTTTTCGCACTTGTGTTAGTGTTGAAAAACCACTTTTCGCACTTGTGTTAGTGTTGAAAAACCACTTTTCGCACTTGTGTTGGTGCAGGAAACCACTTTTGCACTTGTATTAGTGTGGAAAAAACACTTTTTGCACTTGTGATAGTGTTGAAAAACCACTTTTGCACTTGTATTAGTGTGGAAAAACCACTTTTTGCACTTGTGTTAGTGTTGAAAAAACACTTTTCGCAGTTGTGTTAGTGTTGAAAAACCACTTTTCGCACTTGTGTTGGTGCGGGAAACCACTTTTGCACTTGTATTCGTGTGGAAAAAACACTTTTTGCACTTGTGATAGTGTTGAAAAACCACTTTTCACACTTGTGTTAGTGTTGAAAAACCACTTTTCGCACTTGTGTTGGTGCAGGAAACCACTTTTGCACTTGTATTAGTGTGGAAAAACCACTTTTTGCACTTGTGTTAGTGTTGAAAAACCACTTTTCGCACTTGTGTTAGTGTTGAAAAACCACTTTTCGCACTTGTGTTGGTGCAGGAAACCACTTTTGCACTTGTATTAGTGTGGAAAAAACACTTTTTGCACTTGTGATAGTGTTGAAAAACCACTTTTCGCACTTGTGTTAGTGTTGAAAAACCACTTTTCGCACTTGTGTTGGTGCAGGAAACCACTTTTGCACTTGTATTAGTGTGGAAAAACCACTTTTCGCACTTGTGTTAGTGTTCAAAAACCACTTTTCGCACTTGTGTTAGTGTTGAAAAACCACTTTTCGCACTTGTGTTAGTGTTGAAAAACCACTTCTCACACTTGTGTTGGTGCAGGAAACCACTTTTGCACTTGTATTAGTGTGGAAAAAACACTTTTCGCACTTGTGTTAGTGTTGAAAAACCACTTTTCGCACTTGTGTTAGTGTTGAAAAACCACTTTTCGCACTTGTGTTGGTGCAGGAAACCACTTTTGCACTTGTATTAGTGTGGAAAAAACACTTTTTGCACTTGTGATAGTGTTGAAAAACCACTTTTCGCACTTGTGTTAGTGTTGAAAAACCACTTTTCGCACTTGTGTTGGTGCAGGAAACCACTTTTGCACTTGTATTAGTGTGGAAAAACCACTTTTCGCACTTGTGTTAGTGTTGAAAAACCACTTTTCGCACTTGTGTTAGTGTTCAAAAACCACTTTTCGCACTTGTGTTAGTGTTGAAAAACCACTTTTCGCACGTGTTGGTGCAGGAAACTACTTTTGCACTTGTATTAGGTTGGAAAAAACACTTTTCGCACTTGTGTTAGTGTTGAAAAACCACTTTTCGCACTTGTGTTAGTGTTGAAAAACCACTTTTCGCACTTGTGTTGGTGCAGGAAACCACTTTTGCACTTGTATTAGTGTGGAAAAAACACTTTTCGCACTTGTGATAGTGTTGAAAAACCACTTTTCGCACTTGTGTTAGTGTTGAAAAACCACTTTTCGCACTTGTGTTGGTGCAGGAAACCACTTTTGCACTTGTATTAGTGTGGAAAAAACACTTTTTGCACTTGTGATAGTGTTGAAAAACCACTTTTCGCACTTGTGTTAGTGTTGAAAAACCACTTTTCGCACTTGTATTAGTGTGGAAAAAACACTTTTTGCACTTGTGATAGTGTTGAAAAACCACTTTTCACACTTGTGTTAGTGTTGAAAAACCACTTTTCGCACTTGTGTTGTTGCAGGAAACCACTTTTGCACTTGTATTAGTGTGGAAAAAACACTTTTTGCACTTGTGATAGTGTTGAAAAACCACTTTTGCACTTGTATTAGTGTGGAAAAACCACTTTTTGCACTTGTGTTAGTGTTGAAAAAACACTTTTCGCAGTTGTGTTAGTGTTGAAAAACCACTTTTCGCACTTGTGTTGGTGCGGGAAACCACTTTTGCACTTGTATTCGTGTGGAAAAAACACTTTTTGCACTTGTGATAGTGTTGAAAAACCACTTTTCACACTTGTGTTAGTGTTGAAAAACCACTTTTCGCACTTGTGTTGGTGCAGGAAACCACTTTTGCACTTGTATTAGTGTGGAAAAACCACTTTTTGCACTTGTGTTAGTGTTGAAAAACCACTTTTCGCACTTGTGTTAGTGTTGAAAAACCACTTTTCGCACTTGTGTTGGTGCAGGAAACCACTTTTGCACTTGTATTAGTGTGGAAAAAACACTTTTTGCACTTGTGATAGTGTTGAAAAACCACTTTTCGCACTTGTGTTAGTGTTGAAAAACCACTTTTCGCACTTGTGTTGGTGCAGGAAACCACTTTTGCACTTGTATTAGTGTGGAAAAACCACTTTTCGCACTTGTGTTAGTGTTCAAAAACCACTTTTCGCACTTGTGTTAGTGTTGAAAAACCACTTTTCGCACTTGTGTTAGTGTTGAAAAACCACTTCTCACACTTGTGTTGGTGCAGGAAACCACTTTTGCACTTGTATTAGTGTGGAAAAAACACTTTTCGCACTTGTGTTAGTGTTGAAAAACCACTTTTCGCACTTGTGTTAGTGTTGAAAAACCACTTTTCGCACTTGTGTTGGTGCAGGAAACCACTTTTGCACTTGTATTAGTGTGGAAAAAACACTTTTTGCACTTGTGATAGTGTTGAAAAACCACTTTTCGCACTTGTGTTAGTGTTGAAAAACCACTTTTCGCACTTGTGTTGGTGCAGGAAACCACTTTTGCACTTGTATTAGTGTGGAAAAACCACTTTTCGCACTTGTGTTAGTGTTGAAAAACCACTTTTCGCACTTGTGTTAGTGTTCAAAAACCACTTTTCGCACTTGTGTTAGTGTTGAAAAACCACTTTTCGCACGTGTTGGTGCAGGAAACTACTTTTGCACTTGTATTAGGTTGGAAAAAACACTTTTCGCACTTGTGTTAGTGTTGAAAAACCACTTTTCGCACTTGTGTTAGTGTTGAAAAACCACTTTTCGCACTTGTGTTGGTGCAGGAAACCACTTTTGCACTTGTATTAGTGTGGAAAAAACACTTTTCGCACTTGTGATAGTGTTGAAAAACCACTTTTCGCACTTGTGTTAGTGTTGAAAAACCACTTTTCGCACTTGTGTTGGTGCAGGAAACCACTTTTGCACTTGTATTAGTGTGGAAAAAACACTTTTTGCACTTGTGATAGTGTTGAAAAACCACTTTTCGCACTTGTGTTAGTGTTGAAAAACCACTTTTCGCACTTGTATTAGTGTGGAAAAAACACTTTTTGCACTTGTGATAGTGTTGAAAAACCACTTTTCACACTTGTGTTAGTGTTGAAAAACCACTTTTCGCACTTGTGTTGTTGCAGGAAACCACTTTTGCACTTGTATTAGTGTGGAAAAACCACTTTTCGCACTTGTGTTAGTGTTGAAAAACCACTTTTCGCACTTGTGTTAGTGTTGAAAAACCACTTTTTGCACTTGTGTTAGTGTTGAAAAACCACTTTTCGCACTTGTGTTGGTGCAGGAAACCACTTTTGCACTTATATTAGTGTGGAAAAACCACTTTTTGCACTTGTGTTAGTGTTGAAAAACCACTTTTCGCACTTGTGTTATTGTTGAAAAACCACTTTTCGCACTTGTGTTAGTGTTGAAAAACCACTTTTCGCACTTGTGTTGGTGCAGGAAACCACTTTTGCACTTGTACTAGTGTGGAAAAAACACTTTTTGCACTTGTGATAGTGTTGAAAAACCACTTTTCGCACTTGTGTTAGTGTTGAAAAACCACTTTTCGCACTTGTGTTAGTGTTGAAAAACCACTTTTCGCACTTGTGTTGGTGCAGGAAACCACTTTTGCACTTGTATTAGTGTGGAAAAACCACTTTTCGCACTTGTGTTAGTGTTGAAAAACCACTTTTCGCACTTGTGTTAGTGTTGAAAAACCACTTTTCGCACTTGTGTTGGTGCAGGAAACCACTTTTGCACTTGTATTAGTGTGGAAAAAACACTTTTTGCACTTGTGATAGTGTTGAAAAACCACTTTTCGCACTTGTGTTAGTGTTGAAAAACCACTTTTCGCACTTGTGTTGGTGTTGAAAAACCACTTTTCGCACTTGTGTTGGTGCAGGAAACCACTTTTGCACTTGTATTAGTGTGGAAAAACCACTTTTTGCACTTGTGTTAGTGTTGAAAAACCACTTTTCGCACTTGTGTTGGTGCAGGAAACCACTTTTGCACTTGTATTAGTGTTGAAAAACCACTTTTCGCACTTGTGTTAGTGTTGAAAAACCACTTTTCGCACTTGTGTTAGTGTTGAAAAACCACTTTTCCCACTTGTGTTAGTGTTGAAAAACCACTTTTCGCACTTGTGTTAGTGTTGAAAAACCACTTTTCGCACTTGTGTTGGTGCAGGAAACCACTTTTGCACTTGTATTAGTGTGGAAAAACCACTTTTTGCACTTGTGTTATTGTTGAAAAACCACTTTTCGCACTTGTGTTGGTGCAGGAAACCACTTTTGCACTTGTATTAGTGTGGAAAAACCACTTTTCGCACTTGTGTTAGTGTTGAAAAACCACTTTTCGCACTTGTGTTAGTGTTGAAAAACCACTTTTCGCACTTGTGTTAGTGTTGAAAAACCACTTTTCGCACTTGTGTTAGTGTTGAAAAACCACTTTTCGCACTTGTGTTGGTGCAGGAAACCACTTTTGCACTTGTATTAGTGTGGAAAAACCACTTTTCACACTTGTGTTAGTGTTGAAAAACCACTTTTCGCACTTGTGTTAGTGTTGAAAAACCACTTTTCGCACTTGTGTTGGTGCAGGAAACCACTTTTGCACTTGTATTGGTGTGGAAAAACCACTATTCGCACTTGTGTTAGTGTTGAAAAACCACTTTTCGCAGTTGTGTTAGTGTTGAAAAAACACTTTTCGCACTTGTGTTTGTGCAGGAAACCACTTTTGCACTTGTATTCGTGTGGAAAAAACACTTTTTGCACTTGTGATAGTGTTGAAAAACCACTTTTCGCACTTGTGTTAGTGTTGAAAAACCACTTTTCGCACTTGTGTTGGTGCAGGAAACCACTTTTGCACTTATATTAGTGTGGAAAAACCACTTTTTGCACTTGTGTTAGTGTTGAAAAACCACTTTTCGCACTTGTGTTAGTGTTGAAAAACCACTTTTCGCACTTGTGTTAGTGTTGAAAAACCACTTTTCGCACTTGTGTTGGTGCAGGAAACCACTTTTGCACTTGTACTAGTGTGGAAAAAACACTTTTTGCACTTGTGATAGTGTTGAAAAACCACTTTTGCACTTGTATTAGTGTGGAAAAACCACTTTTTGCACTTGTGTTAGTGTTGAAAAAACACTTTTCGCAGTTGTGTCAGTGTTGAAAAACCACTTTTCGCACTTGTGTTGGTGCGGGAAACCACTTTTGCACTTGTATTCGTGTGGAAAAAACACTTTTTGCACTTGTGATAGTGTTGAAAAACCACTTTTCACACTTGTGTTAGTGTTGAAAAACCACTTTTCGCACTTGTGTTGGTGCAGGAAACCACTTTTGCACTTGTATTAGTGTGGAAAAACCACTTTTCGCACTTGTGTTAGTGTTGAAAAACCACTTTTCGCACTTGTGTTAGTGTTGAAAAACCACTTTTCGCACTTGTGTTGGTGCAGGAAACCACTTTTGCACTTGTATTAGTGTGGAAAAAACACTTTTTGCACTTGTGATAGTGTTGAAAAACCACTTTTCGCACTTGTGTTAGTGTTGAAAAACCACTTTTCGCACTTGTGTTGGTGCAGGAAACCACTTTTGCACTTGTATTAGTGTGGAAAAACCACTTTTCGCACTTGTGTTAGTGTTCAAAAACCACTTTTCACACTTGTGTTAGTGTTGAAAAACCACTTTTCGCACTTGTGTTAGTGTTGAAAAACCACCTCTCACACTTGTGTTGGTGCAGGAAACCACTTTTGCACTTGTATTAGTGTGGAAAAAACACTTTTCGCACTTGTGTTAGTGTTGAAAAACCACTTTTCGCACTTGTGTTAGTGTTGAAAAACCACTTTTCGCACTTGTGTTGGTGCAGGAAACCACTTTTGCACTTGTATTAGTGTGGAAAAAACACTTTTTGCACTTGTGATAGTGTTGAAAAACCACTTTTCGCACTTGTGTTAGTGTTGAAAAACCACTTTTCGCACTTGTGTTGGTGCAGGAAACCACTTTTGCACTTGTATTAGTGTGGAAAAACCACTTTTCGCACTTGTGTTAGTGTTGAAAAACCACTTTTCGCACTTGTGTTAGTGTTCAAAAACCACTTTTCGCACTTGTGTTAGTGTTGAAAAACCACTTTTCGCACGTGTTGGTGCAGGAAACTACTTTTGCACTTGTATTAGGTTGGAAAAAACACTTTTCGCACTTGTGTTAGTGTTGAAAAACCACTTTTCGCACTTGTGTTAGTGTTGAAAAACCACTTTTCGCACTTGTGTTGGTGCAGGAAACCACTTTTGCACTTGTATTAGTGTGGAAAAAACACTTTTCGCACTTGTGATAGTGTTGAAAAACCACTTTTCGCACTTGTGTTAATGTTGAAAAACCACTTTTCGCACTTGTGTTGGTGCAGGAAACCACTTTTGCACTTGTATTAGTGTGGAAAAAACACTTTTTGCACTTGTGATAGTGTTGAAAAACCACTTTTCGCACTTGTGTTAGTGTTGAAAAACCACTTTTCGCACTTGTATTAGTGTGGAAAAAACACTTTTTGCACTTGTGATAGTGTTGAAAAACCACTTTTCACACTTGTGTTAGTGTTGAAAAACCACTTTTCGCACTTGTGTTGTTGCAGGAAACCACTTTTGCACTTGTATTAGTGTGGAAAAACCACTTTTTGCACTTGTGTTAGTGTTGAAAAACCACTTTTCGCACTTGTGTTAGTGTTGAAAAACCACTTTTCGCACTTGTGTTGGTGCAGGAAACCACTTTTGCACTTGTATTAGTGTGGAAAAAACACTTTTTGCACTTGTGATAGTGTTGAAAAACCACTTTTCGCACTTGTGTTAGTGTTGAAAAACCACTTTTCGCACTTGTGTTGGTGCAGGAAACCACTTTTGCACTTGTATTAGTGTGGAAAAACCACTTTTCGCACTTGTGTTAGTGTTCAAAAACCACTTTTCGCACTTGTGTTAGTGTTGAAAAACCACTTTTCGCACTTGTGTTAGTGTTGAAAAACCACTTTTCGCACTTGTGTTGGTGCAGGAAACCACTTTTGCACTTGTACTAGTGTGGAAAAAACACTTTTTGCACTTGTGATAGTGTTGAAAAACCACTTTTCGCACTTGTGTTAGTGTTGAAAAACCACTTTTCGCACTTGTGTTAGTGTTGAAAAACCACTTTTCGCACTTGTGTTGGTGCAGGAAACCACTTTTGCACTTGTATTAGTGTGGAAAAACCACTTTTCGCACTTGTGTTAGTGTTGAAAAACCACTTTTCGCACTTGTGTTAGTGTTGAAAAACCACTTTTCGCACTTGTGTTGGTGCAGGAAACCACTTTTGCACTTGTATTAGTGTGGAAATAACACTTTTTGCACTTGTGATAGTGTTGAAAAACCACTTTTCGCACTTGTGTTAGTGTTGAAAAACCACTTTTCGCACTTGTGTTGGTGTTGAAAAACCACTTTTCGCACTTGTGTTGGTGCAGGAAACCACTTTTGCACTTGTATTAGTGTGGAAAAACCACTTTTTGCACTTGTGTTAGTGTTGAAAAACCACTTTTCGCACTTGTGTTGGTGCAGGAAACCACTTTTGCACTTGTATTAGTGTTGAAAAACCACTTTTCGCACTTGTGTTAGTGTTGAAAAACCACTTTTCGCACTTGTGTTAGTGTTGAAAAACCACTTTTCCCACTTGTGTTAATGTTGAAAAACCACTTTTCGCACTTGTGTTAGTGTTGAAAAACCACTTTTCGCACTTGTGTTGGTGCAGGAAACCACTTTTGCACTTGTATTAGTGTGGAAAAACCACTTTTTGCACTTGTGTTAGTGTTGAAAAACCACTTTTCGCACTTGTGTTGGTGCAGGAAACCACTTTTGCACTTGTATTAGTGTGGAAAAACCACTTTTCGCACTTGTGTTAGTGTTGAAAAACCACTTTTCGCACTTGTGTTAGTGTTGAAAAACCACTTTTCGCACTTGTGTTAGTGTTGAAAAACCACTTTTTGCACTTGTGTTAGTGTTGAAAAACCACTTTTCGCACTTGTGTTGGTGCAGGAAACCACTTTTGCACTTGTATTAGTGTGGAAAAACCACTTTTCGCACTTGTGTTAGTGTTGAAAAACCACTTTTCGCACTTGTGTTAGTGTTGAAAAACCACTTTTCGCACTTGTGCTGGTGCAGGAAACCACTTTTGCACTTGTATTGGTGTGGAAAAACCACTATTCGCACTTGTGTTAGTGTTGAAAAACCACTTTTCGCAGTTGTGTTAGTGTTGAAAAAACACTTTTCGCACTTGTGTTGGTGCAGGAAACCACTTTTGCACTTGTATTCGTGTGGAAAAAACACTTTTTGCACTTGTGATAGTGTTGAAAAACCACTTTTCACACTTGTGTTAGTGTTGAAAAACCACTTTTCGCACTTGTGTTGGTGCAGGAAACCACTTTTGCACTTGTATTAGTGTGGAAAAACCACTTTTCGCACTTGTGTTAGTGTTGAAAAACCACTTTTCGCAATTGTGTTAGTGTTGAAAAACCACTTTTCGCACTTGTGTTGGTGCAGGAAACCACTTTTGCACTTGTATTAGTGTGGAAAAAACACTTTTTGCACTTGTGATAATGTTGAAAAACCACTTTTCGCACTTGTGTTAGTGTTGAAAAACCACTTTTCGCACTTGTGTTGGTGCAGGAAACCACTTTTGCACTTGTATTAGTGTGGAAAAACCACTTTTCGCACTTGTGTTAGTGTTGAAAAACCACTTTTCGCACTTGTGTTGGTGCAGGAAACCACTTTTGCACTTGTATTAGTGTGGAAAAACCACTTTTCGCACTTGTGATAGTGTTGAAAAACCACTTTTCGCACTTGTGTTAGTGTTGAAAAACCACTTTTCGCACTTGTGTTGGTGCAGGAAACCACTTTTGCACTTGTATTAGTGTGGAAAAACCACTTTTCGCACTTGTGTTAGTGTTGAAAAACCACTTTTCGCACTTGTGTTAGTGTTGAAAAACCACTTTTCGCACTTGTGTTAGTGTTGAAAAACCACTTTTCGCACGTGTTGGTGCAGGAAACTACTTTTGCACTTGTATTAGGTTGGAAAAAACACTTTTCGCACTTGTGTTAGTGTTGAAAAACCACTTTTCGCACTTGTGTTAGTGTTGAAAAACCACTTTTCGCACTTGTGTTGGTGCAGGAAACCACTTTTGCACTTGTATTAGTGTGGAAAAAACACTTTTCGCACTTGTGATAGTGTTGAAAAACCACTTTTCGCACTTGTGTTAGTGTTGAAAAACCACTTTTCGCACTTGTGTTGGTGCAGGAAACCACTTTTGCACTTGTATTAGTGTGGAAAAAACACTTTTTGCACTTGTGATAGTGTTGAAAAACCACTTTTCGCACTTGTGTTAGTGTTGAAAAACCACTTTTCGCACTTGTGTTGGTGCAGGAAACCACTTTTGCACTTATATTGGTGTGGAAAAACCACTTTTTGCACTTGTGTTAGTGTTGAAAAACCACTTTTCGCACTTGTGTTAGTGTTGAAAAACCACTTTTCGCACTTGTGTTAGTGTTGAAAAACCACTTTTCGCACTTGTGTTGGTGCAGGAAACCACTTTTGCACTTGTATTAGTGTGTAAAAAACACTTTTTGCACTTGTGATAGTGTTGAAAAACCACTTTTCGCACTTGTGTTAGTGTTGAAAAACCACTTTTCGCACTTGTGTTAGTCTTGAAAAACCACTTTTCGCCCTTGTGTTGGTGCAGGAAACCACTTTTGCACTTGTATTAGTGTGGCAAAACCACTTTTCGCACTTGTGTTAGTGTTGAAAAACCACTTTTCGCACTTGTGTTAGTGTTGAAAAACCACTTTTCGCACTTGTGTTGGTGCAGGAAACCACTTTTGCACTTGTATTAGTGTGGAAAAAACACTTTTTGCACTTGTGATAGTGTTGAAAAACCACTTTTGCACTTGTATTAGTGTGGAAAAACCACTTTTTGCACTTGTGTTAGTGTTGAAAAAACACTTTTCGCAGTTGTGTTAGTGTTGAAAAACCACTTTTCGCACTTGTGTTGGTGCGGGAAACCACTTTTGCACTTGTATTCGTGTGGAAAAAACACTTTTTGCACTTGTGATAGTGTTGAAAAACCACTTTTCACACTTGTGTTAGTGTTGAAAAACCACTTTTCGCACTTGTGTTGGTGCAGGAAACCACTTTTGCACTTGTATTAGTGTGGAAAAACCACTTTTCGCACTTGTGTTAGTGTTGAAAAACCACTTTTCGCACTTGTGTTAGTGTTGAAAAACCACTTTTCGCACTTGTGTTGGTGCAGGAAACCACTTTTGCACTTGTATTAGTGTGGAAAAAACACTTTTTGCACTTGTGATAGTGTTGAAAAACCACTTTTCGCACTTGTGTTAGTGTTGAAAAACCACTTTTCGCACTTGTGTTGGTGCAGGAAACCACTTTTGCACTTGTATTAGTGTGGAAAAACCACTTTTCGCACTTGTGTTAGTGTTCAAAAACCACTTTTCGCACTTGTGTTAGTGTTGAAAAACCACTTTTCGCACTTGTGTTAGTGTTGAAAAACCACTTCTCACACTTGTGTTGGTGCAGGAAACCACTTTTGCACTTGTATTAGTGTGGAAAAAACACTTTTCGCACTTGTGTTAGTGTTGAAAAACCACTTTTCGCACTTGTGTTAGTGTTGAAAAACCACTTTTCGCACTTGTGTTGGTGCAGGAAACCACTTTTGCACTTGTATTAGTGTGGAAAAAACACTTTTTGCACTTGTGATAGTGTTGAAAAACCACTTTTCGCACTTGTGTTAGTGTTGAAAAACCACTTTTCGCACTTGTGTTGGTGCAGGAAACCACTTTTGCACTTGTATTAGTGTGGAAAAACCACTTTTCGCACTTGTGTTAGTGTTGAAAAACCACTTTTCGCACTTGTGTTAGTGTTCAAAAACCACTTTTCGCACTTGTGTTAGTGTTGAAAAACCACTTTTCGCACGTGTTGGTGCAGGAAACTACTTTTGCACTTGTATTAGGTTGGAAAAAACACTTTTCGCACTTGTGTTAGTGTTGAAAAACCACTTTTCGCACTTGTGTTAGTGTTGAAAAACCACTTTTCGCACTTGTGTTGGTGCAGGAAACCACTTTTGCACTTGTATTAGTGTGGAAAAAACACTTTTCGCACTTGTGATAGTGTTGAAAAACCACTTTTCGCACTTGTGTTAATGTTGAAAAACCACTTTTCGCACTTGTGTTGGTGCAGGAAACCACTTTTGCACTTGTATTAGTGTGGAAAAAACACTTTTTGCACTTGTGATAGTGTTGAAAAACCACTTTTCGCACTTGTGTTAGTGTTGAAAAACCACTTTTCGCACTTGTATTAGTGTGGAAAAAACACTTTTTGCACTTGTGATAGTGTTGAAAAACCACTTTTCACACTTGTGTTAGTGTTGAAAAACCACTTTTCGCACTTGTGTTGTTGCAGGAAACCACTTTTGCACTTGTATTAGTGTGGAAAAACCACTTTTCGCACTTGTGTTATTGTTGAAAAACCACTTTTCGCACTTGTGTTAGTGTTGAAAAACCACTTTTCGCACTTGTGTTGGTGCAGGAAACCACTTTTGCACTTGTATTAGTGTGGAAAAAACACTTTTTGCACTTGTGATAGTGTTGAAAAACCACTTTTCGCACTTGTGTTAGTGTTGAAAAACCACTTTTCGCACTTGTGTTGGTGCAGGAAACCGCTTTTGCACTTGTATTAGTGTGGAAAAACCACTTTTCGCACTTGTGTTAGTGTTCAAAAACCACTTTTCGCACTTGTGTTAGTGTTGAAAAACCACTTTTCGCACTTGTGTTGGTGTTGAAAAACCACTTTTCGCACTTGTGTTGGTGAAGGAAACCACTTTTGCACTTGTATTAGTGTGGAAAAACCACTTTTTGCACTTGTGTTAGTGTTGAAAAACCACTTTTCGCACTTGTGTTGGTGCAGGAAACCACTTTTGCACTTGTATTAGTGTGGAAATCCACTTTTCGCACTTGTGTTAGTGTTGAAAAACCACTTTTCGCACTTGTGTTAGTGTTGAAAAACCACTTTTCGCACTTGTGTTAGTGTTGAAAAACCACTTTTCGCACTTGTGTTAGTGTTGAAAAACCACTTTTCGCACTTGTGTTGGTGCAGGAAACCACTTTTGCACTTGTATTAGTGTGGAAAAACCACTTTTTGCACTTGTGTTAGTGTTGAAAAACCACTTTTCGCAATTGTGTTGGTGCAGGAAACCACTTTTGCACTTATATTAGTGTGGAAAAACCACTTTTCGCACTTGTGTTAGTGTTGAAAAACCACTTTTCGCACTTGTGTTAGTGTTGAAAAACCACTTTTCGCACTTGTGTTGGTGCAGGAAACCACTTTTGCACTTGTATTAGTGTGGAAAAACCACTATTCGCACTTGTGTTAGTGTTGAAAAACCACTTTTCGCAGTTGTGTTAGTGTTGAAAAACCACTTTTCGCACTTGTGTTGGTGCAGGAAACCACTTTTGCACTTGTATTAGTGTGGAAAAACCACTATTCGCACTTGTGTTAGTGTTGAAAAACCACTTTTCGCACTTGTGATAGTGTTGAAAAACCACTTTTCGCACTTGTGTTAGTGTTGAAAAACCACTTTTCGCACTTGTGTTGGTGCAGGAAACCACTTTTGCACTTGTATTAGTGTGGAAAAACCACTTTTTGCACTTGTGTTAGTGTTGAAAAACCACTTTTCGCACTTGTGTTGGTGCAGGAAACCACTTTTGCACTTGTATTAGTGTGGAAAAACCACTTTTCGCACTTGTGTTAGTGTTGAAAAACCACTTTTCGCACTTGTGTTAGTGTTGAAAAACCACTTTTCGCACTTGTGTTAGTGTTGAAAAACCACTTTTCGCACTTGTGTTAGTGTTGAAAAACCACTTTTCGCACTTGTGTTGGTGCAGGAAACCACTTTTGCACTTGTATTAGTGTGGAAAAACCACTTTTCGCACTTGTGTTAGTGTTGAAAAACCACTTTTCGCACTTGTGTTAGTGTTGAAAAACCACTTTTCGCACTTGTGTTGGTGCAGGAAACCACTTTTGCACTTGTATTGGTGTGGAAAAACCACTATTCGCACTTGTGTTAGTGTTGAAAAACCACTTTTCGCAGTTGTGTTAGTGTTGAAAAAACACTTTTCGCACTTGTGTTGGTGCAGGAAACCACTTTTGCACTTGTATTCGTGTGGAAAAAACACTTTTTGCACTTGTGATAGTGTTGAAAAACCACTTTTCACACTTGTGTTAGTGTTGAAAAACCACTTTTCGCACTTGTGTTGGTGCAGGAAACCACTTTTGCACTTGTATTAGTGTGGAAAAACCACTTTTCGCACTTGTGTTAGTGTTGAAAAACCACTTTTCGCAATTGTGTTAGTGTTGAAAAACCACTTTTCGCACTTGTGTTGGTGCAGGAAACCACTTTTGCACTTGTATTAGTGTGGAAAAAACACTTTTTGCACTTGTGATAATGTTGAAAAACCACTTTTCGCACTTGTGTTAGTGTTGAAAAACCACTTTTCGCACTTGTGTTGGTGCAGGAAACCACTTTTGCACTTGTATTAGTGTGGAAAAACCACTTTTCGCACTTGTGTTAGTGTTGAAAAACCACTTTTCGCACTTGTGTTCGTGCAGGAAACCACTTTTGCACTTGTATTAGTGTGGAAAAACCACTTTTCGCACTTGTGATAGTGTTGAAAAACCACTTTTCGCACTTGTGTTAGTGTTGAAAAACCACTTTTCGCACTTGTGTTGGTGCAGGAAACCACTTTTGCACTTGTATTAGTGTGGAAAAACCACTTTTCGCACTTGTGTTAGTGTTGAAAAACCACTTTTCGCACTTGTGTTAGTGTTGAAAAACCACTTTTCGCACTTGTGTTAGTGTTGAAAAACCACTTTTCGCACGTGTTGGTGCAGGAAACTACTTTTGCACTTGTATTAGGTTGGAAAAAACACTTTTCGCACTTGTGTTAGTGTTGAAAAACCACTTTTCGCACTTGTGTTAGTGTTGAAAAACCACTTTTCGCACTTGTGTTGGTGCAGGAAACCACTTTTGCACTTGTATTAGTGTGGAAAAAACACTTTTCGCACTTGTGATAGTGTTGAAAAACCACTTTTCGCACTTGTGTTAGTGTTGAAAAACCACTTTTCGCACTTGTGTTAGTGTTGAAAAACCACTTTTCGCACTTGTGTTGGTGCAGGAAACCACTTTTGCACTTGTATTAGTGTGGAAAAACCACTTTTCGCACTTGTGTTAGTGTTGAAAAACCACTTTTCGCACTTGTGTTAGTGTTGAAAAACCACTTTTCGCACTTGTGTTAGTGTTGAAAAACCACTTTTCGCACGTGTTGGTGCAGGAAACTACTTTTGCACTTGTATTAGGTTGGAAAAAACACTTTTCGCACTTGTGTTAGTGTTGAAAAACCACTTTTCGCACTTGTGTTAGTGTTGAAAAACCACTTTTCGCACTTGTGTTGGTGCAGGAAACCACTTTTGCACTTGTATTAGTGTGGAAAAAACACTTTTCGCACTTGTGATAGTGTTGAAAAACCACTTTTCGCACTTGTGTTAGTGTTGAAAAACCACTTTTCGCACTTGTGTTGGTGCAGGAAACCACTTTTGCACTTGTATTAGTGTGGAAAAAACACTTTTTGCACTTGTGATAGTGTTGAAAAACCACTTTTCGCACTTGTGTTAGTGTTGAAAAACCACTTTTCGCACTTGTGTTGGTGAAGGAAACCACTTTTGCACTTATATTGGTGTGGAAAAACCACTTTTTGCACTTGTGTTAGTGTTGAAAAACCACTTTTCGCACTTGTGTTAGTGTTGAAAAACCACTTTTCGCACTTGTGTTAGTGTTGAAAAACCACTTTTCGCACTTGTGTTGGTGCAGGAAACCACTTTTGCACTTGTATTAGTGTGTAAAAAACACTTTTTGCACTTGTGATAGTGTTGAAAAACCACTTTTCGCACTTGTGTTAGTGTTGAAAAACCACTTTTCGCACTTGTGTTAGTGTTGAAAAACCACTTTTCGCCCTTGTGTTGGTGCAGGAAACCACTTTTGCACTTGTATTAGTGTGGCAAAACCACTTTTCGCACTTGTGTTAGTGTTGAAAAACCACTTTTCGCACTTGTGTTAGTGTTGAAAAACCACTTTTCGCACTTGTGTTGGTGCAGGAAACCACTTTTGCACTTGTATTAGTGTGGAAAAAACACTTTTTGCACTTGTGATAGTGTTGAAAAACCACTTTTGCACTTGTATTAGTGTGGAAAAACCACTTTTTGCACTTGTGTTAGTGTTGAAAAAACACTTTTTGCAGTTGTGTTAGTGTTGAAAAACCACTTTTCGCACTTGTGTTGGTGCGGGAAACCACTTTTGCACTTGTATTCGTGTGGAAAAAACACTTTTTGCACTTGTGATAGTGTTGAAAAACCACTTTTCACACTTGTGTTAGTGTTGAAAAACCACTTTTCGCACTTGTGTTGGTGCAGGAAACCACTTTTGCACTTGTATTAGTGTGGAAAAACCACTTTTCGCACTTGTGTTAGTGTTGAAAAACCACTTTTCGCACTTGTGTTAGTGTTGAAAAACCACTTTTCGCACTTGTGTTGGTGCAGGAAACCACTTTTGCACTTGTATTAGTGTGGAAAAAACACTTTTTGCACTTGTGATAGTGTTGAAAAACCACTTTTCGCACTTGTGTTAGTGTTGAAAAACCACTTTTCGCACTTGTGTTGGTGCAGGAAACCACTTTTGCACTTGTATTAGTGTGGAAAAACCACTTTTCGCACTTGTGTTAGTGTTCAAAAACCACTTTTCGCACTTGTTTTAGTGTTGAAAAACCACTTTTCGCACTTGTGTTAGTGTTGAAAAACCACTTCTCACACTTGTGTTGGTGCAGGAAACCACTTTTGCACTTGTATTAGTGTGGAAAAAACACTTTTCGCACTTGTGTTAGTGTTGAAAAACCACTTTTCGCACTTGTGTTAGTGTTGAAAAACCACTTTTCGCACTTGTGTTGGTGCAGGAAACCACTTTTGCACTTGTATTAGTGTGGAAAAAACACTTTTTGCACTTGTGATAGTGTTGAAAAACCACTTTTCGCACTTGTGTTAGTGTTGAAAAACCACTTTTCGCACTTGTGTTGGTGCAGGAAACCACTTTTGCACTTGTATTAGTGTGGAAAAACCACTTTTCGCACTTGTGTTAGTGTTGAAAAACCACTTTTCGCACTTGTGTTAGTGTTCAAAAACCACTTTTCGCACTTGTGTTAGTGTTGAAAAACCACTTTTCGCACGTGTTGGTGCAGGAAACTACTTTTGCACTTGTATTAGGTTGGAAAAAACACTTTTCGCACTTGTGTTAGTGTTGAAAAACCACTTTTCGCACTTGTGTTAGTGTTGAAAAACCACTTTTCGCACTTGTGTTGGTGCAGGAAACCACTTTTGCACTTGTATTAGTGTGGAAAAAACACTTTTCGCACTTGTGATAGTGTTGAAAAACCACTTTTCGCACTTGTGTTAATGTTGAAAAACCACTTTTCGCACTTTTGTTGGTGCAGGAAACCACTTTTGCACTTGTATTAGTGTGGAAAAAACACTTTTTGCACTTGTGATAGTGTTGAAAAACCACTTTTCGCACTTGTGTTAGTGTTGAAAAACCACTTTTCGCACTTGTATTAGTGTGGAAAAAACACTTTTTGCACTTGTGATAGTGTTGAAAAACCACTTTTCACACTTGTGTTAGTGTTGAAAAACCACTTTTCGCACTTGTGTTGTTGCAGGAAACCACTTTTGCACTTGTATTAGTGTGGAAAAACCACTTTTTGCACTTGTGTTAGTGTTGAAAAACCACTTTTCGCACTTGTGTTAGTGTTGAAAAACCACTTTTCGCACTTGTGTTGGTGCAGGAAACCACTTTTGCACTTGTATTAGTGTGGAAAAAACACTTTTTGCACTTGTGATAGTGTTGAAAAACCACTTTTCGCACTTGTGTTAGTGTTGAAAAACCACTTTTCGCACTTGTGTTGGTGCAGGAAACCACTTTTGCACTTGTATTAGTGTGGAAAAACCACTTTTCGCACTTGTGTTAGTGTTCAAAAACCACTTTTCGCACTTGTGTTAGTGTTGAAAAACCACTTTTCGCACTTGTGTTAGTGTTGAAAAACCACTTCTCGCACTTGTGTTGGTGCAGGAAACCACTTTTGCACTTGTATTAGTGTGGAAAAAACACTTTTCGCACTTGTGTTAGTGTTGAAAAACCACTTTTCGCACTTGTGTTAGTGTTGAAAAACCACTTTTCGCACTTGTGTTGGTGCAGGAAACCACTTTTGCACTTGTATTAGTGTGGAAAAAACACTTTTTGCACTTGTGATAGTGTTGAAAAACCACTTTTCGCACTTGTGTTAGTGTTGAAAAACCACTTTTCGCACTTGTGTTGGTGCAGGAAACCACTTTTGCACTTGTATTAGTGTGGAAAAACCACTTTTCGCACTTGTGTTAGTGTTGAAAAAACACTTTTCGCACTTGTGTTAGTGTTGAAAAACCACTTTTCGCACTTGTGTTAGTGTTGAAAAACCACTTTTCGCACTTGTGTTAGTGTGGAAAAAACACTTTTTGCACTTGTGATAGTGTTGAAAAACCACTTTTCACACTTGTGTTAGTGTTGAAAAACCACTTTTCGCACTTGTGTTGTTGCAGGAAACCACTTTTGCACTTGTATTAGTGTGGAAAAACCACTTTTCGCACTTGTGTTAGTGTTGAAAAACCACTTTTCGCACTTGTGTTAGTGTTGAAAAACCACTTTTCGCACTTGTGTTGGTGCAGGAAACCACTTTTGCACTTGTATTAGTGTGGAAAAAACACTTTTTGCACTTGTGATAGTGTTGAAAAACCACTTTTCGCACTTGTGTTAGTGTTGAAAAACCACTTTTCGCACTTGTGTTGGTGCAGGAAACCACTTTTGCACTTGTATTAGTGTGGAAAAACCACTTTTCGCACTTGTGTTAGTGTTCAAAAACCACTTTTCGCACTTGTGTTAGTGTTGAAAAACCACTTTTCGCACTTGTGTTAGTGTTGAAAAACCACTTCTCGCACTTGTGTTGGTGCAGGAAACCACTTTTGCACTTGTATTAGTGTGGAAAAAACACTTTTCGCACTTGTGTTAGTGTTGAAAAACCACTTTTCGCACTTGTGTTAGTGTTGAAAAACCACTTTTCGCACTTGTGTTGGTGCAGGAAACCACTTTTGCACTTGTATTAGTGTGGAAAAAACACTTTTTGCACTTGTGATAGTGTTGAAAAACCACTTTTCGCACTTGTGTTAGTGTTGAAAAACCACTTTTCGCACTTGTGTTGGTGCAGGAAACCACTTTTGCACTTGTATTAGTGTGGAAAAACCACTTTTCGCACTTGTGTTAGTGTTGAAAAAACACTTTTCGCACTTGTGTTAGTGTTGAAAAACCACTTTTCGCACTTGTGTTAGTGTTGAAAAACCACTTTTCGCACGTGTTGGTGCAGGAAACTACTTTTGCACTTGTATTAGGTTGGAAAAAACACTTTTCGCACTTGTGTTAGTGTTGAAAAACCACTTTTCGCACTTGTGTTAGTGTTGAAAAACCACTTTTCGCACTTGTGTTGGTGCAGGAAACCACTTTTGCACTTGTATTAGTGTGGAAAAAACACTTTTCGCACTTGTGATAGTGTTGAAAAACCACTTTTCGCACTTGTGTTAGTGTTGAAAAACCACTTTTCGCACTTGTGTTGGTGCAGGAAACCACTTTTGCACTTGTATTAGTGTGGAAAAAACACTTTTTGCACTTGTGATAGTGTTGAAAAACCACTTTTCGCACTTGTGTTAGTGTTGAAAAACCACTTTTCGCACTTGTGTTAGTGTTGAAAAACCACTTTTCGCACTTGTGTTGGTGCAGGAAACCACTTTTGCACTTATATTAGTGTGGAAAAACCACTTTTTGCACTTGTGTTAGTGTTGAAAAACCACTTTTCGCACTTGTGTTAGTGTTGAAAAACCACTTTTCGCACTTGTGTTAGTGTTGAAAAACCACTTTTCGCACTTGTGTTGGTGCAGGAAACCACTTTTGCACTTGTACTAGTGTGGAAAAAACACTTTTTGCACTTGTGATAGTGTTGAAAAACCACTTTTCGCACTTGTGTTAGTGTTGAAAAACCACTTTTCGCACTTGTGTTAGTGTTGAAAAACCACTTTTCGCAATTGTGTTGGTGCAGCAAACCACTTTTGCACTTGTATTAGTGTGGAAAAACCACTTTTCGCACTTGTGTTAGTGTTGAAAAACCACTTTTCGCACTTGTGTTAGTGTTGAAAAACCACTTTTCGCACTTGTGTTGGTGCAGGAAACCACTTTTGCACTTGTATTAGTGTGGAAAAAACACTTTTTGCACTTGTGATAGTGTTGAAAAACCACTTTTTGCACTTGTGTTAGTGTTGAAAAACCACTTTTCGCACTTGTGTTGGTGTTGAAAAACCACTTTTCGCACTTGTGTTGGTGCAGGAAACCACTTTTGCACTTGTATTAGTGTGGAAAAACCACTTTTTGCACTTGTGTTAGTGTTGAAAAACCACTTTTCGCACTTGTGTTGGTGCAGGAAACCACTTTTGCACTTGTATTAGTGTGGAAATCCACTTTTCGCACTTGTGTTAGTGTTGAAAAACCACTTTTCGCACTTGTGTTAGTGTTGAAAAACCACTTTTCGCACTTGTGTTAGTGTTGAAAAACCACTTTTCGCACTTGTGTTAGTGTTGAAAAACCACTTTTCGCACTTGTGTTAGTGTTGAAAAACCACTTTTCGCACTTGTGTTGGTGCAGGAAACCACTTTTGCACTTGTATTAGTGTGGAAAAACCACTTTTTGCACTTGTGTTAGTGTTGAAAAACCACTTTTCGCACTTGTGTTAGTGTTGAAAAACCACTTTTCGCACTTGTGTTAGTGTTGAAAAACCACTTTTCGCACTTGTGTTGGTGCAGGAAACCACTTTTGCACTTGTATTAGTGTGGAAAAAACACTTTTTGCACTTGTGATAGTGTTGAAAAACCACTTTTCGCACTTGTGTTAGTGTTGAAAAACCACTTTTCGCACTTGTGTTGGTGCAGGAAACCACTTTTGCACTTGTATTAGTGTGGAAAAACCACTTTTCGCACTTGTGTTAGTGTTGAAAAAACACTTTTCGCACTTGTGTTAGTGTTGAAAAACCACTTTTCGCACTTGTGTTAGTGTTGAAAAACCACTTTTCGCACGTGTTGGTGCAGGAAACTACTTTTGCACTTGTATTAGGTTGGAAAAAACACTTTTCGCACTTGTGTTAGTGTTGAAAAACCACTTTTCGCACTTGTGTTAGTGTTGAAAAATCACTTTTCGCACTTGTGTTGGTGCAGGAAACCACTTTTGCACTTGTATTAGTGTGGAAAAAACACTTTTCGCACTTGTGATAGTGTTGAAAAACCACTTTTCGCACTTGTGTTAGTGTTGAAAAACCACTTTTCGCACTTGTGTTGGTGCAGGAAACCACTTTTGCACTTGTATTAGTGTGGAAAAAACACTTTTTGCACTTGTGATAGTGTTGAAAAACCACTTTTCGCACTTGTGTTAGTGTTGAAAAACCACTTTTCGCACTTGTGTTAGTGTTGAAAAACCACTTTTCGCACTTGTGTTGGTGCAGGAAACCACTTTTGCACTTATATTAGTGTGGAAAAACCACTTTTTGCACTTGTGTTAGTGTTGAAAAACCACTTTTCGCACTTGTGTTAGTGTTGAAAAACCACTTTTCGCACTTGTGTTAGTGTTGAAAAACCACTTTTCGCACTTGTGTTGGTGCAGGAAACCACTTTTGCACTTGTACTAGTGTGGAAAAAACACTTTTTGCACTTGTGATAGTGTTGAAAAACCACTTTTCGCAATTGTGTTAGTGTTGAAAAACCACTTTTCGCACTTGTGTTAGTGTTGAAAAACCACTTTTCGCAATTGTGTTGGTGCAGCAAACCACTTTTGCACTTGTATTAGTGTGGAAAAACCACTTTTCGCACTTGTGTTAGTGTTGAAAAACCACTTTTCGCACTTGTGTTAGTGTTGAAAAACCACTTTTCGCACTTGTGTTGGTGCAGGAAACCACTTTTGCACTTGTATTAGTGTGGAAAAAACACTTTTTGCACTTGTGATAGTGTTGAAAAACCACTTTTTGCACTTGTGTTAGTGTTGAAAAACCACTTTTCGCACTTGTGTTGGTGTTGAAAAACCACTTTTCGCACTTGTGTTGGTGAAGGAAACCACTTTTGCACTTGTATTAGTGTGGAAAAACCACTTTTTGCACTTGTGTTAGTGTTGAAAAACCACTTTTCGCACTTGTGTTGGTGCAGGAAACCACTTTTGCACTTGTATTAGTGTGGAAATCCACTTTTCGCACTTGTGTTAGTGTTGAAAAACCACTTTTCGCACTTGTGTTAGTGTTGAAAAACCACTTTTCGCACTTGTGTTAGTGTGGAAAAACCACTTTTCGCACTTGTGTTAGTGTTGAAAAACCACTTTTCGCACTTGTGTTGGTGCAGGAAACCACTTTTGCACTTGTATTAGTGTGGAAAAACCACTTTTTGCACTTGTGTTAGTGTTGAAAAACCACTTTTCGCAATTGTGTTGGTGCAGGAAACCACTTTTGCACTTATATTAGTGTGGAAAAACCACTTTTCGCACTTGTGTTAGTGTTGAAAAACCACTTTTCGCACTTGTGTTAGTGTTGAAAAACCACCTTTCGCACTTGTGTTAGTGTTGAAAAACCACTTTTCGCACTTGTGTTAGTGTTGAAAAACCACTTTTCGCACTTGTGTTGGTGCAGGAAACCACTTTTGCACTTGTATTAGTGTGGAAAAACCACTTTTCGCACTTGTGTTATTGTTGAAAAACCACTTTTCGCACTTGTGTTAGTGTTGAAAAACCACTTTTCGCACTTGTGTTGGTGCAGGAAACCACTTTTGCACTTGTATTAGTGTGGAAAAACCACTATTCGCACTTGTGTTAGTGTTGAAAAACCACTTTTCGCAGTTGTGTTAGTGTTGAAAAACCACTTTTCGCACTTGTGTTGGTGCAGGAAACCACTTTTGCACTTGTATTCGTGTGGAAAAAACACTTTTTGCACTTGTGATAGTGTTGAAAAACCACTTTTCACACTTGTGTTAGTGTTGAAAAACCACTTTTCGCACTTGTGTTGGTCCAGGAAACCACTTTTGCACTTGTATTAGTGTGGAAAAACCACTTTTCGCACTTGTGTTAGTGTTGAAAAACCACTTTTCGCACTTGTGTTAGTGTTGAAAAACCACTTTTCGCACTTGTGTTGGTGCAGGAAACCACTTTTGCACTTGTATTAGTGTGGAAAAAACACTTTTTGCACTTGTGATAGTGTTGAAAAACCACTTTTCGCACTTGTGTTAGTGTTGAAAAACCACTTTTCGCACTTGTGTTGGTGCAGGAAACCACTTTTGCACTTGTATTAGTGTGGAAAAACCACTTTTCGCACTTGTGTTAGTGTTGAAAAACCACTTTTCGCACTTGTGTTAGTGTTGAAAAACCACTTTTCGCACTTGTGTTAGTGTTGAAAAACCACCTCTCGCACTTGTGTTGGTGCAGGAAACCACTTTTGCACTTGTATTAGTGGGGAAAAAACACTTTTCGCACTTGTGTTAGTGTTGAAAAACCACTTTTCGCACTTGTGTTAGTGTTGAAAAACCACTTTTCGCACTTGTGTTGGTGCAGGAAACCACTTTTGCACTTTTATTAGTGTGGAAAAAACACTTTTCGCACTTGTGTTAGTGTTGAAAAACCACTTTTCGCACTTGTGTTAGTGTTGAAAAACCACTTTTCGCACTTGTGTTAGTGTTGAAAAACCACTTTTCGCACTTGTGTTGGTGCAGGAAACTACTTTTGCACTTGTATTAGGTCGGAAAAAACACTTTTCGCACTTGTGTTAGTGTTGAAAAACCACTTTTCGCACTTGTGTTAGTGTTGAAAAACCACTTTTCGCACTTGTGTTGGTGCAGGAAACCACTTTTGCACTTGTATTAGTGTGGAAAAAACACTTTTCGCACTTGTGATAGTGTTGAAAAACCACTTTTCGCACTTGTGTTAGTGTTGAAAAACCACTTTTCGCACTTGTGTTGGTGCAGGAAACCACTTTTGCACTTGTATTAGTGGGGAAAAAAACACTTTTTGCACTTGTGATAGTGTTGAAAAACCACTTTTTGCACTTGTGTTAGTGTTGAAAAACCACTTTTCGCACTTGTGTTGGTGCAGGAAACCACTTTTGCACTTGTATTAGTGTGGAAAAAACACTTTTTGCACTTGTGATAGTGTTGAAAAACCACTTTTCGCACTTGTGTTAGTGTTGAAAAACCACTTTTCGCACTTGTGTTGGTGTTGAAAAACCACTTTTCGCACTTGTGTTGGTGCAGGAAACCACTTTTGCACTTGTATTAGTGTGGAAAAAACACTTTTTGCACTTGTGATAGTGTTGAAAAACCACTTTTTGCACTTGTGTTAGTGTTGAAAAACCACTTTTCGCACTTGTGTTGGTGTTGAAAAACCACTTTTCGCACTTGTGTTGGTGAAGGAAACCACTTTTGCACTTGTATTAGTGTGGAAAAACCACTTTTTGCACTTGTGTTAATGTTGAAAAACCACTTTTCGCACTTGTGTTGGTGCAGGAAACCACTTTTGCACTTGTATTAGTGTGGAAATCCACTTTTCGCACTTGCGTTAGTGTTGAAAAACCACTTTTCGCACTTGTGTTAGTGTTGAAAAACCACTTTTCGCACTTGTGTTAGTGTTGAAAAACCACTTTTCGCACTTGTGTTAGTGTTGAAAAACCACTTTTCGCACTTGTGTTGGTGCAGGAAACCACTTTTGCACTTGTATTAGTGTGGAAAAACCACTTTTTGCACTTGTGTTAGTGTTAAAAAACCACTTTTCGCAATTGTGTTGGTGCAGGAAACCACTTTTGCACTTATATTAGTGTGGAAAAACCACTTTTCGCACTTGTGTTAGTGTTGAAAAACCACTTTTCGCACTTGTGTTAGTGTTGAAAAACCACTTTTCACACTTGTGTTGGTGCAGGAAACCACTTTTGCACTTATATTAGTGTGGAAAAACCACTTTTTGCACTTGTGTTAGTGTTGAAAAACCACTTTTCGCACTTGTGTTAGTGTTGAAAAACCACTTTTCGCACTTGTGTTAGTGTTGAAAAACCACTTTTCGCACTTGTGTTGGTGCAGGAAACCACTTTTGCACTTGTACTAGTGTGGAAAAAACACTTTTTGCACTTGTGATAGTGTTGAAAAACCACTTTTTGCAATTGTGTTAGTGTTGAAAAACCACTTTTCGCACTTGTGTTAGTGTTGAAAAACCACTTTTCGCAATTGTGTTGGTGCAGCAAACCACTTTTGCACTTGTATTAGTGTGGAAAAACCACTTTTCGCACTTGTGTTAGTGTTGAAAAACCACTTTTCGCACTTGTGTTAGTGTTGAAAAACCACTTTTCGCACTTGTGTTGGTGCAGGAAACCACTTTTGCACTTGTATTAGTGTGGAAAAAACACTTTTTGCACTTGTGATAGTGTTGAAAAACCACTTTTTGCACTTGTGTTAGTGTTGAAAAACCACTTTTCGCACTTGTGTTGGTGTTGAAAAACCACTTTTCGCACTTGTGTTGGTGAAGGAAACCACTTTTGCACTTGTATTAGTGTGGAAAAACCACTTTTTGCACTTGTGTTAGTGTTGAAAAACCACTTTTCGCACTTGTGTTGGTGCAGGAAACCACTTTTGCACTTGTATTAGTGTGGAAATCCACTTTTCGCACTTGTGTTAGTGTTGAAAAACCACTTTTCGCACTTGTGTTAGTGTTGAAAAACCACTTTTCGCACTTGTGTTAGTGTGGAAAAACCACTTTTCGCACTTGTGTTAGTGTTGAAAAACCACTTTTCGCACTTGTGTTGGTGCAGGAAACCACTTTTGCACTTGTATTAGTGTGGAAAAACCACTTTTTGCACTTGTGTTAGTGTTGAAAAACCACTTTTCGCAATTGTGTTGGTGCAGGAAACCACTTTTGCACTTATATTAGTGTGGAAAAACCACTTTTCGCACTTGTGTTAGTGTTGAAAAACCACTTTTCGCACTTGTGTTAGTGTTGAAAAACCACTTTTCGCACTTGTGTTAGTGTTGAAAAACCACTTTTCGCACTTGTGTTAGTGTTGAAAAACCACTTTTCGCACTTGTGTTGGTGCAGGAAACCACTTTTGCACTTGTATTAGTGTGGAAAAACCACTTTTCGCACTTGTGTTAGTGTTGAAAAACCACTTTTCGCACTTGTGTTAGTGTTGAAAAACCACTTTTCGCACTTGTGTTGGTGCAGGAAACCACTTTTGCACTTGTATTAGTGTGGAAAAACCACTATTCGCACTTGTGTTAGTGTTGAAAAACCACTTTTCGCAGTTGTGTTAGTGTTGAAAAACCACTTTTCGCACTTGTGTTGGTGCAGGAAACCACTTTTGCACTTGTATTCGTGTGGAAAAAACACTTTTTGCACTTGTGATAGTGTTGAAAAACCACTTTTCGCACTTGTGTTAGTGTTGAAAAACCACTTTTCGCACTTGTGTTAGTGTTGAAAAACCACTTTTCGCAATTGTGTTGGTGCAGCAAACCACTTTTGCACTTGTATTAGTGTGGAAAAACCACTTTTCGCACTTGTGTTAGTGTTGAAAAACCACTTTTCGCACTTGTGTTAGTGTTGAAAAACCACTTTTCGCACTTGTGTTGGTGCAGGAAACCACTTTTGCACTTGTATTAGTGTGGAAAAAACACTTTTTGCACTTGTGATAGTGTTGAAAAACCACTTTTTGCACTTGTGTTGGTGTTGAAAAACCACTTTTCGCACTTGTGTTGGTGCAGGAAACCACTTTTGCACTTGTATTAGTGTGGAAAAACCACTTTTTGCACTTGTGTTAGTGTTGAAAAACCACTTTTCGCACTTGTGTTGGTGCAGGAAACCACTTTTGCACTTGTATTAGTGTGGAAATCCACTTTTCGCACTTGTGTTAGTGTTGAAAAACCACTTTTCGCACTTGTGTTAGTGTTGAAAAACCACTTTTCGCACTTGTGTTAGTGTTGAAAAACCACTTTTCGCACTTGTGTTAGTGTTGAAAAACCACTTTTCGCACTTGTGTTAGTGTTGAAAAACCACTTTTCGCACTTGTGTTGGTGCAGGAAACCACTTTTGCACTTGTATTAGTGTGGAAAAACCACTTTTTGCACTTGTGTTAGTGTTGAAAAACCACTTTTCGCACTTGTGTTAGTGTTGAAAAACCACTTTTCGCACTTGTGTTAGTGTTGAAAAACCACTTTTCGCACTTGTGTTGGTGCAGGAAACCACTTTTGCACTTGTATTAGTGTGGAAAAAACACTTTTTGCACTTGTGATAGTGTTGAAAAACCACTTTTCGCACTTGTGTTAGTGTTGAAAAACCACTTTTCGCACTTGTGTTGGTGCAGGAAACCACTTTTGCACTTGTATTAGTGTGGAAAAACCACTTTTCGCACTTGTGTTAGTGTTGAAAAAACACTTTTCGCACTTGTGTTAGTGTTGAAAAACCACTTTTCGCACTTGTGTTAGTGTTGAAAAACCACTTTTCGCACATGTTGGTGCAGGAAACTACTTTTGCACTTGTATTAGGTTGGAAAAAACACTTTTCGCACTTGTGTTAGTGTTGAAAAACCACTTTTCGCACTTGTGTTAGTGTTGAAAAACCACTTTTCGCACTTGTGTTGGTGCAGGAAACCACTTTTGCACTTGTATTAGTGTGGAAAAAACACTTTTCGCACTTGTGATAGTGTTGAAAAACCACTTTTCGCACTTGTGTTAGTGTTGAAAAACCACTTTTCGCACTTGTGTTGGTGCAGGAAACCACTTTTGCACTTGTATTAGTGTGGAAAAAACACTTTTTGCACTTGTGATAGTGTTGAAAAACCACTTTTCGCACTTGTGTTAGTGTTGAAAAACCACTTTTCGCACTTGTGTTAGTGTTGAAAAACCACTTTTCGCACTTGTGTTGGTGCAGGAAACCACTTTTGCACTTATATTAGTGTGGAAAAACCACTTTTTGCACTTGTGTTAGTGTTGAAAAACCACTTTTCGCACTTGTGTTAGTGTTGAAAAACCACTTTTCGCACTTGTGTTAGTGTTGAAAAACCACTTTTCGCACTTGTGTTGGTGCAGGAAACCACTTTTGCACTTGTACTAGTGTTGAAAAAACACTTTTTGCACTTGTGATAGTGTTGAAAAACCACTTTTCGCAATTGTGTTAGTGTTGAAAAACCACTTTTCGCACTTGTGTTAGTGTTGAAAAACCACTTTTCGCAATTGTGTTGGTGCAGCAAACCACTTTTGCACTTGTATTAGTGTGGAAAAACCACTTTTCGCACTTGTGTTAGTGTTGAAAAACCACTTTTCGCACTTGTGTTAGTGTTGAAAAACCACTTTTCGCACTTGTGTTGGTGCAGGAAACCACTTTTGCACTTGTATTAGTGTGGAAAAAACACTTTTTGCACTTGTGATAGTGTTGAAAAACCACTTTTTGCACTTGTGTTAGTGTTGAAAAACCACTTTTCGCACTTGTGTTGGTGTTGAAAAACCACTTTTCGCACTTGTGTTGGTGAAGGAAACCACTTTTGCACTTGTATTAGTGTGGAAAAACCACTTTTTGCACTTGTGTTAGTGTTGAAAAACCACTTTTCGCACTTGTGTTGGTGCAGGAAACCACTTTTGCACTTGTATTAGTGTGGAAATCCACTTTTCGCACTTGTGTTAGTGTTGAAAAACCACTTTTCGCACTTGTGTTAGTGTTGAAAAACCACTTTTCGCACTTGTGTTAGTGTGGAAAAACCACTTTTCGCACTTGTGTTAGTGTTGAAAAACCACTTTTCGCACTTGTGTTGGTGCAGGAAACCACTTTTGCACTTGTATTAGTGTGGAAAAACCACTTTTTGCACTTGTGTTAGTGTTGAAAAACCACTTTTCGCAATTGTGTTGGTGCAGGAAACCACTTTTGCACTTATATTAGTGTGGAAAAACCACTTTTCGCACTTGTGTTAGTGTTGAAAAACCACTTTTCGCACTTGTGTTAGTGTTGAAAAACCACCTTTCGCACTTGTGTTAGTGTTGAAAAACCACTTTTCGCACTTGTGTTAGTGTTGAAAAACCACTTTTCGCACTTGTGTTGGTGCAGGAAACCACTTTTGCACTTGTATTAGTGTGGAAAAACCACTTTTCGCACTTGTGATAGTGTTGAAAAACCACTTTTCGCACTTGTGTTAGTGTTGAAAAACCACTTTTCGCACTTGTGTTGGTGCAGGAAACCACTTTTGCACTTGTATTAGTGGGGAAAAAAACACTTTTTGCACTTGTGATAGTGTTGAAAAACCACTTTTTGCACTTGTGTTAGTGTTGAAAAACCACTTTTCGCACTTGTGTTGGTGCAGGAAACCACTTTTGCACTTGTATTAGTGTGGAAAAAACACTTTTTGCACTTGTGATAGTGTTGAAAAACCACTTTTCGCACTTGTGTTAGTGTTGAAAAACCACTTTTCGCACTTGTGTTGGTGTTGAAAAACCACTTTTCGCACTTGTGTTGGTGCAGGAAACCACTTTTGCACTTGTATTAGTGTGGAAAAAACACTTTTTGCACTTGTGATAGTGTTGAAAAACCACTTTTTGCACTTGTGTTAGTGTTGAAAAACCACTTTTCGCACTTGTGTTGGTGTTGAAAAACCACTTTTCGCACTTGTGTTGGTGAAGGAAACCACTTTTGCACTTGTATTAGTGTGGAAAAACCACTTTTTGCACTTGTGTTAATGTTGAAAAACCACTTTTCGCACTTGTGTTGGTGCAGGAAACCACTTTTGCACTTGTATTAGTGTGGAAATCCACTTTTCGCACTTGCGTTAGTGTTGAAAAACCACTTTTCGCACTTGTGTTAGTGTTGAAAAACCACTTTTCGCACTTGTGTTAGTGTTGAAAAACCACTTTTCGCACTTGTGTTAGTGTTGAAAAACCACTTTTCGCACTTGTGTTGGTGCAGGAAACCACTTTTGCACTTGTATTAGTGTGGAAAAACCACTTTTTGCACTTGTGTTAGTGTTAAAAAACCACTTTTCGCAATTGTGTTGGTGCAGGAAACCACTTTTGCACTTATATTAGTGTGGAAAAACCACTTTTCGCACTTGTGTTAGTGTTGAAAAACCACTTTTCGCACTTGTGTTAGTGTTGAAAAACCACTTTTCGCACTTGTGTTGGTGCAGGAAACCACTTTTGCACTTATATTAGTGTGGAAAAACCACTTTTTGCACTTGTGTTAGTGTTGAAAAACCACTTTTCGCACTTGTGTTAGTGTTGAAAAACCACTTTTCGCACTTGTGTTAGTGTTGAAAAACCACTTTTCGCACTTGTGTTGGTGCAGGAAACCACTTTTGCACTTGTACTAGTGTGGAAAAAACACTTTTTGCACTTGTGATAGTGTTGAAAAACCACTTTTTGCAATTGTGTTAGTGTTGAAAAACCACTTTTCGCACTTGTGTTAGTGTTGAAAAACCACTTTTCGCAATTGTGTTGGTGCAGCAAACCACTTTTGCACTTGTATTAGTGTGGAAAAACCACTTTTCGCACTTGTGTTAGTGTTGAAAAACCACTTTTCGCACTTGTGTTAGTGTTGAAAAACCACTTTTCGCACTTGTGTTGGTGCAGGAAACCACTTTTGCACTTGTATTAGTGTGGAAAAAACACTTTTTGCACTTGTGATAGTGTTGAAAAACCACTTTTTGCACTTGTGTTAGTGTTGAAAAACCACTTTTCGCACTTGTGTTGGTGTTGAAAAACCACTTTTCGCACTTGTGTTGGTGAAGGAAACCACTTTTGCACTTGTATTAGTGTGGAAAAACCACTTTTTGCACTTGTGTTAGTGTTGAAAAACCACTTTTCGCACTTGTGTTGGTGCAGGAAACCACTTTTGCACTTGTATTAGTGTGGAAATCCACTTTTCGCACTTGTGTTAGTGTTGAAAAACCACTTTTCGCACTTGTGTTAGTGTTGAAAAACCACTTTTCGCACTTGTGTTAGTGTGGAAAAACCACTTTTCGCACTTGTGTTAGTGTTGAAAAACCACTTTTCGCACTTGTGTTGGTGCAGGAAACCACTTTTGCACTTGTATTAGTGTGGAAAAACCACTTTTTGCACTTGTGTTAGTGTTGAAAAACCACTTTTCGCAATTGTGTTGGTGCAGGAAACCACTTTTGCACTTATATTAGTGTGGAAAAACCACTTTTCGCACTTGTGTTAGTGTTGAAAAACCACTTTTCGCACTTGTGTTAGTGTTGAAAAACCACTTTTCGCACTTGTGTTAGTGTTGAAAAACCACTTTTCGCACTTGTGTTAGTGTTGAAAAACCACTTTTCGCACTTGTGTTGGTGCAGGAAACCACTTTTGCACTTGTATTAGTGTGGAAAAACCACTTTTCGCACTTGTGTTAGTGTTGAAAAACCACTTTTCGCACTTGTGTTAGTGTTGAAAAACCACTTTTCGCACTTGTGTTGGTGCAGGAAACCACTTTTGCACTTGTATTAGTGTGGAAAAACCACTATTCGCACTTGTGTTAGTGTTGAAAAACCACTTTTCGCAGTTGTGTTAGTGTTGAAAAACCACTTTTCGCACTTGTGTTGGTGCAGGAAACCACTTTTGCACTTGTATTCGTGTGGAAAAAACACTTTTTGCACTTGTGATAGTGTTGAAAAACCACTTTTCGCACTTGTGTTAGTGTTGAAAAACCACTTTTCGCACTTGTGTTAGTGTTGAAAAACCACTTTTCGCAATTGTGTTGGTGCAGCAAACCACTTTTGCACTTGTATTAGTGTGGAAAAACCACTTTTCGCACTTGTGTTAGTGTTGAAAAACCACTTTTCGCACTTGTGTTAGTGTTGAAAAACCACTTTTCGCACTTGTGTTGGTGCAGGAAACCACTTTTGCACTTGTATTAGTGTGGAAAAAACACTTTTTGCACTTGTGATAGTGTTGAAAAACCACTTTTTGCACTTGTGTTAGTGTTGAAAAACCACTTTTCGCACTTGTGTTGGTGTTGAAAAACCACTTTTCGCACTTGTGTTGGTGCAGGAAACCACTTTTGCACTTGTATTAGTGTGGAAAAACCACTTTTTGCACTTGTGTTAGTGTTGAAAAACCACTTTTCGCACTTGTGTTGGTGCAGGAAACCACTTTTGCACTTGTATTAGTGTGGAAATCCACTTTTCGCACTTGTGTTAGTGTTGAAAAACCACTTTTCGCACTTGTGTTAGTGTTGAAAAACCACTTTTCGCACTTGTGTTAGTGTTGAAAAACCACTTTTCGCACTTGTGTTAGTGTTGAAAAACCACTTTTCGCACTTGTGTTAGTGTTGAAAAACCACTTTTCGCACTTGTGTTGGTGCAGGAAACCACTTTTGCACTTGTATTAGTGTGGAAAAACCACTTTTTGCACTTGTGTTAGTGTTGAAAAACCACTTTTCGCACTTGTGTTAGTGTTGAAAAACCACTTTTCGCACTTGTGTTAGTGTTGAAAAACCACTTTTCGCACTTGTGTTGGTGCAGGAAACCACTTTTGCACTTGTATTAGTGTGGAAAAAACACTTTTCGCACTTGTGGTAGTGTTGAAAAACCACTTTTCGCACTTGTGTTAGTGTTGAAAAACCACTTTTCGCACTTGTGTTGGTGCAGGAAACCACTTTTGCACTTGTATTAGTGGGGAAAAAAACACTTTTTGCACTTGTGATAGTGTTGAAAAACCACTTTTTGCACTTGTGTTAGTGTTGAAAAACCACTTTTCGCACTTGTGTTGGTGCAGGAAACCACTTTTCGCACTTGTGTTAGTGTTGAAAAACCACTTTTCGCACTTGTGTTAGTGTTGAAAAACCACTTTTTGCACTTGTGATAGTGTTGAAAAACCACTTTTCGCACTTGTGTTAGTGTTGAAAAACCACTTTTCGCACTTGTGTTGGTGTTGAAAAACCACTTTTCGCACTTGTGTTGGTGCAGGAAACCACTTTTGCACTTGTATTAGTGTGGAAAAAACACTTTTTGCACTTGTGATAGTGATGAAAAACCACTTTTTGCACTTGTGTTAGTGTTGAAAAACCACTTTTTGCACTTGTGTTGGTGTTGAAAAACCACTTTTCGCACTTGTGTTGGTGAAGGAAACCACTTTTGCACTTGTATTAGTGTGGAAAAACCACTTTTTGCACTTGTGTTAGTGTTGAAAAACCACTTTTCGCACTTGTGTTGGTGCAGGAAACCACTTTTGCACTTGTATTAGTGTGGAAATCCACTTTTCGCACTTGTGTTAGTGTTGAAAAACCACTTTTCGCACTTGTGTTAGTGTTGAAAAACCACTTTTCGCACTTGTGTTAGTGTTGAAAAACCACTTTTCGCACTTGTGTTAGTGTTGAAAAACCACTTTTCGCACTTGTGTTGGTGCAGGAAACCACTTTTGCACTTGTATTAGTGTGGAAAAACCACTTTTTGCACTTGTGTTAGTGTTGAAAAACCACTTTTCGCAATTGTGTTGGTGCAGGAAACCACTTTTGCACTTATATTAGTGTGGAAAAACCACTTTTCGCACTTGTGTTAGTGTTGAAAAACCACTTTTCGCACTTGTGTTAGTGTTGAAAAACCACTTTTCGCACTTGTGTTGGTGCAGGAAACCACTTTTGCACTTGTATTAGTGTGGAAAAAACACTTTTCGCACTTGTGGTAGTGTTGAAAAACCACTTTTCGCACTTATGTTAGTGTTGAAAAACCACTTTTCGCACTTGTGTTGGTGCAGGAAACCACTTTTGCACTTGTATTAGTGGGGAAAAAAACACTTTTTGCACTTGTGATAGTGTTGAAAAACCACTTTTCGCACTTGTGTTAGTGTTGAAAAACCACTTTTCGCACGTGTTGGTGCAGGAAACTTCTTTTGCACTTGTATTAGGTTGGAAAAAACACTTTTCGCACTTGTGTTAGTGTTGAAAAACCACTTTTCGCACTTGTGTTAGTGTTGAAAAACCACTTTTCGCACTTGTGTTGGTGCAGGAAACCACTTTTGCACTTGTATTAGTGTGGAAAAAACACTTTTCGCACTTGTGATAGTGTTGAAAAACCACTTTTCGCACTTGTGTTAGTGTTGAAAAACCACTTTTCGCACTTGTGTTGGTGCAGGAAACCACTTTTGCACTTGTATTAGTGTGGAAAAAACACTTTTTGCACTTGTGATAGTGTTGAAAAACCACTTTTCGCACTTGTGTTAGTGTTGAAAAACCACTTTTCGCACTTGTGTTAGTGTTGAAAAACCACTTTTCGCACTTGTGTTGGTGCAGGAAACCACTTTTGCACTTATATTAGTGTGGAAAAACCACTTTTTGCACTTGTGTTAGTGTTGAAAAACCACTTTTCGCACTTGTGTTAGTGTTGAAAAACCACTTTTCGCACTTGTGTTAGTGTTGAAAAACCACTTTTCGCACTTGTGTTGGTGCAGGAAACCACTTTTGCACTTGTACTAGTGTGGAAAAAACACTTTTTGCACTTGTGATAGTGTTGAAAAACCACTTTTCGCAATTGTGTTAGTGTTGAAAAACCACTTTTCGCACTTGTGTTAGTGTTGAAAAACCACTTTTCGCAATTGTGTTGGTGCAGCAAACCACTTTTGCACTTGTATTAGTGTGGAAAAACCACTTTTCGCACTTGTGTTAGTGTTGAAAAACCACTTTTTGCACTTGTGTTAGTGTTGAAAAACCACTTTTCGCACTTGTGTTGGTGCAGGAAACCACTTTTGCACTTGTATTAGTGTGGAAAAAACACTTTTTGCACTTGTGATAGTGTTGAAAAACCACTTTTTGCACTTGTGTTAGTGTTGAAAAACCACTTTTCGCACTTGTGTTGGTGTTGAAAAACCACTTTTCGCACTTGTGTTTGTGAAGGAAACCACTTTTGCACTTGTATTAGTGTGGAAAAACCACTTTTTGCACTTGTGTTAGTGTTGAAAAACCACTTTTCGCACTTGTGTTGGTGCAGGAAACCACTTTTGCACTTGTATTAGTGTGGAAATCCACTTTTCGCACTTGTGTTAGTGTTGAAAAACCACTTTTCGCACTTGTGTTAGTGTTGAAAAACCACTTTTCGCACTTGTGTTAGTGTTGAAAAACCACTTTTCGCACTTGTGTTAGTGTTGAAAAACCACTTTTCGCACTTGTGTTGGTGCAGGAAACCACTTTTGCACTTGTATTAGTGTGGAAAAACCACTTTTTGCACTTGTGTTAGTGTTGAAAAACCACTTTTCGCAATTGTGTTGGTGCAGGAAACCACTTTTGCACTTATATTAGTGTGGAAAAACCACTTTTCGCACTTGTGTTAGTGTTGAAAAACCACTTTTCGCACTTGTGTTAGTGTTGAAAAACCACTTTTCGCACTTGTGTTAGTGTTGAAAAACCACTTTTCGCACTTGTGTTAGTGTTGAAAAACCACTTTTCGCACTTGTGTTGGTGCAGGAAACCACTTTTGCACTTGTATTAGTGTGGAAAAACCACTTTTCGCACTTGTGTTAGTGTTGAAAAACCACTTTTCGCACTTGTGTTAGTGTTGAAAAACCACTTTTCGCACTTGTGTTGGTGCAGGAAACCACTTTTGCACTTGTATTAGTGTGGAAAAACCACTATTCGCACTTGTGTTAGT